>NW_023270433.1:26680494-26707164 GCF_011800145.1 Mirounga leonina | reverse complement strand
TATTGTATTGTATTGTATTGTATTGTATTGTATTGTATTGTATTGTAATTTCCCAATGTAACTCTAGAAGAATGCCTGGCACTTAGTAGGTCTTCCTGGAAAAAGCAAACAAACAATTTGTTGAATATATGAACTAGCTCAATTCTGCCACATATTCATCATGTGTCCTTGCACAGCTGACTTAACTTCTCTACGTCTCAGTTTCTTCATACAATGAGAATGCTCGTTACCTATCTATAGAGAAATGCTTGTGAGATGGTTATCACAGTAGCTGCACAGAGCAGACTCTCCTGTAATTACAGCTCTCACAGTGAAGGTTATTATGGGCTGGGCAGTTAGGAGAGAAATCCCATTTTCATCTTGTGACCTGAGAGGCAGTTTTTGTTCTTCTAACTGGTGATATAAAAATAGCACAGTGCCAGGCACAGAGTGGATGCTTAAGTGTCTGATGATGAACCAATTATAAGATAAAAGCTTTCAAATTTGAACCTTTAAAAAGTTCACCATATGCATTATTTACAATTTTAAAAATTAAATACAACTTGAATGTCAATCAACAGGAGAGGAGGTAGATAAGTCTGGGACATGAATACAACAGAATTGTGTCCCTACATAGACTGGAGTATAAAAACTATTAGTTTTTCATATCTATAGATGAAATTACCAAGGCATAAGGAAAAGAAGAACCTTAACAATAAACAAGTGAATCTGCTTAGAGAAAACAACTACACTTTGTACTGATATGTCCAGATTGGCCATGAATTACCTTCAGATTTACAAGGGGAGCTTAGGTAAAATGAGCATTATCCTAAGAATCAAGGCCTGGCTTCTCTCACTCGGATTCTGGCATTGAGTAGCTACTTGAGCCTGGCCTCTCTCTCAGCCTCTCTCTCAACCTCATTTTGTAAAATGAAAGGCTTGGACTAGATGATCCTTAAAGTTTTGCTAATTCTAGCATCCTGAGAGTTCGACACTTCATTCACCATTCATAGCTCTCATTGTCAACCATAATTTCCCAACTAATAATGATGACTTATCTACATTGCTTAACCTCATGAGATACCTTATCTGATGGTGGAAGAACCCAACTGCGGTCCATAAATGTGGCAAATGGGGCATTACTACACCACCTTAATTCTTTATAATCCAAAACTCATGTTTGCAACCTACAGCATGAGCTCAAATGATTTTGTGTGTAATTTAGACAACCAAATTCAGAAATCTTACATTTTCCAGGTTGGAAAGTTACTCATCAAATAACTGCCAATTCTTACTGGTGACATTACATGATAATCTTATTACCCCTAAAATGTAGTAACAATTAACCAGGTACTCAAATCATGACTTAAAACTTGTAGCAGTATAGAACAGTGGGAATAATGCAGTGTTAGTGTCGGCTAGGCTTGGGTTCAAAACCCAGCTCAACCCTCAGTTGCTATAAAATCATAGGAAAGTCCTATGTGCTACTGTTTCCTGTGGAATGAGAATAAGAATGTCTCCCTCAAAGGGCTGTTGGTATAGAATAGGGGCACCTGGGTGGCTCAGTCCTTTAAGCATCTGACTCTTGATTTAGGCTCAGGTCCCCCATGTCAGACTCTGCCCTCAGTGGGGAGTCTGTTTGAGATTCTCTCCCTCTCCTTCTATCCCTCCCTGCCCCCATGCTCTATTCTATCTCTCTCTAAAATAATAAATAAATCTTTTTTAAAAAGGGCTGTTGCAATGACATTAAGTGACATCTGTAAAACACCAGCCTTTTTGCCTAGTATGCAGTTTCCTTTTCCTATTGAAAACTGGGCTCTCTCCATCTGTGGGAGGGCAGAAGGAAGCTCAGAGTAACGGTGGCAGAGGGGCCACAAGCCAGTTCCAAAGCCCAATGCCCAAGAAGTCAGCATTTCCTGGTCCTAATCAGCACAGAATCATGGTTGGTTCACAGCCATGCTTAATGAACAGCCATTCATCTTTCCAACATTTCTGGGCAATTACTCTATTCTAATCACTAATCTGGCTGCTGGAGTTTGAAACAGGAGTAAGATACATTCTTTAATTAAGTTATGGGCCAGTTAGGGAACACTTAAAAAAAAACCAAACAAACAAGAAAAAAATGCAGCATGATGGATAGTATTAATGGAGGTACGAGAACACTAAATCCTGCCTAAGTATTTGAGAAAGGCCTCATGGAGGAAGGGACATTAAACTGCCTCTGAGGATAAACAGGAACTCACTACATAGAAAGGGAATTCTAAGCAGAGGAATTATGTTCTCAAGGCCACAAAAGCTCTAATGACTAAAATTGGGTGTGGGGTAGAATGTGGAAGTGTCGACATGTGGAATGCTGGGAAACTGGTACAGTGTCTATGTTGAGGCAGATTGTGTCTTTGAAATAATTACTCTAAAAGTAGGGTATTCCCAGAATAGGAGCAGAAAGAAGGAACTACACCAGATAATTGCAGGAATTTGGCCAAAGAAAAGGTCTGACCTTAAGCAACGGCAGTAGGAATGGAGAGGGGAAGTAGATTCAAGAATCGTTTAAGAGACAGAACAAGAAGGATTTGTATCTGACTCTATCGTGGTTGCCTGTTTGCTTCTTTTGCTAAACTGAGCTGATTATATTCAGGGCCATATCTTAATCATCTTTGTCTCCTGCTATGGCACAGTATCTAGCAGTGGTACATAATAAATGATAAGTAAATGTCTACTGAGTCAATGAGAAGGAACTATTGAGGAAGGCTGCAGATATTTTAGCTTACATATTTGGGTGGCTGATTGAACTAGGAGGGTAAAATAGAAGAGGAAGAACAGCTTGGCATAGAGACAGGACTTGAGTCTAATTCGGGACATCATAAGTATGAGGTAACTATGGGACAACTAAGTAGCAGGTGGATAACTAGGATTGGGACTCTGGAGACACTAGAAAATTGGCTTGGGAATTATGGGAGAGGGAGATGCTCAGGGAATAGGGCAGATAAATCAGATCTCCTATGCACAGTCGGAAATTAGAGCCTCTCTTTTTTCTTTTTAAGATTTTATTTATTTATTTGATAGAGAGACAGCGAGAGAGGGAACACAAGCAGGGGAAGTGGGAAAGGGGGAAGCAGGCCCCCCACTGAGCAGGGAGCCCAATGTGGGGCTCGATCCCAGGACCCTGGGATCATGACCTGAGCCGAAGGCAGACGGCTAGCCGACTGAGCCACCCAGACGCCCCTAGAGCCTCTCTTAATAGACCTTCCAAGCTCTTCTCTTTTTTCACTACCTACCTGTTCTCTTCCCCCTCCCCTCATCTGGGGACCAGCTCAACCCTCCTTGAATGCCAGCAGACTCAAATTCCCCATGTAGATCTCAGGGGAAACACTCCAATTACTTCTGCAAGGCTTCTGTAACTCCCTATTCTTGCTTACCATCCAGTCACTATAAAGTCTAGATATGATAGAAGGCTGAGACCCACACCTTCCACCATCCCTCTCCATCCTTAGCATTCCCACAGTTTTCCAGTTGAGTAAGAAACTCACAAAGGGTAACTGGGAACCCTGGTTTTACAAGAGTAGAAATCATAACTTGTCCAGAAAAGCAATATATACACTATAAAAATTCCTATACAGAGGCAGGAAAACTGATGTTTAATGGCATCAACAATAAAAGGGTTATAGATAATCAATGGCCCACTACTCCACTCTTCCCGATAAATCAAAAATTAGCCTCCCACTTCAAGCACTCTCAAAGATCTCAACTTTCATAGAAAAAGTGAGATGATTTAACCTTGTCAATTATAGGTTCCCACATGATTCTCTAGCTCATAAAAATAATATGACCTTACATTTAGCAGAGGCCATTTTATTTCGGCAAAAATCAAATTGCTTTTTTTTTTTAAAGATTTTATTTATTTATTTGACAGAGAGAGAGAGAGCACAAGTAGGCAGAGCAGCAGGCAGAGGGAGAAGGAGAAGCAGGCCCCCCCGCTGAGCAGGGAACCCGATGCGGGACTTGATCCCAAGACCCTGGGATCACAACCTGAGCCAAAGGCAGATGCTTAACTGACTGAGCCACCCAGGCGCCCAAAAGTCAAATTGCTTTAATAAATTTATTTCACTGCACATCAAACCATCCCCTGCTGGTAAAAAGAAGGCATAGGTGGTTATTTCTAATTTTGTTAGACCTAGCCACAGAGGTATCAAATGGTGGTCCAAGGCTGCAGATCAAGACAGCACAAGATTAATATCTCAAAATTCAAATCAGAGGCTGAACACCTAGTTCAGTAGTCTGCCCACTAGGCCAGGCTGCCTTTCTCTCTTCCAGTGTTCCTATGGATCTACCACCCCATAAAAATCATCATAAAGAATCTTTTGATTAGAAGAAATAAAGAGGGGTGCTGGTTAGCTCAGTGGGTTAAGTAACCGACTCGATTTCAGCTCAGGTCATGATTTCAGGGTCATGGGATCAAGCCGCATGCTGGGCTACGTACTCAGCAGGGAGTCTGCTTGAGATTCTCTCTCTCTCTCCCCCACTGCCCTTCCCCCTGCTCATGCACACACTCTCTCTCTCTCTCTCTCTCTCAAATTAATAAATAAATCTTTAAAAAAAAAAAAAGACCCTTAAGAATCTTTTTTTGGGGGGGCAGAGGCAGAAGGAGAGGGAGACAGAGAATCTTAAGCAGGCTCCATGCCCAGTGCAGAGCCCCACACTGAGTCCGACATGGGGCCGACAGAGGGCCCAATCTCACAACCCTGAGATCACAACCTGAGCTGAAATTAAGAGTTGGTCACTTAGGGCGCCTGGGTGGCTCAGTTGGTTGGGCAACTGCCTTAGGCTCAGGTCATGATCCTGGAGTCCCTGGATTGAGTCCTGCATCGGGCTCCCTGCTCGGCGGGGAGTCTGCTTCTCCCTCTGACCCTCTTCCCTCTCATGCTCTCTCTCATTCTCTCTCTCAAATAAATAAATAAAATCTTTAAAAAAAAAAAAAGAGTTGGTCACTTAACTGACTGAGCCACCCAGGCGCGCCAACTCTTTAAGAATCTTAAAGAAAGAAAGGGCATCTAAACATCTGTGATTAGGAAACAAGGCCCAGACAGGTTAAGTGATTTGCCTAAAGTCATACAGATATTGGGAAGCAGAGCTACGTATAAGCACAGAACTTTTAATTCATTTTGCAAAAATTGTGGCTCTTACTATTTTTATAAAAATCATGACAATTCTTAACATTTACGAAGTATGTATTAAACTGCTAACCATTTGTTCTAAGCATTAATTTTGTAATCCTATGATATACTCATTTTACTGGTAAAGATACTGAGTATTAAAATATGTTAAATAATTTACTTACAGCTACATAGCTAGGCAAGTAAAGGAGCCAGAATTTGAATCCAGGTCTGTATGACTAAGTCCAAATTCCTTACCACTATGCAGTGTTGCCCACAATGTCACAGAAGTTCAGAATCTGAAGAACCTTATTGATCATCTTCTTAATCCCCTACTGCATTCATGAACAATCCTCCACATCTCTGATACATAATGATCCAACCTCTGCTTGAACACCTAGTGATAGAAAATGTACTGCCTAAGAAGGCACCTAATGTTATTTTAGGGCAACTGAAGCTCACTTCCCTGAGTCTTCCACTCACTAGTGTAAGCTCTGGATAATAATGGAGCAGTGTCCCGAAAGGACTTTAGAAAGAACAAGGAAGGAAAGAGATGGCAACTCCAAGGACAGCAAGTTAAATTTATGTGGTCATATGCAGACAGATGCAACCTTTCTGGTCTTATTTCTCTCTGATCTCATGGAAATATTAATCCAGCAACAATTCAGAGAAGGTATTCCAATGTGGGATGGATAGCTGAAATCCTCAGGACCAGGAATATTTATCAGCTGGTTCCTGTGCCATGAACAATTCACAAACCCTGAAGGAATATCCAGGGACATCTCAGCAGTGGGTGTCAGTTAACAGTTTTCCAGTCACTTCCTGAAGAGAATGTATAAATACAGCCTCCAAAAGCTCCAAAATTCACCAATTGGTAGGATATTTTTTGAAAGACATCTGGCTTAATGTGAAAGTTAACTGAAACCTGCTGATGGGACTATGAAGGCTCTCTGGTGGCTTATCATTACAAGATCCAATGAAAACCCCAACTCATTCTCTCCTTTTGCTCTTTCTTTAGAGCTGTTAATGTGCCCATCATGGGGCTTAAAACAACACTCAGAGTGTGTATAAATGTGTAATAGCACATAACAGACCTAATAACACTGGGATTGGGAATTAAAATTAGTCTTTTTCCAGTTTGGGTGTGAGGGTCTTTGAAGAGTTTTATCTAAAATAGAATAATAGCAGGGTGCCTGGCTGGCTTAGTTGGTAGAGCATGTGACTCTTGATCTCAGAGTCATGAGTTCAAGCCCCACAGGGGGCACAGAGCTTACAAAAAAAAAACCCCCAAAACAATAACTGCTACTATGTTAAAGCTAAATTGATTGCTTAATGATTACAGAGTTTCTGTTGAAGATAATAAAATGTTTTGGAAATATTTGAAATATGCCACTGAATTATATGCTTAGATGATTAAAAATGGTTAAAATTTTTTATGTTATATATATTTTACCACAATTTAAAAAAAATAAACAATGCAATATTCTAAAAACCAGTGAATTGTATACTTTAAGGTGATAAATTATATGGTATGTAAACCCAAATGGAACCTCAGATATGATTTAGTCCAGAGCTCATTTTATAATTGAAGAAATAAAGGCCCAGAGAGGAGAAGGGAATCTCCAAAGGTGGTACACATTTTTCATGTTAAAAATACTTCATTTTAATTTTACATTATGTGTATTTTCCACAATAAAAAGTACTTTAATTTGTATTTTATAACAGACCAGACTCACAGAAATTCACTGCATCTTAATAAATCTTAATGAATAATATTATAAAATATAACTGACTGCTTAAGATTTGCTTGATCCCCAGACTGCTAGAAGATGTCTTAAATAGGAAATACCTGAATAACTTCTCTTTAATAGTGAGCCATAAGACCACTTGAATTCCAAGACAAGGCAAGAATTCTCAGATTCCTGAGAGGAGAGGAAAGCATGCCCACTCACACCCTGACTGACACCCTCCTTTTGAAGCCTTCACAAAAGAACCCTGAGGTCTTGGCCTTCAAGTCTTTGTCAGATGAGTGTCACTAGTCCCCAAATGGTGTTGAACAAAAAGAAGCTCAGTCACATCCCATGAACAACTTATACATTGATGGTTAGTCAGAAAATAAAGAGGTTCTGAGCCAAGTAAAGAGCTAAGCACACTTCCTCAATAATTCAAGCTAAAAAAAGAGAAATCGTCACATAGGAAAGTAAAATGGAAAGTTTAGCAAAAAGTATTGCGCCCAATAATTCTTTTTTTTAATTTTTTTATTGTTATGTTAATCCCCATACATTACGTCATTAGTTTTAGATGTAGTGTTCCATGATTCATTGTTTGTGCATAACACCCAGTGCTCCATGCAGAACCTGCCCTCCTTAATACCCATCACCAGGCTAACCCATCCTCCCACCCCCCTCCCCTCTAGAACCCTCAGTTTGTTTTTCAGAGTCCATCGTCTCTCATGGTTCGTCTACCCCTCCGATTTCCCCCGCTTCATTCTTCCCCTCCTGCCATCTTCTTTTTTTTTTTTTCCTTAACATATATTGCATTTTTTGTTTCAGAGGTACAGATCTGAGATTCAACAGTCTTGCACAATTCACAGCACTTACCAGAGCACATACCCTCCCCAGTGTCTATCACCCAGTCACCCCATCCCTCCCACCCCACCCCCCACTCCAGCAACCCTCAGTTTGTTTCCTGCGATTAAGAATTCCTCATATCAGTGAGGTCATATGATACATGTCTTTCTCTGTTTGACTTATTTCGCTCAGCATAATACCCTCCAGTTCCATCCACGTCATTGCAAATGGCAAGATCTCATTCCTTTTGACGGCTGCATAATATTCCATTGTATATATATACCACATCTTCTTTATCCATTCATCTGTCGATGGACATCTTGGCTCTCTCCACAGTTTGAGCCCAATAATTCTTAATAGTGGTGTCCCAGTATACTTAGGTATAGAGGTTGGTTACTAGAAATTAAGATACCAATGTTTGAAAATCATTTCTTTTCTTAAAAAAAAATAATTCCTATGTAATCAACATAAAGCTAAAGTCACCTCATGGCTCAGCCTTTGCAAAATGTTGCATTCAACAATCTAATATAAACAGGACAGGATGAAAGTGTATATTTACCTTTGCTCTCTCCCCAAGCCCACATAAATTGATATTAAAGAATAAAAAAGTTTTTAAAAACTCCCTCAAGAAGATAAATGTTGGGCGCCTGGGTGGCTCAGTTGGTTAAGCGACTGCCTTTGGCTCAGGTCATGATCCTGGAGTCCCTGGATCGAGTCCCGCATCAGGCTCCCTGCTCGGCAGGGAGTCTGCTTTGCCCTCTGACCCTATCCCCTCTCATGTGTTCTCTCTCATTCTCTCTCTCAAATAAATAAATAAAATCTTTAAAAAAATAAAAATAAAAAAAAGAAGATAAATGTTAAAATGTGGGGGGGCACCTGGATGGCTCAGTCAGCTGAGCATCCAACTCTTGGGTTTAGCTCACATCATGATCTCATGGGTTGTGAAATAGAGCCCCACATTGAGCCCGTGTGGGGCTCCTTGCTCAGGGGGGAATCTGTTTGAAGATTCTCTCCCTCTGCCCCTCCCCCCACTGTCTCTTTAAAATAAATAAGTAAATCTTTAAAACACACACACAAGAATAAAGACAATGGGAAAAAATAAGGATGAAAGAAACCACTGAATTTGGGGGAAATAAAAAGCAAATAGAGATGCTTTTTCCTCAGTGACTTAGCAAACCAGGCGAAGTTGCAAAGTTACTGAGAAGGAGGTATTGATAACATGTGAACTGATCTTCTAATACCTTTTTTTCACAGAAAAGTCCCAGGACTTGAAAACATTAGGCATAGCAGTAGGGATTGGTTCTAAATCTGTATGCAACCTCCACTTTCCTTTAGAATGTAGAAAGCTATTAAAAAAGACCTTCCCACCCTTTTTTAAAGCCAGATAATCTTTTAAAAAATACCGTTTTTTAAAGAATATCAAAGAGTTCTGGTCAGAAGGCAACTGAGTAAGATAAATTCCAAATAAACTCCTCCAAGGAGAAATAAGACACATAAACCATTTGCTTTTGCAGAGAATGAAAAAAAGGAAAAAAGTGGCGGTTGCCATATAAACAGGTTAAAAAAATCAACTAAAATATTAATGACTTGTTAAAGGGCAAACGAGGGATAACTGTCAGCCTGGAACAGCTGGAGGTCCCAGACAAAAGGAGTTAGTACTCACTCACAATCTCTTCTTCAAGGGCCTCTACCAGGTTGTGTTGTTAATGGACTCTTTCAATCTGGATATTCTTATTCTTCAGTTCTAGAAATTTTTCTTCTATTATGTCTTTTATATTTTCCTTCCATCAGTTTTCTCTGTTTGCTCATCCTAAGTGTCAGACTTCCAGGACTGATTTCCTAATTTTATCATTATTCTATTTTTCCATTTCTTTATCTTCTTTTCCATCCTATTCTCAAAAGATTTTTTTCCAATGTGATCTTTAATATTTTCTCTTGAATTTCAATTTCAAGTCTGCAGGAAAGGCCTGCTGCTGCTATGTTAACCGCAGTAGGCCTTATGCTGCTATCTCTAGGAGGTTTCGGGGAGGCTCCTGGAAATGGCCTCTGGTATGTACTCCCTGCTACTAAATGATCATGTTTTGTGTGCCTGGGGCACTGAATTCTGTTCTACCAGCCTGCCTAGATTGTTTGTACAAACAATGTGATTTAGGGTGAACACCTGCTTTCCTTCCGAGAATTTGGAACTTCAATAATTGTGGTTGGTTACACAAGCAAACTTTTCTTAAATAACCAGCAATAAAAATCCAGGACTCTGAGTCTTAAGAGGCCTTATATGGGCAAAAATATTGCACGAGTGCCTACATTTCACTGCTGAAGGCCAAAGCATGTTCTGTGTGAAAACCCCACACTACCCAGAGGGAAAACTTTGGAAACCTGTGTACTCTACCTGATGTGTCTTTCCCTTGCTGATCCTGCTGTGTATTCCTTTGCTGTAATAAACAATAGCTGTGGTTACAACTGCCTCTAATTCTGAGTCCTTCTAGAGAATCACTGAATGTATGGGTAGTTTTGAGAACCCTCAAAACTTTCAGCTACCATATTTTTTTTTAACATTCCTGTGTGTTCTGCTTTGTTCTCTGATTGTACGTCTTTTTTTAAAAAACATAGTACTCTGCTCTTGTTTAAGGGATGTAATCTCTTCTCTCTTGGAGAATTTTAATTCTAAACTTTGTAGGTATTGCCCCATCTACTGTCTTTTTTTTTTCCCCCTTCTACTTGTTTGGTCTCTCTTTTTAATTTTGGAGGCTTTCCTTAAAAATTTTGTGGTACTTGATTGTCCAGTCATAGCTAATGATGGGGAAATAAAAAGCGGATGGAAACTGCATGGCTAAAGCTTGTTAAATGCTGGGGTTGACTGTTGGGCAAGCTGGCTTTCTTCATAGGGGGTATCAATATACACAATTTTTTCACCTGGAAACAGGTGATTCTTTCCAGAAAAGAATCTTTTAATTTCCTCCATACGAAGTGCACACAGGAATGCTGGATTTTTATAGGTATAGTAGACAACGGTTTTCAAACTTCGGTGTACATCTGGAGATATGTATATGGGCCTCTTGCTCTGGAGCCAACAAGTATTTGCAGTGGGCTTAGCCCATAGGTGTCTGCCCCCCAACTCCCAGCTCTTGATAGGTAGACCCCTCCTGCTTCTTCCTCCTTCATTCCACCCCAGTTTGACACATACCCCCATATCCTTTTTGTGGCCCCAGGGATTATCTGCTTTCTACTCTTTTTACAGGCTGTATGCCCCCTCTCCAGAGCTGTCTCCCACGCTCGTCACTGCCAGACAGGTTATGGAACAGGATGCAGTCTCCTCTGCTTCCCCCATTCTCTGCTTCCCCAAAATAAGCCCCATTTTTCCTAAGTACACTGCTAATCAAATCAGGGAAACAAAAGAATGGCCAACATAATAAATGTGAGACCAGGACAGAGGTTTCTGAACTCTTACAAGTTCTGGAAATTGTTGCCCTTGATTTTTGGTTCCTAATTCTACAGGTCCCACCCTCACCTTGCTGCCTTCCCACCCCATACATACTGTATTGTAAACATAAAAGTTAAAAAATAATAACCTCTTTTCTTATTACACAAGTAATGTAAGGTTATAGCGGAAAAACATTCCCCACTCCCCACCACATACATATACTCAAGTGGAAATTTAAGTCACCCATAATCCCTCTACCTACTATTGTTAACATTTTGGTGTATTTCTTTTCAGGCTTTCTTCTATTCAAGAATGTTGACTTACTCACATATATAATACATATGTTGCAAAACTGGGATTTGTATTGTGCACATTTTTTTTTGTTACTGCCCTTTTTGCTTAATAATAATGGCCATCTGGGGCCCCTGTGTGGTTCAGTCAGTTGAACGTCCAACTCTTGATTTCGGCTCATGTCCCGATCTCAGGGTCATGAGATTGAGCCCCCGGGTTGGGCTCGGCACTCAGCAGAGGGATTCTCTCCCTCTACCCCTTCCCCCACACACTCACACACTCTCCCTCTCTCAAATAAATAAATAAATAAAATCTTTTTAAAAAGAAATAAATAAATGGGGCACCTGGGTGGCCCAGTCGGTTAAGCATCTGCCTTCGGCTCAGGTCATGATCTCAGGGTCCTGGGATCAAGCCCTGCATCAGGCTCCTTGCTAAGCACAGAGTCTGCTTCCCCCTCTCCTTCTGCCCCTCCCCCCTGCTCATGTGCATGTGCTCTCTCTCTTTCTCATAAATAAATAAAACTTTAAAATAAATACATACATACAAACTGGCCATCTGCCTAGGTAAATATAATTCATAAGTTCATTTTACGGGAGCGTGCTGGGCCCATAATTCATAAGTTCATTTTAGTTATATGGATTTACCATAACCTACTTAACTAATACCATATTGATGGACATTTAAGGTTGTTTTCAATTGTATGCTATTGTAAATATTGCAGGGGTTGGCATATGTCCATAAATGTCTGTGTATCTGTCTGATGTTAATCTTTTTTTTTTTTTTTAAGACTTTATTTATTTACTTGACAGAGAGAGACACAGCAAGAGAGAGAACACAAGCAGGGGGAGTGGGAGAGGGAGAAGCAGGCTTCTCGAGGAGCAGGGATGATGTGGGGCTCGATCCCAGGACCCTGAGATCATGACCTGAGCCGAAGGCAGACGCTTAAGGACTGGGCCACCCAGGTGCCCCTGTCTGATGTTAATCTTAACCATGGAAGTCTAAAAGTCTAAAACAGGTATACTAATTTATACCTCACCAACAGTGGCCCCTTTTGCTGCATCATTATTAACACTGCATATGAGCATCCTTTTTAGTTTCTGATCACCTGTTAGGCAAAAATTTTGTCTTATTTGTATCTGCATTTCTTTGATACTATGTTTCCACATGTTTATTGGTCACTTGCTTTTCTTTGTGACTTACTTGTTCTTGTCCATTTTTCTTTTAGGACGGTCAGCTTCTTTTATTCTCTTGTAACACTTCTTTGTGTACTAAATATATTGACTTTTAGTCTGAAATATATATTTATTGTGAATTTTCCCCAATTTATCACTTTCCCTTTTACATGCTTATGGTACTTCCAGATATTGGAAGATAGAGACTTTTCCTAATCAAATCTGCCCATCTTTCCCTTTATAGTTTCTGCTTGTGGTGTGCATTCTTCAGTCCCTCCCACTTCTGCCAAAATATTTGCCAATATTTTTTCTAGTACTTTTATCCTTTTGTTTGTTTACATGTAAATGTTTAATCCATCTGAATTTATTCTGGTATATGGTGTGTACATTAGTCAGGGTTCTCCAGAGAAATGGAACCAACAGGATATGTGTGTGTGTGTGTGTGTGTATAGAGAGAGATGCAGAGAAAGATTTATTTTAAGGAATTGGCTCATGTGATCGCTGGGCTGGCAAGTCCAAACTCTGCAGAGCAGGCCGGCACCTGCAGACCCAGGGCAGAGCTGACGTTGCAGCTTGAGTCCTGAGGCTGCCTGCTGGCTGAATTCCCTCTTCCCCAGGGAACCTCGGTCTTTTACCCTCTTAAGGCCGTCCTTAAGAGAGGTCCACCACATTATGGAGAGTATCTGCTTTATTCTGAGTCTACTGATTTAAGTATTAATCTCATCTAAAAACTACCTTCACAGAGACAACAAACTGGCAGTTGACCAAATAGTGGGGTACTGTAGCCCAGCCACGTTGACAAATAAAATTAACCACCACAGACAGTATGAGTCAGGAATCTAACTTTATCTTTGCCCTACTCTTTCTGAAAGTGGGCCCCACGAAGCCCTGATTCCTTCAGGTTCTCTTCTGTTATTCTGAGGCGCTAAAAGCAGATGTTCAACAAATTCCTTCTCTCTGGGAGCAGCCTTCCCTTCTCTAGAGCCTGCAGATGTTTTTTTAGGCCCCTAGATCTCAAATGACAAATAAAGAAGAGCAGTGGGTGTGATCCAGGGTCCTCTTGTCTCCGAAAGTGGGGAGCTTGAACCATAGCAGATAAAAGGCATGCCTCATCCTGATATCTGCAGGGATCTTTGCCCATGACACGTCCTCTGCGGAAACAGCCACAAAAACATTAAGTTTCTACTTCGCTTCATGCTCTAACAAGCCCTCTAACCCTTGTTTCTCAACTTCAAGCTGAGAGCTCTAAAGCTTCCTAGCCAGAACATTGTGAGGACATGGAGACCATAATGAAAAGTTCTGCCTAAACATGGAACATCATCATTATTATTATTAATAAGCACTAGCCATAAGTACTACGAGAGCTTCAGATCAAAGTTTCACCAACAGGCAAGAGTGTCATACAATAAGGATTCTAAGTTTCTAAGGGCTTCACGCCTACTTTGTGATCAAAACAGAACAGTCATTATATAGACACTATTAATAAATCCCGATACCCCTTTAAAGGTAATTAATCAAGTCTGAGTTTCCTTCAGACTCTGTGATCACACTGAAGATTCACACCCTGCTCTGTCTGCTCCGGATCCCCAGGGTTTTGCATTCTTTGGCTTGCCAGGAATTTGTATGTGAGGCCTGTCTTCACTCTGAGCGTGAAGGATCACCAGTAGAGCATCATCTCTTGCATTCTGGAGGGTGTTAAATGCCAAATCCCATTACACGGGGACCAGAATGGACTCAGGGACATTGGTAGCGCGCCAGGCTGCCAGTCTTCCTGTCGGGCAACTCAGCCAACCTACAACAAACACTGCCTGGCCTAGCTAGTTAGAACTGAATAATTGGCACAGACATCAATGCTTGCTGACTTGCATTCAGGGCCCCTATCTGAATTTTAATTCTTTCATTATACCACAGAGCATCCTTTTAAAAGGCCCAGATCTTCTCATAATAATTAGGCTCTTCCACAAGTATCAGAAAAGCTGAATTCGGCTTCGTGCCTCTCTGCTCTGGTTGCATTTAAATAAGGTGGTCCTTACTTTCTGAGTCAATTAGAAGAAGAGGTAAGATGAGTAAGGCTCAACTCCCTCCTCAGAAGTGCAGGCAACGGTTCTAAAAATGCCTCCTGCTGGTAGCATAGATGTGCTTTCCTGGGTGCCACCAGAGGGGAACCTTGGAAATTCTGACTTGTAGTGTGGACTTCCCAGTGAATCAAGGCACTGACAGCCCTGGGAGAGGTTGTGGCAGTGTGGTCTGCATGTGCCATGATAAAGAGCTTTGTTGCTGCTTCAGTGCATTCATAAGCCCTTACTGAGACAGCAGGTGACTAGAGGGGAAAGGAGTCCTGTTCAGTGTATTTTTTTTTTTTTAATTCTTTGGAAAGCTGGCTCTAAGGAGCCAGGCTCCACAGAAACATTTTATGTCATTGTGATTCTTAGCAGGCTGACACGGAGTAACAGAGAGCCAGAATCATGTGTTTTATATAAGACATTTATTCATTCATTCATTTTTTATTCATTAATTCTTTCACTGAGTGCCTCTGTTATGTACCAGGCTCTGAGTAGGATCCAGCCCCTGCCCTCAATGAGTTGAAGGTGACTATATGGGGAGTGGTTGGTGAAGGTAGAAAGGAGAGGTCAGAGGAGATAGACAAGTAAATATGTTGGTAACACAGTGTGATAATTCCTAGGTAGAAGCACCAAAATTCAGATGGGGAAACATTTAATAGGAAAGGTGCCCCAAAAGGGTGAGAAGTAAAGGAAAGGCTTTACAGAGGACAGGAAGGTTTAGTTAAGTCTTAAATATGAGTAAGAGCTTGTGAGGCAGATGAAGTAGGCAGAAGAGAAGGAAGGGAATTCAAGTCAGATACAGAAAAAAGTACAAAATGAAGGGGGCATAAAACAACATTGTGTATGCAGGCTATTATAGGTTGGTATGGCTAAACATTGAGAGCATGGGGAAGAGGGCAGCAAAACTGGGACTAGAGAGGTAGTCAGGGGCCAGATCTATAAGGATCTGCACTACCATGGAACATATATCCCTAAAGCAAGGTGTTCATTTAGCTGTACCCTGGAACTTGGGGCCACTTGGCACAAAACATGGCTACCTACACGCATCCCTTCGTTAAGGCCTATGGGCCAAGCGGATCCCCCAAAGAGCCAAGGGTATAGCGCATTCATTGTCCAACCTGGTTAATATGCTAATAAAATATGGACTGTCACAGGCCCAGGGCCAATGCCCTGCAGCAGCCACTGGGGATCTGCTTCCTTATCACTATCCATCCACTGGATACAGTTATGCAGCCACCGCATGATATCTGTATCCAGCCCATCTTTCCACATCTTGCCTTCAACAATGTCACAAGAGACATGCCTTGCTGTCATCTGGATATTCTGTGCTCACTCCACATGCCTGCTCAGCCATTCTAATGGCCTTAATCAAAATAGGAAATTAGATTACTCTGGCATGACCTGTTTTACTGAAACACTACTGGCTTAGAGGGATTGCTGCTTAATTTGTAAGTGTTCATAAGCCATTAGTAGAATAATCTTTTATGGAATTTTGCCTAGGACTGGTGCCAAACTCACAAATTCCTAGTTGGTGGAAGTGAGGAGGGAAAGATTAATTGAATTTCCTAAAAATCAGAACATTTGCCCATCCCCAGTCCTCCACTATGATTCCTATTTTCTATGAGTCCCTCAGATTATCAACAGTGGTTCTACGGTGTCACCAGCAAATCTCCCAATAGTTTGCACAGTGATTGGTTTGGTCCAGGAAACATGGACCCTTTTAGGACAGCTCTTACCCCATTTCTCCCCTCTCAGGGGCATTAGTCTCTTCTATTAGTTTGCCGCAGTCTTTTTAGTCAGAATAGCCTTGTCCTTAGCAGAGAAGAAAGACAAACTGGAGTCACCTATTAATCTTTCTGGTTCTTTCTTTGCTGTTTCTTGAACAGCTGTTATGTGTTCTTGGTGACCATAAATTTTTTTAAACTTTGGCTGGCTCAGAGCATTAACTCTCATATTCCATACATTTTGTTTCAATGTTTAACATTCTACAACATTTAAAGTGCACAGGACAAGCGCTTCCAAAGAGACAATTGATGGTCCCTGAAACCAAACATTTGAACTCAGTCTGAGTCACATAAGGGATTTAGTGCTCTGAGAATTCTCTCAGAGGTAATACATCAGAGGAAATCTACAGGGGCAAGAACCTTGCAAATCAGCCTTGACAGGAGAGAGCCTTTGAACTCATCCACTTCTGTACAATTCTACTTCGGTATGTCTCCTTTGTATTAATTGAGTATAAAGATAAATTTAGAGTCAAAAAGATAGATTAGCTCTATGAACCTCAGTCTCTTAATTTGTAAAAGGAAGAATTCTAGTAAGATGACTTCTAAGATCCCTTCCAATTGGAAAGTTCCACAGCCCCAGAAAACTGAAGGGAAGAAGAGAATTCAAATTCATGTAAGGTCTATTATAGACTAGGCAGTGTGCTAGACTCAACATCTGTGACCTCATTTAACACAGACAGTAATTTTATGAGCTGGTCCTATTTGGCAGATAAGGAAGATGAAGTTTATAGATTTATGTAGCTTGTCTAAGATCACAGAACTATTAATCCTAGAAGAGGTAAGAATTCAAATATTAATCCATTCACATCATTCTCAACTGGGTTGATTTTGCCCCACAAGGGATATGCTGCAACGTCTGAAGACATTTTTGGTGGTCACACCTAGGAGACTGAGATGCTGTTAAACATCCTACAATGCATAGACAGCCCCCGAAACAAGTAATTATCTGGCCCAAACTGTCAGTGTGCTCAGATTGGAAAACTTTATATAGCAGACCCAAGTGATATGCAAATAATCTAATTCACTTTTTGAATTCAGCAAATATTAATTAGTCATTGCTACACACAAAGTTTTCTATTTAAAGACCCCCCAGACACAGAGAACAAAAACACATATCCCCAAAAGAGATGTGGCTATTGTCCAAGTTTGAGAATTTTGCACCATATTCCATAATAGGTCCACAATTATATAACAGAAAACACTATTTTTGAAGGCTTTCCTCCCAAATCTTTGCATAAAATCCTGGAAGATACACCATGCTTATCCTATGGCTTCATATATCCACTGACCTACCACTCATATGCCATGATGTGGGAGTTCCACCTTGAAAAGCATGGCTTTGAGTGGTAAGAGGTAATAAATTGTCTATTGACAAAACTATCTATCTCCTAAAGGTCTCTAACAGCAAAAATTATAGCTTTGAATGTAAAAGTGTTACAAAAGAGAGAAGAGATAAATGAATGGGATATGAGGAAAGACCTCAAAATGATCTACTTTGGCCATTTCGTTTTAGAGATATGGAAGCCAAAAATCTAGAAAGATCAAATCACTTGCCAAAAACACACAGCAAGTAATGGACAGACTCAAAGATCACACAGCACTTAACACTAATGAAAAAATTACTTTTTGAGCAAAGAAACAAATCAGCCCAGACCAGAAGCCTGGTGTCCATTATGGCAGATCCTGTCCATTCCTATCTAATAGCCACTTCCTCACACCTCTTCCTTGATACAGAACTCAGATTTTTGTTCAGGTATTTAGCAGAAAGCACTCAGAAAAGGTAGGATTCACCCTCCTCCAAGTGACAAATCATCTAAGTCAGTCACGGTAATCTCATTCCTATTTGTTGGTGATTGGTTTAGGGGCGAACCCATTACACAGCTATGGCCAGTGAGACTTTTAAAAGTGAGTACCTTTATGGAAAGGAGACTCCATTTTGCTGTCACACCCAACTTCCCACCCTGAAAGCAGTCTTGAAAGGACAAGATGCCTGTAACTATCTAGGGCAGCCATTTTGTCAGCCTGAGGCCAAAAATCCAATACTCTGTAGCTGCAGAATAAAAAGATACAAAATCCTAGGTCTATAATAACATGGAGATACTCAAGCAGACTTGGAACTGCTTACTTCCTGTCTTCTTGATAAATGACATAACAAATATGTGTAAGATGCAAGGTACTGCTACTTGAGGTTTCTATTGTCCACAGCCCAACACATCCTAACCAACACAGCCCAGTACCTGGTTCCTTGTACCTGCCACCTGGTAATGTAGTGATTTCAAGGATATCTTCCTGCTCCATTTAATCTTTCAAATTTCAGTTCCAACATTACTCCTACCTCCCCTAGAGCAAGTTAATCATTCTCCACTCATTTACTCATTGAGGGCACATTAGAGAAACTCAGGCATGGGATACAATTTGGACTAGATGGGCTATAAGGCTGTACAAACAATGAGCTTTTCTAACAGCAAGATAGTTTAGGGTAGTTATTAAGAGTGTCAAATTTGGAGTCAGACTGTCAGGGTTCAAAGAGCTGCTCTAACCCTTACTAGCTGTGTGACCTTGGGATACTTCAGCTTCCATTTCCTCATTGGTAAAATTGATAATTTGTAAATGAAGTATTTGTGTAAAGTACCTAGAAGGATGCTTGGCACAAAATAAAGGCTTACTATATATTTGTAAAATAATTGTGCTGCCATTGTATAACCTTTACTTTGAGGTAACTAGTTACTTATTTTAAATAGAAGAAGGAGATTTCTGTTGCTTGCAGCCAAACTATCACGGAGAAGTGGTATATCATTTGGGGGTTTTAGTTGCAAACAAAAAGAGAGTTATTAAAAGCTATTAGGGAACTCACAGAATTCCTGGGAACCTAAATGTTATGTCCACAGGAATAACCCCCAAATCACAGCATAGAGCTGTCCCCAGTGGACATAACTGCTGCACCACTGGGCAGAGACCCCTAGCACACATCATTAACACAGGCAGAGAGATGCAGAGTCTGCAGATCATCTGTAACACTTCTGCTTCTAATTCAATCAGGAAGTGCATCCACCTGTGACCACCATCATCCAAGTGGATTTTGTGGCACTCCTTCTTGGCGTCACTAGGCTCCAAAAAAATTCTTATTTGATTAGTGGAGTTGGATTCCTGTGTCTAGCTCCAGGCTGTAAGGGAGGCTGGCAAGTTTCTGGCCTTTCCCTTGGGTTGGCATGGTGGGGAGTTCTCCAAACCAGGTAAGTATTTAATTTAAGGACGGCTAGACTTTTAAAGAATAAAATTAGTTTAAACATCATCCTGATGTTATCAAGAAGAAGTAAGGGAAAGGGAGATACAATTTGGGAGATCCACCATTTACTCAGTTACCCAGGCAAGAAACCTCATTCCCACCTGGTGTCCTCTTACCTCTCATGTTAAGTCCTCCCACTTTTACTCTTGAACTCTCTCTAGTGTCTGATCCCTCTCCCTAGCCCCCGTGCCCTGGTCTAGGTCCTAGACCGCTGAAACAGCCACCTCACTGGTCTCCTCACCTCTAGTCTGAGTCTTCACATTGCTCCAAGAATGATGTTTGTGAAGCACAAGTCTGGTCATGTCACACTGCTATTCATTTCTCACAAGACAGTATGCAAAATCCTTCATTACCAGACCGTCCCCATTTGTCCAGCTTCATCTCCTGCCATATACATCCTAGTGTACAGGCCACATACCCCAGCCACAGGGATTCTGGTAATCTTTTAGAATCGAAAGAACAAATTCTTCTCCTTGTCTCATGAAAAACAGTTTGGCTGGCATCTTTTACAGTCTGGGTTCCTGCTCTCTGAACCTCACATTCCACCCAGGCATGTTCTCAAGGTGTTTCTAGGAAAGTGTCACCCAGGAGCAAACCCATAGTGCCAGCCGTTTGATACATTTTTTTTACTTTATTACACCAAGGAATTACAGTATCAGTTCTACTATGAGGATAAACAGAGAGGAGCACACAGGAGGAGCACCCAAGTCAGTCTTGGAGGAGGTGCTGAGAGGAAGGCTTTGCAGAGGAGGTGATGCCTGAAGCGGGAAGAGTGAAGAGGGCAAGAAGATAAATGGCACAGCTCATGGCGCTTGGCAAACTTAGCATTTGACAGAGCAGAACATGCACGTGGGGAGGTGAAGCCAGAGACGGTGGCAAGGGCCAACCCAAGAAGTTTAATGCCTCGGCTAAAGGGTTTTAATTGTATTCAGAAAGCAATGTGGAGCCAGTGAAGGATTTTTAAGGTTAACACAAATATCACTACAAGGACCCCATTGAGTATGGATACTGGAGGAGGAGAGAGAGCCTGGAGGCAGGGTCCGTGGACTGGGGAAGGAAGACACCGTGCCAGAATGCTGGCCGTGGAGACAGAGAATAGGGACTATAAGAGAGTCACCCAAGGGGTAGACTGGATGCAAGCTGGTGACCAACGAGGCAGCGAAGGGAGAGGCTGCAAGGATCACAGTGAGGACTCAAGGATCAGGAACACAGCAGGTTTCCAGCTGGGCAGCTGACAGATGGTGGGGCCATCCTCCAGGAGGTGGAGCTCAGAAAGAACTACAACCAGGTTTGGGGCAGCTGATGGACCGATTTCATCTAGTCCTCCCAACAAGTGGTGACTTAACTTGCTCCCAGCTGCAGGACGTGCACTCCTCACCCATCCCTGCCAGGTGCAGGAAGAATTATCATCTCCTCTCCCCACAGCCCTCCAGCTTGGCACCAGCTGCAGCTTGGCTTCTTGTGAGCACTTCCTCTCCTGGCTGGTAGCTGGTGGCCTCATCTCAGGGAGAGAAGGCTGGAGCAGCTGAGTTGCGGGAAGAGGGCACAGAAGGGCCTGTGAGAAACTCTCGGCTGCTTAATGGCTGTATGACCCCAAGCAGTTGAGTTGCCCTCTCTGACTCCTAGGTTCTCTATCTACAATTCGGTGAGGGGAGAGAAGAGTTACTTCAGACCTGGGTTTCAAAGATTTCATATAATGCATGTGGAAGTGATTCTGTAAAACGTAAAATCTTGTAGGGGAGTGAAAGGAGACTAATATTTGCGGCTAAATGAACTGAGATTCTCCAACGGCTACCAACTCCTCTCAGGGAAGATCGGGGGGGGGGGGGGGCGGGGGTTGGGGAGGGCATGGAGATGGTTTTTGTGGAAGTTGCAATCATCTGCATTGACTCAGAGTCCCTCTGTAGTGAAAATAGGCCCTGAGAGAAGAACGGACCATTAGCATGATAATGTCAAGGTTAATATTTCACAACATGTAGGGTCAAAGGCACTTCATTTGGAGGAATTTCATGTTTTACTGGACTGTATGATCTTCATAAGAAAAATAATTCTTGTACAGACATTTGCCTTAAGATTAATCAGAAGGAAAGTGGGCTTAGTCATCACTGACAGAGAGAAACCAAACTGAAGCCCAGTCCCCACCCTGCCCTATCCACTGCCAGGAAGCCTGCCCTGTCACCCACCCATGCTGCCCCCTTCGGCATTAGCAGGAGCCCGGGCACAGAAGACGTCTGTCTGCCTCCAGCGGCAGCTTGCAGTGCACAGTCTGCAAGATGTGAAGGACAAGGTACTGGGACTCTGTCATGTAGGGAAGAACAGAGCGTCTGGAGGAAGGACACACAGGGGAGGTCTAAAGGGTGTTGTGGGTGGGGGACAAGTGAAGGTTGGGGGAAAGTTGGGGGAACAAGGGGGCAGCAGGTATGACCTCCTTCAAATACCTAAACAGTGAAACTTGTCCCCAACCCTGATGCACTTCAAGGGATGACTCAGTCAGAGTCCCAAACCTCTGTCATCCATCCTAATGCTCTTTGCAAGTATTTATATGTCCTTTAGTAAGGGAATAGCTCAAACCTCAGGCAGAACTCAATGAAGAGTCTGTTTTTAGAAAGCTGGGCCTCACCTGTACGTAATCTTCTGGCCAACGCTTCCCTGCTGCCCTTGGGGATCTCAAGGCAGAAAAGATTAAGGAGCAGCAAATGCCAGTCCCAGCCAGGAGACGCTGAGCCAGTCTCCTTGTTCCCCTACCTCCTTGCCCCTGTTTGGTGAAAGACATAGGCAGGAAGGCTGTCACCCTCTCTACCCAGGATAGTCCAACACACTGGTGAATGCCGCTCTCCCTTTCAGGATAAAGAGGCTCAGAGAAAGAGCCTGCATGAGCACCATCTCATCCAGACGGTGCAAGAGGGAGCAGGAAGTCAAGGCCACAATCCTCTGTGTACAGAACCTTCCGGCCACACGAGCAGTGTACACATTTGCTAAGCAGGAGAACCAACCCGGCATATTTGCCCCTTTCCAGACTGGGTGGACTCTGGTTCTCTTTCTCCTAAAGCTCCTTCCCCACCCTCCCACACACCATACACACACACACACACACACACACACCCCATACATATAAACACGTGTGTGTATGTATAGCTCCCACCGCCACCTCCACCCCCAACACCAAGTTTCAACCCAATAACTGGAAATGGCCTTCCCTGAGGAAACATGACTCTCCCCAACACCATCCCTGGCTCTGGCCCTGTGCTGGCTCAGGGAAGGGGAGACGCTGAGCTGCCCTGCCCAGAGGAGTTCTCAATGTGGTAAAAAGACAGTCCTAGAGGCATGTGACAGTGACTTGTTCTCAAAAAGCATCTCAGTTCTGGAGTTCTGGAACTCCTCCACAAAGACCCAACAGTCCTCTCCACTCCATCCTGGGAAGTAGGCCCCTGGGAAGAGGGAATGTTCCCAATGGGGAGCACCAGGGGGAGAGGGAGCAAAGAGAATATCCCTAACACCTGATTATCTCCATTCCACTGGGGGCCACAAGCTGCCCTCCCCCTGCCCAGCTGCCTGTTGTCCTAGGTGCCAGTGAGGGCTCAGGCACTGAAGACAGTCAGTGTGGCTGGAGGAAACCCACAGGGTGACCACTAGTAACCCAGCGGCATGTGCTGGTGGCCAGCTGCCAGTCAGCTTCCCCCCAGAGGCTTCCAGCTGGTAGCAGCTCTGAAGTCAGACAAGCAGCGGCTCCCACACTGTCCCAGGATGGTAAGTCCAGGGCCTACACACCAAACTGGCTTTTAAGACTCCACCTAGATAACCAACTAAGTCCAAGCAGTATTTCCTGAAGACCTCGGGGTCCCGGACCAGCCAGTGTGTCTAGACTAGAAAAAACAACATACAAAGCTTACTCACCCATGGCTGAAGCAGACAGAACAACAGTTCACAAAGCAGTTTCTATTCCATCGTATCATTTCATCATTTCGCCTGCCAAACAATGACCTAGTGCCAACTCTCACACTAGGCACGCCACCCAGCTGCTCTCTGCCTCAGTGGCCATCTTTGCACCATGAGGAGAATAAAAACAACTCTGCCAGTTTCTAGCTCTGTGTTCTTGGCCATGTATTCAATTTGACTGTTCTTCAATTATTCTTCTTCAGCAAATGGGGTTAAAAACAGAACCAATCTCATGGGATCAGTGGGGAAATTAAATAAGTTCGCTCAGTTAATAAATTAAGTAAGTTAAAACAATGGCTGACTGCCTAGAAAGTGCTCAGTAAATGCTAGCAACTGTTATTATTCCTGTTATTATTAATCGTAGGATTGTTATGAGGATTAATATTTTAGTATATGTGCTGCCGAAGCGAGCACTGTTATGAGGATTAATAAATAATAGCAGTGTTTGTTGCATACCGACCATGTTTCTGGCGCTGGGCTCAGTCTTCTATAGGAATTACCTTGTGGATAATGCTGCGTGCACGAACACACGGAGAGCCCTCAGGATATGGCAGTCACTACCATAATTCCCCCTTTCCCCATTCTACAGACGAGGAAACTGTTCAGAGATTTAATGACTTGTCCAGGGCTACAAAGCAAATAAGTAGGAGCACTCTGACTTAAATTCAGGTCTTCTGGGAAATAGATCTCCATGATCCTAGAAGCCTCACCTCCTCCTCCTACCTGGTCCTCAACATTTGCTCTGTAGCTACAACTGGCTTCCTCCAAGAAAGCTGCCAGAGGACACATCTGCTACCCCGCTGGAGGTGCCTGGGCTGCACTGCACACAGGGGCTATCAGCGCCTCCACCTCCCATCGTGGCCTCTCCCCTTCAAGAGCCAAGGCCCAGGCTCCAGCAGACACGCACATGCAAGAGAATGAGATGGGGTGGTGAACGCTCCCAGGAAGCAGACCTAACCCCAACCCCAGCTCTGGCTGTATACCCAAATGTCCCTCTGCTGAGATGCTATGGTAGAGCCCATCAGGAAAGAGCTCTGAGTCCTCCCTAAATTGAGCAAAACCAGTCCACAACCAGCAACAGCCAGCTGAGGGATGACAGGAGATTCCCTGCATGTTACATCTCAAAGGCAATGTTTCACTGAAGACATGACTTCCGGACTTGGGCAAGTCACTTCCCCTCTCTAGGCCACAGTTTCCTGGTCCGTAATACTGAAGGACTAGGACCCATCTAGTAGGGTCCTTGAGAGAGTAAGTGTCAGAGCACAGGGCCTGGCACCCAGTACCACAAGCAGGAAGGAAGTCAGCACACAGCATGCACTGCACAAATGCTCGCTGAGAAGCTGAAATCTGACAGGCCAGCACACAAAGGTGGTACTGGTAAAGGGAGCATGAACACCATGGGGTAGAGAATATGGGGATGTATGATCTCAACCTCCACTGAAGAATAAAAGCATGTGCCCAATGCAGGTCTCTGACCTAGAAAACACCTTCCTGAGACTTTACAAAACCCTACTTACCACAAAAGGTAGTGAAGCTACGTGGCAGACAACACAAGATGGCAGCCATAGGAGATGTGAGCAGTCAGGTGACAAAGAAGCAACGGGGCCATCTACATTTGACACCCAAGTATTCATGGCATGAGTTGGTCTTTGTCCAGGAACAGGCACGCACCGAGAAGAACCCAGAAGAGCCGTGGCGGGCTGGGCTGCCATGTATCTGCTCACAAGAGGCAATTGTTAAGTTTTCAGAACTTTTGCAAACTGGTTGTTATACATTATTAAAAATTGCATAAACTGGAGCACCTGGCTGCTCAGGCAGAAGAGCATGTAACTCTTGATCTTGGGGTCCTGAGTTTGAGCCCCACGTTGGGTGTAGAGATTACTAAAACAAAACAAAAAACAATTGTATAAACTTAGAGTTATGTAAATTATATTAAAAGCAATGATAATAAACTCTCAAAACTCATCACTTTCTAATTGTTTTATTATCTTTTACTACCATCTATGCTCTTGAGGTTATTTACATCAGTGATATCTGTATGAAGAATATATTATATCATAGTACGCTACTGTGTATCTCTTCCCAAGCCCACCTTCAGTGATATCACATTTTAATTTGAAAGCAGCCATAGAGTATTTACACCACAGCAATGGTGCAAACCTCCAAATCATGATCCTCTCCCTGCCCTAGAGAGCCAGTTGTTAGACATTTATCAGCATACCACTGACAAAGAGCCTCCCCACTGTTCCAATGCCTCCAAGGGAATGGGATTTTTGTGAGACTCTGAGTTGGGCTGTGTTTAATGCTTAGGTTGTATTTTCTCTGTTAATTAAATCTCTTTCCACAACTTTGTATTAAGAGTGCTTACAAGGCATTTCATGAAGCTAATAGCCCCCTGAGTACTAAAAGGGCACATTTGCACAATGACTTATATGATATGGGGGTGCTTCATGAAGCGTGCTATTAAAATGAAGCTACATAGGAAGACACCAAAAAAAGAAGATAAACTTAAAGCCTTTTCTTGTCCTTCCTTAATACTCCTACAAGTGTTCAGTTCAATAAACGGTTATTCCATGATGACCACAGTCAAGGCATTAGGCTTGGGGAGAAAGGAGAAGGAATACACATAGTCCTATTCTCAGGAAACTTGCAGCATGGTGCGGGGAGGGTGCTCTCTCACGATCAGATTGAGGCTTATGCTGATGTCCCTATTTTATATCATAGCCCCTGCCCCTCCCCAGCACATCTAATCTCCCTCACTCCCATAACACTTGTCACTTTTTAGCATACTACATAATTTACCTTTCATGATTGAATTTACTGTCCTTCTTCCCCATCTAGAATGTATGCCCACAAGAGCAAGGACTTTGGTTTGTTCTAGTGTCTCACACATGGTAGGCCATCAAGAAATATTTTTTTATATTTGTACCTAATTATGGGAAACCCAACTAAATCAAATTCTAATCTTTCTTTTCTTTCTTTCTTTCTTTCTTTCTTTCTTTCTTTCTTTCTTTCTTT
>NW_023270433.1:26519260-26680484 GCF_011800145.1 Mirounga leonina | reverse complement strand
CTTTCTTTCTTTCTTTCTTTCTTTCTTTCTTTCTTTCTTTCTTTCTTCTTTTCTTCCTTCCTTCCTTCCCTCCTCCTTCCTTCCTTCCTTCCTTCTTCTTTGAGAGAGAGAGAGAGTGTGTGAGTGGGGATTGGGGGCAGAGGGAGGGAGAGAGAGATCTTAAGCAGGCTCCATGCCCAGTGGGGAGTCCAACATGGGGCTCCATCTCACAACCCTGGGATCATGACTTGAGCCGAAATCAAGAGTCTGACGCTTAACTGACTGAGCCACCTGGGCACCTCAAATTCTAATTCCACCACTTACTACGTGACTCTAGGCAAATCTCCATACCTCTCTGAGTTTCAGGTTCTCATACATAAATTACAGGATTTGGACAAGGCTACGTCCAATTTGGGTAATGAAAAACCCAAAATTCAAGGAGTCTCTACTAAATGTGCCAATTAAGGCACGTCTGCTACATCCATAGCCACTTCTACAGGAAACTGTCTTTCTGTAGACCCCAGCTCCAGGCAGCCATGCTCTAAATTCCACCTTGAAGGCATCTGGCTTCCTTCAAACCCTCAACTCCTCCCTCCTGCCCCACCGGCATGAGTGCCTGACCCCAGCACAGCCAGAGGCTTATCATATGGCCCAGGAAAGAGATCTGCCCAGATAAGGAAGACTGGACAAACCCATTCTACTCCTAAGAATTTAAATTGGTAAATATAGAATCAGGTAGTATGCAGACGCTTGAAGGTCACATGTTTGAGAGAAACTGGAGACGGCATGCATGATAAGCCATAAATGAACCAAGTTAGAAGTCAGCAAAAAACATGAGGTAGAGAAAAGACATAGAGGATACAGAGAAGAATTCAGTTTGTAGAAAGAAGACAAGTAGACAAAGAGAAGCAGACCTAAGGGACAACATTTGTGGCATTTCTTGGGGAGTACTTTAAAGAGAACTAATGTTTGTTTAGCTCCCAGTGCCTGCCAGGCACTATATTAAGTGTATGTCACTTTCTCTTTGCTACAACCCTATAAGGTGGGTATCATGCCCATTTTGAGACAATAAAATGGAGCTTTCAAAAGTGATTTTTTGTTTCTTCTTTCCCATTGAGAACCCTGAAATTCCACTGTAATTCTCCTCTTGGAGTTCCAGTTTTGATCCCAAGCTCCAGTATAAAATAGAAAATATGGGGAACTCCTCAATAATATTCCTCCCTCTTCTAGTCTCTAGGAGTCCAGGAGAGATTAAAAGCTGGCAACAAATTTGGCCTGTGAACTGAAGCACAGCTGAGAAGTTCCCCACATACTTTGGAGAGGACAGGGACCTATCTCCCAGGGCCCACTTGAAGTCTAGGCCTGGGAGGGATGATCTGATGCTGTGACTGCAAAACATACAGACAAGGTGACTCAGTCCAACCAAATGTAATTCTCAGTAAGCTGTCACTCTATTCTGCATCAGATGAATAACTCCTTGACATTAAAATACCTGTGACTCTTCCCCATGCCTTGCATGCCCACAGACCACCACTATAGGCCAGGACGGAAGTTTGAGAAAAAAATTAAATGAACTAGTCACATGACCCTGACTATCTGCAAAAGACAAGAAAGCACACCCTTCCATATGTCCCCAAAGTGGGAAGAACTGGGTATGGCTGAGTAATTCTACTACGGCTAGTATCACAGTATGTGGCATTACCATGTGATTATGTTCTTACTTCAAAATTCATGTAAATCCAACAGACCAAGTTTACATTAAGCTAGGCGGAAGGCCCTGTAACTTGTATAACTACTCATCAGAGGACTCCATCCCCACTTCTCCCATACCCTCAATGTCATCCCCAATGAACTGGTTTAGTTCACCAGCTTGGGCTTATGTCCATGGCCCTTCTTCTTAGTCCGTATTGCCCTACTGTCCTGCCTGATTTTCTTGGCTCCACCTGCAAGCTGAGCCCTGCCCTGAGAGGAAATCTGTAGGACTGGAGGCATCATACCTTCTCCTTAAGGCCAGTCAATCCATGTTTTTAGCAGTGAAGTTATCTTGGACTCTCAACTTCTAAGGGGCCAAGGGACCAAACAATCCACAGTCACAGTAAATGCACTGCTGAAGATATAAGCTGTCCTAAAAAAGTGACTGGGTATGCAGAGAAGGATTATGTACAAAGATGCTTACTGAAGCACTGTTTATAATAACAAAACATTGGGAACAACCTAAATGTCCAGCAAAGGAGAATGTTTGTAAATATGAATCATCTACTGATGGATATACTGGTTCTGCCTGCCAAGTTCATTAGAATAAGAAGAGACAGGCTCAGATTATTCATTGTGGTAGATTAAACTGGGAGCCTGCCTATCACTGTGGGCCTCAGTATGACTTGCTCTCATTTTGTTTGCCTTGCAAATATACTTTCCCCAGTGCATTTTATTGGCTTATCTTGGGGCCATTCTACAGCGAACATTTCTACTGGGTGGACAGCCTTTGCCAGTGCATTGGTCCCCAATCCAGTCAGCTGTGTTTAGGGGAACAGATAGTGCTGCTCCCAAGAAGGTTGCTCTGATCTCAAATGAATCTCCCTTCAGTCTGTCTAACTCAATGGAATATTATGCAGTTTTCAAAAACGGTATTTACCAAAGGTTTTTAAATACCTGGGGAAATATGTAGGAAATATTATAAAGTTTAAAAATATTATAAAATTTAATCTCGGGGTGCCTGGGTGGCTCAGTCATTAAGCATCTGCCTTCGGCTCAGGTCGTGATCCCAGGGTCCTGGGATCGAGCCCCACATCAGGCCCCCTGCTCAGCTGGGTGTCTGCTTCTCCCTCTCCCACGCCCCCTGCTTCTGTTCTGTCTCTCACTTTTGCTGTCTCTCTTTCAAATAAATAAATATTATTTTTTAAAAATATTATAAA
This sequence comes from Mirounga leonina, assembly GCF_011800145.1. Lineage (NCBI taxonomy): Eukaryota > Metazoa > Chordata > Mammalia > Carnivora > Phocidae > Mirounga > Mirounga leonina. Next base: position 26,677,593 of record NW_023270433.1, on the reverse strand, counting down.
ATTTAATCTATAGTCTAATACGCACTACAACATGGACGAATCTTGAAGCCAATATGCTAAGTGAAATAAGCCAGTCACAAAAGGACAAATAACCTATGATTCCACGCATATGAGATAGCTAGAGTAATCAAAATCATAAAGACAGAAAGTAGAATGGTATTTGTGAAGGGCTGGGGGGGAGCAGGTAATGAGGAGTTATTATTTAATGGGTCTAGAGTTTCAGTTTTGCAAAATGAAAAACAGTTCTGGAGATGAATAGTTGTGATGGTTGCACAACAAGGTGAATATACTTAATACCACTGAACTGTATGCTTAAAAATGGTTAAATGGTAAATTTATTATATCTGTTTTACCACAATTTTTAAGATTGGATCTACAGTATTATCTCAAGTGTGTGTGTCTGTGTCTGTCTGTCTGTGTGGGCCCAGTGATCCACCTTTGGTAATGGGGAAAAGATGCTAGTTTCTTCCCAAATGTTCTTCCTTTAGCTAGCATAGGGATTCGCAAACTGTGGCTCAGCAGCCAAATCTAGACTCCTATCCATTTTTCTAAATAAAGTTTTATTGGAACACAGTCATGCCCATCATTCACATACTATCTATGCCGCTTTTGTGCTACAATGGCAGAGTTGAGTAGAGAGACAGTACTGTCTAGAAAGCCTAAAATATCTACTATCTGGTCCTTTATAGAAAAAGTTTGCCAACTCCTCTTTTAGTGCATTGAGAGCCCATATGGAGGCCAGAAGAATGATCAAAACTTTAGTGTGAGTTCCAAGTCTTATATTTTAAACCAGAGTCCACAAGCCCTGAGATTCCAGAGTTGGCATCTCCTCTCTATTCGATTTTTCTCCAACTTCTCAACAGGCTCAAACCTTCATTCTAGACTCTTAAGAGGCTACCCTGGACTCTACAGGTGAAGGAGACAAAAGGAAAAGAGCTCTTGTGGTGGATCTGATTTGTTCTCTTCCTGGAGTTGCATTGCCCAACACCTTCTTCAGTTACCCAAAACTTGGAATATACTAAGAAGAGGGGGAAAGGACATCACGTCACACTTGCAAACAGATCAAGTTTAGAAATCTGGAAGGGCGTGTACCAACAAATTCACTGTGATATCTTTGAGTTGTGGGATTTTTGATAATTTAAAAATTCTTCTCTATAAATTTTTATATTTTAGGATTTGTTACAGTGAACAAGTACTGCTTTTATAATCAGAAAAAAATAAGTTATTTTCATATTTTAAAAATTATTAAAAGAAATAAACAGGAGCATGGCAGGTTGAAACCCAGGGAGAATCATCACATGGGAGGGTCAAAAATCTGGGTAACAATTAGCCAATCTCAGTTTGTTTTTGGAAAGAGCTGAAATCTGGCAAGCTCAATATTTTCATGCCATGTTAGCCATATGGCTCAGAAATTTCATTTATCCTAGCACTCTCTGGTCCCCTGAGAATTCCTGTGCCTTGCAAGCCTTTATTTATAAGCAGCCTCTAAGCAGCCATATACTTTTTTTCTCTGTTTGGTTACAGGTTCTCTTTTCAAAGACCATAGACATTGGTTCTGCAGAGCTGAAACCGTCTAGACAAATCTGGGTTGGACATAGGCTCTGCTGCTTAGCTGAACTTAGACCAATTACTAAACCTACCATCTATAAAAGGGAAGTAATCCTCCCTTTGGGAAAAGAAAAAATTGTCCACTCTTCTGCCTACTTACTTCCCTCTTCTCCCTAGAGGACCAAACACTAATCTGAATTTCGGAGAGTGACTAGATAGGTTCAAAGCTCATTTAGATTGGTGGCTCTCTTTTTCTGCTCCTCCTTCCCTGGGGTAAGAGTGATAGAGGAGCAAGGCCTTCTTCCATATGGAAGGAGACACAGCCATCTTGCACTCATGCCTTTGGTTTCCTGTGAAGTAGCTGGTCATAGACAGTAACATCCTACAATTTGGGTTTAAATCTAGGGAGAGGAAAAAAGACTTCAAAGACCTTTCCTTGCCTATAGCAGAGAGGTTTGCCCTAGGTTTTTGACACAAGGCTAGATGTTTTGTTCATATTATAGAATCAAGACATGCTTCTTACAAAATTTGAGAGAATGTTATCTTAATCCATTCAACTCCACCACCACTCCTTTCAATACCTACCTCACAGAAGACTAAATGAAACAAAATGGGATAAGAAGCTCATAAAAAGCCAGGCACATAGCAAAAGCTTAATATCAAGGAAATTTTTCTTCCTCCTCTTCCCCCTTCTCTTCTTCCCTCTATCCTCCTCCTCTTCCTTCATTCTGATTTTAGGGCCCTTCCTCTAATCACCACACCATCTCTCACACTGAATTATAAACACCAAATTTACTAGCCTTTGAGTGCCTAGGAGGACAAAAGTATATTTTTCTTATTCACCATTTAATTTCCAGAGCCAAGCACAATGCCCAGTATAGAGTAGCTACTCATCTAATATTTGACAATTTGAAAGAGTGAATAAATGGAAAAAATAATGACTCATCACCCTGATTCTCTAAACCTGTTCCTCCCATACTATTTCCTATCCCAGGTAACAGCATTTCAATCTTTCCAGTTGTTCAGGCCAAACATATAGTTATCCTGATGTCTCTCCTTCTCTAATAATTTATATCCAATCCATCGGTAAATCCAGCTGACTCAAGATATATCCAGAATGTAACCATCCACCTTCACTGTGACCATCACTGACAGGGCCAACATCTCCCCTCAAGTCCATTTCTAATACAACAGCTAGAGTGATCCTTTAAAAATATTGGTCAGGGGCACCTGGGTGGTACAGTCAGTTCAGCATCTGACTCTTGGTTTTGGCTCAGGTCTGATCTCAGGGTCATGAGATGGAGCTCCATGTCGGGCTCTGTGCTCAGTGTGGAGTCTCCTTGAGCTTCTCTCTCCCTCTTCCTCTGTGCTCTCTCTCTCTTACTGAAATAAATAGATAAATCTTTAAAAAAGATAAACAAAAATATTGGTTAGGTCAGGTTACTCCTCTGCTCAAAACATTTCAGTGGTTCCTCATTTCACACAGAAGATGAGCCAAAGTCCAGTTTCAGAGTCCTAGTCTGAAAATAAACTTTCTAGGACCACTCTAGATACCAAATGTCTTACTCTGGTTTCCCCATTAGAAGCAGAAGCCTGTATTGTATGGTGACTAACACAACATAATAAAATTAAAAAAAAAAAAAAAGAAGAAGAAGCAGAAGCCTGAGATAAGACCTGTCAGGGAGCAAGAGTGAGCAGCTAGAGGGAAAGAAACAGAGAAAGGAAAAGCCAAAATATTATTGAGTTGGTCACCACTTGGAGCAACCAGAGCTGAATCCTACCAAGACCTTAATCCTACTAGGAAGCATACAGAATGTGACACAGAAGAGAGAGAAATTGCCTGAGAGCAGATGGGGATGTGGCATTTATGCATCAGCTCCCATTACCCATTGTCAAGCGTTGCCACATAGGGTGTTAAGGACTTCACATCTTCAGGCTGCACATGGGTGAGTGCCAGGCAGATTTCCATGGGGGGCGTGGGCAGGGAATGCAGAGGCAGAAAGCAAGGGCTACTCAGTGCAGCTGAAGTCAAAGGCTGTCAGGCTATACCTGTGCAAAGCTATTTGGTAAAAAGTGGGCTAAGTCTGCTAACTTTTTCTGTAAAGGGCCAGATAGCAAATATTTTAAGCTTTTCAGGTTACATATGGTCTCCATCACATACTCTTGGTCATTTTACAAATCCTTTGAAAAATGTAAAAAAAAAAAAATCTGTAGTTTGCGTGTCTTATGAAGGTAGGCCACCCCCTGCCCAAGAGGATCTCCTGGTGGAGAGGCCTTCCATGACTACCTGATTTAAGAGAACACCTACCCCTCATCCCTTCTGATCTCCCTTCTTACTTGATTTTTCTCTTTAGTATTTATCACTTTATAAAATGTTATATATAACTTACATATTTATTTAGTTTATCATGTGGGTGCTTCAATAGAATATAAGCTCATGCACACAGGATTTTTTATCTGGTTTGCTCACTGCAGTAGTCCAGCGTGAGTGCCTGACTCATAGTAAATTCTCAATATATTTTTTTAAATAAATTAAAATAATACAGCAGCATGCTTGTGTTTACCACCTTAAAAACGACCAAGTCTTTGACACACATTTTCATGCCCATTTTGTTTACTTTCACAGTCACCCTTAAAGGAAAGCAAAGTAGGTACTATTACCTTCATTTTGAAAATAAAGTTTAAGAAAAAGACAGCATTCAAATAGAAGAAAAATCAGGAACTTTGGCTCACATAGACCTGGCTTTGAATTCTGGCTCTCACACTGTACAATCTTGCATAAGTTGTGTAAGCTCTCTGCAACCAGCTCCTTATCAGTGAAATGGAAGTAATAGTATTTGCCTTACAAGGCTGTGTGAAGATTAAATGAAATAATATATGTGGGGAAATAGTAGTACAATTTAGTACAGAAGTCATAAACTGACAGCCCTTGGGCGTGAGTGCGGGGCATGACATGAAGTGTAGGGCATGACTTCATGTGCCATTCCATAGGAAAGTGACAAGAAACACCAGTCTGCAAACTCTAGATCCATCCATAGGGGGAAAAGGCACAAATACAGCTCAGCTGTCAACAGGCCACCTTTATACCACGGACATTACTGCTCTTGGGCAGAGTTTTGTTTGACTTTGCTTTTGTCTACAAGTATGTTAAAAGGCAGTTTCTTTAGGCAAGTGTTCAGCTTGGTTGCAATATAAGCTGCTTCTTGATGGCTGTCTTGCTTTAGCTTGATACATTTATTGAACTTCTCTGGCCTGTTTGGACATTTTGAATTCTAGACCCTGGCTTAGCATTAAGAGTTTTTCACAGCAGCCAGACAAGATTTGAACCTTTTTTTTTTTTAAGATTGTATTTATTTATTTGAGAGAGAGAGAGAGCACGCATGCAAGAGAGAGCACTGGCGGAGCCGGGGGTGGGGAGCGGTGGGCGGAGGGAGAGGGAGAAGCAGACAAGCAGACTCCCCACTGAGCAGGGAACCCGATGTGGGGTTTGATCCCAGGACCCCAGGATCATGCCCTGAGCTGAAGGCAGACACTTAACTGACTGAGCCACCCAGGAACCCCAGATTTGAATCTTGACACCATGTTTATTTAATCTCTCTAGCTTCAGTTTCTTCACTTATATGAAACTGGGGTATTTTTGCCTCCCTAATGCCATGTGCCCTAAAGTAGAACATTTAAGCCCCCAGTCTGCAAGATTCCCACAGTCCAGTCCCTTTCCTGATTTTCCAAAGGGACCCCAGCTTGCAGATATGAGGATGAAATGAAGAGCCAGTTCAGTCTGTTCTCAGGCTGTGGTCTTTATCTACAACAGAAACCCAGCATTCCAAAGAGATGCCTCCAATCCTTGCTGCTGCCATTACTAGTGCCAGAATATCCACCCCCACAGCTTATGGCTGTTAGTCCCTAAAGATGGCACCCCAGTGAGCCATTGCTTTGGATATTCACTCTCTTCCCTTAAATCTGCGCAGGCTGGAACTTTTGGCCAACAGATGTGGCCAAAGTGATGCTGCATGTCTTCCAAAGCTAAGTTACAAGATATGATGTAGTTTCCATCTGACTCCCTTGGAAAATGCATCCTGGGGGCAGTAATAAGCCTTCAGGTTAGAATTCTAACAACTCTGGGACAACCATATTGTGAAATATGTGAATCTGCCCTTTGGGAAAAAATCAAGCATGGTAGACAGCTGCAGATTTTCTCTTATTCCAGCACCAACTTGCCAAACAGAGAATGAATAAGCCATCTGGACATCCAACTCACACTTTCAGATGACTCTAGCTGCCACTGCCATCTGACTGCTACTGAATGACAGACCACAAATGAGAATTTTCCTAATGAGGACAGAACAATGGGAGGTAATAAAATGTTGTTGTTTCAAGCTACTTTGTCTTGAGGAGATTTGATATGTAGAAATAAATAATGAGTTCAGGATTGTACATGCTGTTGTTGCCTGGCACATCTGAATCCACATGGCTACGGCCAAGCTTCTACTTCCAGTTGCTTCTAGCATCACTGGTAGGAATTCCTGCCCAGAAGACTCTGCTCAAAAAACAAGGGAGGATGACTCTTCACTCTGCATTATACTTGGACAAGTTTGCCCAATGACAAAATTGCCCTGAGCTTCTATGTTATAAATCCTTCAAACCATGCCTTCAGCCATTTCCCCAGAACATAAGTTTGCCACCAGGATGTCTGGGTTGGAACAGGTTCTGGGATCCACTTCCAAACAGACTGTATCAAGCAAGGTCACAACAGAAAATACATGGTACTTTCAAACAGGAAAAAATTGCGGATTTAATAAAGGACTATTTACAAGAAGTGGTTACAGAGGACCCACAAGGAATAGTGGAATAACTCCAGATTAGTAACCCCAGTGGAATGTTACTACCTCTATGCCCCACAAGGATGAGAGGAACGAGCAGTTGAAGAAACCTGAATAGAGTCATATAGAGAAGGTTACCTTGAAAGGAGCTGTGTCATTCAGTCTAGAAATGTAGTCAACCTAGCAGAATACACATTATTCCTCAAGCTCATATGAAATATTCACCAAGATAAAACACATTCTAGGCCATAAAACACATCTCAACAAATTGAAAAGAAGAGAAATCATGCAATGGTGCTCTCAGATCACAATGGAATTGAACTAGAAATTAATAACAGAAAGATAACGGGAAAATCCCAAAATATGGGGAGAGTCAACAACACACTTTGAAATAACACATGGTTCAAACAAGAAATCTCAAGAGAAAATTTTCAATATTTTGAACTAAAGGAAAATGAAAACACAACTTAACAAAAATTATGGGATGCAGTGAAAGTAATGCTTACAGGGAAATCTATAGTATTGAATGCATACATTAGAAAAGAAGAATGATCTAAAATCAATAATCAAAGTTTCTACCTTAGGAAAATAGAAAAATAAGAGCAAATTAAATCCAAAGTAAGCAGAAGATAAGAAATAATAAAAATTAGAGCAGAGGGGCGCCTGGGTGGCTCAGTCGGTTAAGCGGCTGTCTTCAGCTCAGGTCATGATCCTGGAGTCCTGGGATAGAGTCCCGCATCGGGCTCCCTGCTCAGCGGGGAGTCTGCTTCTCCCTCTGACCCTCCCCTCTCTCATGCTCTCTGTCTCATTCTCTCTCTCAAATAAATAAATAAAATCTTAAAAAAAAAAATTAGAGCAGAAATCAATTAAACTGAAAACAAGAAATCAATAGAGGAAATCAATGCAACCAAAAGCTGATTCCCTGAAAAGATCAAAAAAAAAAATCAGCAAGCCTCTAGCCAGGCTAAGAAAAGAGAAAGGGGGGTGGGGGGGAGGAAGGGGGAGAGAGAGAAAGAGAGAGAGAAAGTACATAAGCTACTAGTGTTGGAAATGAAAGAGGTGACTTCACTACCGAACCTACTGATATTAAAAGGATAATAAAGGAATACTATGAGCAAATCTATCACAACTTTGATAACCTAGATAAAATGGACCAATTCCCTGAAAGATATAATTTGCCAAAATTCACACAAGAAGAAACAAACAATTTGAATAGGCCTATATTTATTAAAGAAAATGAATTAGCAATTAATAACCCTCCAAAACAAATATCACCAGGTCCATATGGATTCACTGATAAATTCTACCAAACATTTAAAGAATAAATTATTCCAATACTCTATAATCTCTTGCAGAAGATAGAAACAGACAGAATACTTCCTAACTCATTCAAGGAGGCCACCATTACCCTAATACCAAAACCAGACAAAGATATTACAAGAAAAGAAAACTACAGAACAGTATCTCTTTTACAACTCTTGTAGATGTAAAAATCTTCAACAAAATATTAGCAAATTGAGTCCAACAATGTATAAAAAGAATTACACACCATGACCAAGTGGAATTTATCCTAGACATGCAAGGCTGATTCAACATTTGAAAATCAGTTAATGTAATCTATAACATCAATAGGTTAAAAAAGGAAAATCACATGATCTTATCTTAAATGTAGGAAAAGTATTTGAGAAAATCCAACACCTGTTCATGATAAAAATTTCTCAATAAACTAAAAATAGAAAGAACTTCTTTAACTTGATAAAGATATATACAAAAAACCCATAGGTAACATCATATTTAATAGTAAAAACTGAAAGCATTCCCAAGATCAGGTACAAGGTAAGGATGTCCCCTCTAACCATTCCTTTTCAAACCATACTGTAAGTTCTAGTTAGTGCAATAATACAATAAAAGGAAAGAGGGGCACCTGGGTGGCTCAGTTGGTTAAGCGTCTGCCTTTGGCCCAGGTCATGATCCCAGGATCCTGGCATCGAGTCCCTTATCGGGCTCCCTGCTCAGCTGGGAGTCTCCTTCTCCCTCTGCCCCTCTCTCCTGCTCGTGCTCTCTCTCTCTTCTCTCTCTCTCATGCTCTCTCTTTCAAATAAATAAATAAAATCTTTTTAAAAAATAATAAAATTGCACACCTTAAAAAAAATAGGAAAGAAATAGAAGATAAACTGAGAAAAAGAAATAAAACTGTCTTTGTTTATAAGTGACATAATTGTCTGTGTAGAAAATCCAAAAGAAATGACAAAAAAATCCTGGAACAAATAAGTGATTATAGCAAGGTTGTAAGATACAAAGTTAATACACATAGGTCAATCACATTTCTTTATTTTTTTTTTAAGATTTTTTTTATTTATTTGACAGAGACACAGCGAGAGAGGGAACACAAGCAGGGGGAGTGGGAGAGGGAGAAGCAGGCTTCCCACTGAGCAGGGAGCACGATGCAGGGCTCAATCCCAGGACCCTGGGATCATGACCTGAACCGAAGGCAGACGCTTAATGACTGAGCCATCCAGGCGCCCCGGTCAATCACATTTCTATATACCATCAATGAATGAGTGGAATTTGAAATTAAAAACACAGTACAGTTACATTAGCAACCAAAAAATTAATATACTTTGATATAAATATAACAAAATATTCACAGTGTCTACATGAGGAAAACTGCAAAACTCTGATGAACAAAATAAAGAACTAATAGATAGAAAGACTCAATATTGTCAAGATGTCAGTTCTTCACAACGTGATCTACAGATTCAATGTAATTCTGTGGATATCAACAAACTGATTCTGACATTTGTATGGAAAGGCCAGAATAGACAACAAAATATTGAAGAGAATAGTTGGAAGACTGACAGTACTCAACTTCAAGCCTCACTATAAAGCTACAGTAATCAAGACAGTGTGGTACTGGCAGAAGAATGGATAAATAGATCAAAAGAACAAAACAGAGATCCCAGAAATACAACCAGAAACACAGTCAACTGATCTTTAACAAAGGAGCAAAGACAATATAATGGAGCAAAGACAGTCTTCAACAAATAATGTTATAACTGGACATGCACATGCTAAAAACAAATCTAAAATGGATTACAGATCTAAACATAAAACCATACAAAACTCTAAAATTCCTAAAAGATAACATAGGAGAAAACCTAGATGATCTTGAGTGTGGCTATGACTTTTTAGATAAAACACCAAAAGCATGATCCATGAAAGAAATAACTGATAAGGTGGACTTCCTCAAAATTAGAAACTGCTCTGAGAAAGACAATGTCAAGATGATGAGAAGACAAGCTACAGAACAGGAGAATGAGAATGTACGTGCATAAGACACATCTGATAAAGGACTGATATCCAAAATGTACAAAGAATTCTTAAAACTCAAGAAAACAATCAGACCAAAAAATGTATCAAAGACCTTAACAGAGACCTCACCAAAGAGTTTCTCACAAAACTAAACCTACTTTTATCATATGATCCAGCAATCACACTCTGGTTAATGTACCCAAAGGAGTTAAAAACATATGTCACATAAAAACCTCCTCATGGATGTTTATAGCAGCTATATTCCTTTTTTTCTCTCCAAATTTTTATTTAAATTCTAGTTAGTTAACATATAGTGTAATATTGGTTTCAGGAGTAGAACTTAGTGATTCATCACTTACATATAACACCCAGTGCTCATCATAACAAGTGCCCTCCTTAATACCTATCACCCACCTAGCCCATCCCCCACCCACTTCCCTCCATCAACCCTCAGTTTGTTCTCTATTGTTAAATGTCTCTTATGGTTTTATTCTCTCTCTCTCTCTCTTTTTATCTTCCCATATGTTCATCTGTTTTGTTTCTTTAAATGCACATTACTAAGTGAAAAAAGCCAATCTGAAAAGTGTACATACTGAATGATTCCAATAATATGGCATTTGGGACAAGGGAAAAAACATGGAAATAGTAAAGAAGATCAGTGGTTGCCAGGGGCTGCGGGTTGGGGTGAAAAATATGAATAGGTAGAGCATATAGAACAGTGAAAATACTTTATGTATACCATAATGATGGGTACATGTGATGACACATTTGTGCAAACCCACAGAATGTACACCAAGAGTGAACCATCAGGTAAACTATGCACTTTGGGTAATTATGATGTGTTAATGTAGGTTCATCAATTGTAACAAATGTACCACTACAGTGGGAAATGTTGACAATGGGGGAGGTTGTGAATGTGCAGAGTCAAGTAGTATATGGGAAGTCTCTGTACCTTCCCCTCAATATTACTGTGAACCGAAGACTGCTCTAATAAAGCCTTAATTAAAAAAAAAAAATAGTCCCCCCCAAAATAATAGCCCCATAGCTCACTGACATTTTGTTTTGTTTGTTTTACAGTCTTCTTTTGTGTATTTCATTTTTTATATTTTCTTTTGCTATGTCAAGTTCACTGATCAATTCTTACGCAATATCTAATCTGATATTAATTTTGTCCAGTGTATTTTTCATCTCAACTATTATAATTTTCTTTTTTTAAAGTTTTTAATTCCAGTTAATTAACATACAGTGTTATATTAGTTTCAGTTGTATGATATAGTGATTCAGCAATTCTATACATCACTCAGTACTCATCATGACAAGTGCACTCCTTAATTCCCATCACCTATTTCACCCATCCTCCCACCCACCTCCCCTCTGGTAACCATAAGTTTGTTCTCTATAGTTAAGAGTTTGTTTCTTGGTTTCCCTCTCTCTCTCTTTTCCCTTTGTTCATTTTTGTTTTTTAAATTCCACACATGAGTGAAATTATATAGTATTTATCTTTCTCCGACTGACTCATTTCATTTAGCATTATACTCTCTAACACCATCCATCCCGCTGCAAATGGCAAGATTTCATTCATTTTCATGCTGAATAATATTCCATTATATATATATGTATGTATAACATATTCCATTATATAATATATACACACATAATACATATATTATGTAATATATATACATGCACACACCGTATCTTCATCCATTCAGCAATTGAAAATCTTGACTCTACCACTGGCTAACTGTAATTTTAAACAAATTACTTAATATATTTGGGTCCTAGTTTCTTAGTCTATAATATCAGGGATCAAAATAAACCACAGATAAGGGCACCTGGGTGGCTCAGTTGGTTAAGCATCTGACTCTTGGTTTTGGTTTGGGTTGTGATCTCAGGGTCGTGGGATCAAGCCCTGTGTTGGGCTCTACACTCAACGTAGAGTCTGCTTGTCCCTCTCCCTCTGCTCCTCCCCCCACTCTCTCACTCAAATTAATAAATAAAATCTTTTTAAAAATCGGGGTGCCTGGGTGGCTTAGTCGTTGGGCGTCTGTCTTTGGCTCAGGTCATGATCCCAGGGTCCTGCGATCGAGGCCTGCATCGGGCTCCCTGCCCAGCAGGAAGCCTGCTTCTACCTCTCCCACTCCTGCTTGGATTCCTGCTCTCCCTATCTCTCTCTGTCAAATAAATAAATAAAATCTTTAAAAAAATAATCTTTTTAAAAATAAATCAGAGACCTGGGCACCCGGGTGGCTCAGTGGTTAAGCGTCTGCCTTTGGCTCAGGTCATGATCCCAGGGTCCTGGGATTGAGCCCGCATTGGGCCCTCTGCTCAGCAGGAAGCCTGCTTCTCCCCCTCCCAGTCCCCCTGCTTGTGTTCCCTCTCTCACTGTGTCTCTCTCTGTCAAATAAATAAAATCTTAAAAAAAAAAATAAATCAGAGATGAAACCTCTTATCAAAATTGATTTATTCTTCCTTTTTATTATTTTTCTTTCTTCCTAATAGTGAAACTGTCAATCCCAATTGTGAAGAAGGCTCTGCTTTGTAAGAACACATCTTAAATATTTCTTCTGTACCTTTAACATACTTCTTCTAGCATTATGTCTTACCATTCTTTTCATTTACTCATGTACAGTCAGTATTTATATTCCTCACACTAGGTTGATAGAAAATTCAGAAAGTGGGGCACCTGGGTGGCTCAGTTGGTTAAGCATCTGCCTTCGGCTCAGGTCATGATCTCAGGGTCCTGGGATTGAGCCCCACATCGGGCTCCTTGCTCGGTGGGAAGCCTGCTTCTCCTTCTCCCACTCCTCCTGCTTGTGTTCCTGTTCTTGCTGTCTCTCTCTCTCTGTCAAATAAATAAATAAAATCTTTTAAAAAAAAGAAAATTCAGAAGGCAATAAGATATAGTTCTACACTCATTCAAAATAGAAGGAGTGATAAAAAGCTTCCAGGACAAATAGAAACTAAAAGAATTTGTGATCACCAAACTAGCCCTACAAGAAATATTAAAAGGGATCCTCTAAGCAAAGAGAGAGCCCAAAAGTAACATAGGCCAGAAAGAAACAGAGACAATATACAGTAACAGTCACTTAACAGATAATATAATGGTACTAAAGTCATATCTTTCAATAGTTACTCTGAATGTAAATGGGCTAAATGCCCCAATCAAAAGACACAAGGTATCAGATTGGATAAAAAAGCAAGACCCATCAATATGCTATCTGCAAGAGACTCATTTTAGAGCCAAAGACACCTCCAGATTGAAAGTGAGGGGGTGGAAAACAATTTATCATGCTAATGGACATCAAAAGAAAGCTGGGGTGGCAATCCTTTTATCAGACAAATTAGATTTTAAACCAAAGACTATAATAAGATATGAGGAAGGACACTATATTGTAATGAAAGGGTCTATCCAATAAGAAGACCTAACTATTGTAAATATTTATGCCCCTAACATAGGAGCAATTATATAAGCCAATTAATGACAAAATCAAAGAAACACATTGATAATAATACAGTAATAGTAGGGGACTTTAACACTCCCCACACTGCAATGGACTGATCATCTAAGCAGAAGATCAACAAGGAAATAAGTGATTTGAATGACACACTGGACCAGATGGACTTTACAGATACATTCAGAACATTCCATCCTAAAGCAACAGAATACACATTCTTCTCAAGAGCACATGGAACATTCTCCAGAATAGATCACATCCTGGGTCACAAATCCGGTCTCAACCAGTACCAAAAGACTGGGATCATTCCCTGCCTATTTTCAGACCACAATGCTTTGAAACTAGAACTCAGTCGCAAGAGGAAAGTTGGAAAGAACTCAAATACATGGAGGCTAAAGAGCATCCTACTAAAGAATGAATGGGTCAACCAGGAAATTAAAGAATTTTAAAAATTCATGGAAACAAATGAAAATGAAAACACAACTGTTCAAAATCCTTGGGATACAGCAAAGGCGGTCCTAAGAAGGAAGTATATGGCACTACAAGCATTTCTCAAGAAACAAGAAATGTCTCAAATACACAACGTTACCTTACACCTAAAGGAGCTGAAGAAAGAACAGCAAATAAAGCCTAAACCCAGCAGGAGAAGAGAAATAATAAGGATTAGAGCAGAAATCAATGAAATAGAAACCAAAAGAACAGTAGAACAGATCAACGAAACTAGGAGCTGGTTCTTTGAAAGAATTAATAAGATTGATAAACCCCTGGCCAGAATTATCAAAAAGAAAAGAGAAAGGACCCAAATAAATAAAATCATGAATGAAAGAGGAGAGATCACAACCAACATCAAAAAAAACCCCAATAATTATAGGAACATATTATGGGTAACTATATGCCAACAAATTAAGCAATCTGGAAGAAATGGATGCATTCCTAGAGATGTATAAACTACCCAAATTGAAACAGGAAGAAATAGAAAACCTGAACAGACCCATAACCAGCAAGGAAATTGAAGCAATAATAAAAAATCTTCCAACAAACAAGAGCCCAGGGCCAGATGGCTTCCCATTTAAAAGAAGAATTAATACCTGTTCTTCTGAAGCTGTTTCAAAAAATCGAAATGGAAGGAAAACTTCCAAACTCTTTCTATGAGGCCAGCATTATCTTGATCCCAAAACCAAAGACCCCACCCAAAAGGGAATTACAGAACAATATCTCTGATGAACATGGATGCAAAAATTCTCATCAAAATACTAGCAATAGGATCCAAGAGTACATTAAAAGGATTATTCACCATGACCAAGTGGGATTTATTCCTGGGCTGTAAAGGTGGTTCAACATCCACAAATCAATCATCGTGATATACACTATGTAAATAAAAGAAAGGATAAGAACTATATGATCCTCTCACTAGATGCAGAAAAAGCATTTGACAAAGTACAGCATCCTTTCTTGATTAAAACTTCACAGTGTAGGGATAGAGGGAACATACCTCAATACCATAAAAGCCATATATGAAAAGCCCACAGCGAATATCATTCTCAATGGGGAAAAACTGAGAGCTTTTCCCCTAAGGCCAGGAGCACTGCAGGGATGTCCACTCTTACTACTGCTGCTCAACATAGTACTAGAAATCCTAGTCTCAGCAATCAGACAACAAAAAGAAAGAAAAGGCATCCAAATCAGCAAAGAAGAAGTCAAACTCTCACTCTTTGCAGATGACATGATACTCTATATGGAAAACCCAAAAGACTCCACCCCAAAACTGCTAGAACTCATATAGGAATTTAGCAAAGTGGCAGGATATAAAATCAATGCACAGAAATCAGTTGCATTTCTACAAACCAACAATGAGACAGAAGAAAGAGAAATTAAGGAGTTGATGCCATTTACAATTACACCTAAAACCATAAGATACCTAGGAATTAACCTAACCAAAGAGGCAAAGGATCTGTACTCAGAAAACTATAGAGCACTCACGAAAGAAATTGAAGAAGCCACAGCGAAATGAAAAAATGTTCCACGCTCATGGATTGGAAGAACAAATATTGTTAAAACGTCTATGCTACCTAGAGCAATCTACACATTCAATGCAATCCCTATCAAAATACCATCAACTTTTTTCACAGAACTGGAACAAATAATCCTAAAATTCGTATGAAACCAGAAAAGACCCTGAATAGCCAAAGGAATGTTGAAAAAGAAAACCAAAACTGGTGGCATCACAATTCTGGACTTCAAACTCTATTGCAAAACTGTAATCATCAAGACAGTATGGTGCTGGCACAAAAACAGACACACATATTAATGGAACAGAATAGAGGGCCCAGAAATGGACTCTCAACTCTATGGTCAACTAAATCTTCAACAAAGCAGGAAAGAATGTCCAATGGAAAAAAGACAGTCTCTTCAACAAATGGTGTTGGGAAAATTGGATAGCCACATGCAGAAGAATGAAACTGGACCATTTCCTTACACCGTACACAAAAAATAGACTCAAAATGGATGAAAGACCTATATGTGACAGGAATCCATTAAAATCCTACAGAAGAACAGAGGCAGCAACCTCTTTGACCTCAGCCACAGCAACTTCTTCCTAGACACATTGCCAAAGACAAGGGAAACAAAGGCAAAAGTGAACTATTAGGACTTCATCAAGATAAAAAGCTTTTGCACAGCAAAGTGAACAGTCAACAAAACCAAAAGATAACTGACAGAGTGGGAGAAGGTATTTGCAAATGATACATCAGATAAAGGGCTAGTATCCAAAATCTATAAAGAACTTATCAAACTCAGCACCCAAAGAACAAATAATCAAATTAAGAAATGGGCAGAAGACATGAACAGACATTTTTCCAAAGAAGACATCCAAATGGGCAACAGACACATGAAAAAGTGCTCAACATCACTGGGCATCAGGGAAATAGAAATCAAAATCACAATGAGATACCACCTCACACCAGTCAGAATGGCTAAAATTAACAAGCCAGGAAATGACAGATGTTGGAGAGGATGTGGAGAAAGGGAAACCCTCCTACACTGTTGGTGGGAATGCAAGCTGGTGTAGCCACTCTGGACAACAGTATGGAGGTTCCTCAAAAAGTTGCATATAAAAGTTGAAAATAGAACTATCCTACAACCCAGAAATTACACTTTGGGTATTTATCCCAAAGATACAAATGTTGTGTATGTAGGGCACCTGCACCTCAATGTTTATAGCAGCAATGTCCACAATAGCCAAACTGTGGAAAGAGCCCAGATGTCCATCAACAGATGAATGGATAAAGAAGATGTGGTATATATATACAACGGAATATTATGCAGCCATCAAAAAATGAAATCTTGGCATTTGCAACAACCTGGATGGAACTAGAGGGCATTACGCTAAGCGAAATAAGTCAATCAGAGAAAGACAGTTATCATATGATCTCACTGATATGTGCAATTTAAGAAACAAAACAGAGGATCATTGGGGAAGAGAGGAAAAAAATAAAACAAGATGAAACCAGAGAGGGAGACAAACCATAAGAGACTCTTAATCTTAGGAAACAAACTAAGGGTTGCTGGAGGGGAGAGGGGTGGAGGGATGGGGTAACTGGGTGATGGACATTAAGGAGGGCATGTGATGTAAGGAGCACTGGGTATCACAGAAGATTGATGAGTCACAGACTTGTACCTCTGAAACCAATAATACATTATATATTAATTAATTGAATTAAGATAATTTAAAAAAATAAACTCGTTAAAAAAAAAAAAGATATAGGGTCGCCTAGGTGGCTCAGTTGGTTAAGCAGCAGCCTTCGGCTCAGGTCATGATCCCAGGGTCCTGGGATCAAGTCCTGCATTGGGTTCCTTGCTCATCTGGGAGCCTACTTCTCCCTCTCCCTGCTGCTCCCCCTGCTTGTGCTCTCCCTCTCTCTCTCTTTCCGACAAATAAATAAATAAAATCTTAAGAGAAAAAAGATACAGTTCTACTCTCAGAAAGCTTACAGTTCAGAAAGTATGTCCAGTACTCTGTCCATTCTGAAGCCCTTTCTCCCTGTAAAGCTCTCAAGCAAATGAGCATTTGAGAAAGTTGTAATTATTATTTGGCATTGAGAAACTGAGAAACTATTTCTTATGCACTTTTATGTCTCCAAGATGCATAACTGGCATTCAGTGTCAAAGGACCAGAAGGAAACAAAAGACCAAGTATCAGTTGCTATCCTAAGTAGCCTTGTCATAAGTGTGTCACCTAACCTCTCCAAGTGACTAGTTCTTGATATATACCTCAAGGCCTTAGACCAGATGAGCTCTTTATAAATTCTCCCATATAATATTTTAAAGTTCATCTAATAGGGGTGCCTAGGTGGCTCAGTCTGTTAAGCATCTGCCTTTGGCTCAGGTCATGATGGGATTGGGATTGGGATGGAGCCCCACTTCTCCCTCTGCCCCTCCCACCCCACCCCACCCCACCCCGCTCATGCTCTCTCTTGGTCAAGTACATAAATAAAAATCTTTCAAAAAAATAAATAAAATTTATCTAATAAATCATTCTTAAAGGTTCATTTTATATTTTACAGTAGAGGCTACTAGTTTGGTTAAAAATAAAAACTTTACTGAAAGCATATTTCAAGAGCAAAACTCTTGCTAGGCCTCTACTATCTTTGTGAACTTGGCAAAGCATTTAAGCTCCCTGAGACTCAATTTCTTTCTCAATAGCCACATCACAGAATTGTTGTGAGGATTAAATATTTAAAGCACCTAAAGCACAATGGTAGCCAGCAATGCCAAATAATAATTACAACTTAGCTTTAAAAATTAATTTTCAAAAATTGATTTTAAAAGCTTGAAATCAGTTTCCATGGACCCAGTATGTTGAAATACCAGTCATTCACATTTACATTATCAGCCACCGAGAATTTACCACCCAAATGGCATCCATTTCTATCTTTGTTTGCGTCAGTCTTTCCTTCTCCACCTAATGAACTCCTACTCATCCTTTAATTCCCAGATCAAAAATCACTTTTGCCAGTGTCTTCTCCACCTCCTCTGGGCAAGAAGAAGCTTCCCAGTGCTATATATCTCTATGACAACATTCATCATGTGTCATTTCAAAAACCACAAAAGGGTATGTCTCCTTTATAAGACCATAAATGCCTTCTCAAGGACAAGGATGAACACAGGACCTGGCACACGGTAGGTGCTCAATATATTTTTTATTGTTTGAATAAATGAATGAAGACAAAAAAATAATTCTTCTGCTTTTAGCTGCTATTTAGTAAGTTCACTCATTCATAACAAAAAGAAAGGGCAAGTTAGATGAGAGACGATGGACTCTGAAAAACAAACTGAGGGTTCTAGAGGGGAGAGGGGTGGGAGGATGGGTTAGCCTGGTGATGGGTATTAAAGAGGGCGCGTTTTGCATGGAGCACTGGGTATTATGCACAAACAATGAATCATGGAACACTACATCAAAAACTAATGATGTAATGTATGGTGATCAACATAACAATAAAAAAATTTTTTTAAAAAAGAATTCAATCACTGGGGGTGCCTGGGTGGCTCAGTTGGTTAAGTGTCTGCCTTCAGCTCAGGTCATGAACCCAGGGTCTCTGCTCAGCGGAGAGCCTGCTTCTCTCTCTCCCTCTGTTGCTCCCTCTGCTTGTGGTGTGTGCTCTCTCTCTCTCTTTCTCTCTGTCAAATGAATAAATACAATCTTTAAAAAAAAAAGAAGAAGAAGAAGAGAGGGCAAGTTAGAAGCCATGTGCAATTCTACAGGCTCAGGTGCAAGCTAAAAAAAACTAATCAGAGTTTTTCATAAATTCAATCTCAGATAGAAATAGAGTTTAGTGATGGTTACTTACTGCCTTGTGACCAGAAAAAAAAAAAAAAAAAAAATCCTAAAATAGGAGTTCTAGTTCTACATGCTGTTTTATTGAAAACATCAGAAAAGCTTCCAAACTCCTGGGAATCACGTGGCTCATCTTTTTAAATCAAAGCAAACAAGAATAAGAACAAACCCAGGGTTGGTAGACTATAAGTGCCATCCCAAGCAGGCTTAAAGTTTCAAACAAGTTTGATGGAAAACCATGATTTGGCCTATTTCTTATGAAAATTATAACTGTTGCTCAATTATAGATGTTTGAAAACTTAAGCTGAATCACACACATTTATATTCTGGGATCTCTTTTCCCAAAATGTGAGGAGTTCAAAAGTTCAAACGCAGCAGGTTTATAGCCATCACTAATTACCCTGGGGCCCCTGGGTAAGTTACTTTATCTTTCTGGGTATTAATTTTGTTCATTATAAAATGAGAGCACTGGAATGGATGACTTTCAAAGTCTTTTATGACTCTCAACAAAGTCACACAAAAAAAGACAAGCACAGGGTATCAATTTGGAATAGGCAGAACTGGCATCTGCCAATATGATATATTTTGAAAGTCAAGAAGGAAGAGTCTCCATCCAAAAATATCTCTGTCCCAGTAGGACCAAACCCTACGAGTTGAGTGGCAGGGAAGCATGAAAGACACAGAGGCTTTGGAATCAGCCAGACCTGGGCTCCAATCCCAGCTCTGATACCAGCTTTCAGTCAGTGAGCAAGTTACTTAATCCCTCCAAACCTCCATTTTCTCATCTGTGAGATGGTAATATTTAGTCCCTGCTCTATTATTCAGAGTAGATCAACGGTGGTCAAAGCGTAGCAGTGCTCTGAGAGTGGCAGCCCTCCTCAGCCTGCAGGGTTAGTAATTGGGCAGCAAATAGTAAGTTCAGATCACCAGCCTCTACTCCAACAAGGAGCAGGATGTGAGGGGATCACCTGCCTTCTGAGCTTTTCTAGAAAAATGGACTTAGTGTGGCCCCTCCCAAAGCCCAGCCCACTGGGAAAATACACCCTGCCCAGGCCTAGCCAACATTATAATTACAGTTAGTCATCTCCAGATAACAGAGAGTTAACGACAATTTTGTTTTAACTGTGGTTGTGGATTTTTCTGAACCTACCATTCCATCCCTTCCTGCCAATACCCCACTGAATTGAGTTAACTACAACAGTGTACTAGGTGATTTTATGGATTATTTTCCTTTTGTTCAATGTATGCCACAGAAATCTCTTTTAATGAAATGCCTTTAATGATTTTTAGAGCCTGGGAGACAAGAGCTCAACTAGCAATTTCAGATTTGAAAGAATCTGGGGCGCCTGGGTGGCTCAGTCGTTAAGCGTCTTGCCTTCGGCTCAGGTCATGGTCCCAGGATCCTGGGATCGAGCCCCGCATCGGGCTCCTTGCTCAGCGGGAAGCCTGCTTCTCCCTCTCCCACGCCCCCTGCTTGTGCTCCCGCTCTCGCTGTGTCTCTCTCTGTCAAAATAAAATAAAAAATAAAAATCTTTAAAAAAAAAAAAAAAAGATTTGAAAGAATCTGAGGGCCAATGCACTCATGTAAGCAGAAGACCCAGCCTAGCCCCAAAGCACCTCGGGAAATGTGCTAGGTGGACATAAAAGGAGATGCAGGCATGTCATCCCTCCCACATATGGATTTGAACAGAATAAAATGAGATGCCTGCTGCAACCTAATGATGCCTAGCCCTAGGAGCAACTTATTAAATGGTAGCTACTGTTTGTGATCACAGATGATCCGTGTGACTCCAAGTTTACGAGTCTGACTATGCCACACTGCCTCCCTACCAACACAGTAGTCTTTGGACTGTTTGGATCATATATCACTATGAATTTCTTTTCAAAAAGATTTAATATATATACTCCAATACATGTGTATTTTTTTGCTTATAAAATATACACACGCTACTTTATATGTTAAAACTTACATAAGATAAACATTAACAAATCCAGAAAAGTCACAAAACTGGAACAAATAATACTAAAATTTGTATGGAACCATAAAAGACTTTGAATAGCCAAAGTACTTTTGAGAAAGAAAAACAAAGCTAGTGGTATCACAGTTCCAGATTTCAAGATATAATACAAAGCTATCAAAACGGTATGGTACTGGGGCGCCTGGGTGACTCAGTTGTTAAGCGTCTGCCCTTGGCTCAGGTCATGATCCCAGGGTCCTGGGATCGAGCCCCGCATCGGCCTCCCTGCTCCTCGGGAAGCCTGCTTCTCCCTCTCCCACTCCCCCTGCTTGTGTTCCCTCTCTCGCTGTGTCTCTCTCTGTCAAATAAATAAATAAAATTAAAAAAAAAACAAAACGGTATGGTACTGGCACAAAAATAGACACATAGATCAATGGAACAGACTACAAAGCCCAGAAATAAACTCACACTTATATAGTCAACTAATCTGTGACAAAGAAGGCAAGAATACACAATTGGGAAAAGACAATCTCTTCAATAAATGGTGCTGGGAAAACTGGACAGTTAAATGTAAAAGAATGAAGTTTCACATTCTAACACCATCCCCAAAAATAAACACAAAATGGATTAAAGACCTAAATATGAGAGCTTAAACCATAAAACTACTAGAAGAGAACACAGGCAGTAATTTCTCTGATTTCAGCTACAGGAATATTTTTCTAGACATGCCTCCTAAGGCAAGAGAAACAAAACCAAAAATAAATTATCGAGACTACACCAAAATAAAAAGATTTTGCACAGAGAAGGAAACCATCAACAAAACCAAAAGGCAATCTACTGAATGGGAGAGGTATTTACAAATGATGTATCTGATAAGGGGTTAATATCCAAAATATATAAAGAATTTATACAACTCAACACACACACATACACACACACACACAAACAATCTGATTTAAAAATGGGCAGTTTTCAAAAAAAGACATACAGATGGCTAACAGATACTTGAAAAGATGCTCAACATCACTAATCATCAGGGAAATGAAAACCAACACCACAATGAGATACAGAATGGCTAAAATACAGAATGGCTAAAATCAAAAAGACAAGAAATAACAAGTGTTGATGAGGATGTGGGGGAAAAAGAACCTTCATACACTATTAATGGAAATGTAAATTGGTGCAACCACTGTGGAAAACAGTATAGAAGTTCCTCAAAAAACTAAAATAGAAATACCATACAATTCCGTAATTCCACCACTGAGTATTTATCCAAAGAAAACAAAAACACGAATTCAAAAAGATATTTGCAGTCCTGTTTATTGCAATATTATTCACAATAGCCAAGATATGGAAGCAACCTAAGTGTCCATCAACAGATGAATGGATAAGGAAGATGTGGGGTGTGTGTGTGTGTGTGTGTGTGTAAACAGAATACTATTCAGCCATAAAAAAGGATGAGATCATGCCATTTGAGACAACATGGATGGACCTAGAGGGTATTATACTAAGTGAAATAGGTTAGATTGAAAAAAACAAATACTATATAATTTTACTTAAGTGTAATCTAAAAACAAATGAATAAACAAACAAACAAAAACAGAATCGTATCTATAAATACAGAGAACAAACTGATGGTTGTCAGAGAGGAGGAGGGTAGGGAGCTGGGCAAAATGGGTGAAGGGGAGTGGGAGATACGGGCTTTCAGATACAGAATGAAATCATGGGACTAAAAGGCACAGTATAAGGAATACAGTCAATGGTATTATAATAGTGTTGTATGGTGACAGATGGTAGCCACACTTGTGGTGAACAGAGCATAATATATAAACTTGTTGAATCACTATACTACCACCTGAAACTAATGTAACATTGTGTATCAACTATACTCAATTTTTTTTAAATCCTGAAAAGTACGAAAAGAATGAAAGGAATACCTTTAAATAATCTTTATTTCACTTATTTCTAGAATAAAGAAAAACTGTAAGCAATGTATTTGAATATGCCTCATTATTTTTAGAAGCTTGGTTTAATGTTTGGTGTCATAGCTGTTTGAAGACTTCTCTCTAAGTTCAGTTTATAGCAACATTTAATTGTAATGGTTCTCATAGTTAGAAAAAGAACTTCTTCACATGGAAGTTCCTAATGGAACCAAATATCAGTCTCTCACTGACTGCACTTACTAAATCATAATACTCATTTTTCAATCCTAGCCACATTTTTACAGAAGTTTTTGTTGAAGTTTGGCTAATAAATTTCCATCATGCCTGATGCCAAAAAATTATTCCTGCAAACAAATTGGAAGAGATTGCATATTTACATTTTTTTAACAAATAGATTCAAAACCCACTAAAACTCTTCGGGAGAAGAGTTTCAAACATATGGGAAAAGTCTGTTTCCAAGTTTATTAAGTATGCAGGTGACAAACGTATATAATTCCTATAACTAAACAATATAACAATAGAAAACATTCCCCAAAAGCCATTTTCAAAAATGTCCTCTGGGTTTCTTTTAAAAAGCAGTTTGTTTTTTGTTATTAAATGTCACTTTCACCTTGAAGAAACAGGCTATTTAATCTGTCCTTATTTTTCTTTTAATTTATCTGGTATGTTGCACACTACCAGCAATCACTTGTCAGGACATAAAAGGTCATTAAATTGAAGATTTGTCTTTAACTTTAGCAACCTTCTTAAGGGCTTTGACACAAGAAACATGGTGAACCTCTATGTTCATGGCTATTCCTTGCTCATTATAAAGCAGAGGTCAGCAAACTACAGCCCTCAGATCAGATCCAGTCCACTGCTGTTTTTATAAATTTTTACTGCAATACAGTCACACTCATTCATTTACATATTGTCTATGACTGCTTTCACCATACAAGAGTAGATCTGAAAAGTTATGACAGAGACCATATGGCCTGCAAAGCCTAAAACATTGACTATTTTCCCCTTTACAGAAAAAACTTGCCAACCCTAGATCATCATAAAATTTTTACTAGTAAATGTTCTGTTTCACAAGATTCACCACATATATTCCTGGAATTTTAAGCACTATAGCTTTGAATTCCTTCCTGCAATAGCTGTCTATGAATGAGGCAGTGATTAAATTTCTCTTGTGGTTCTGTCCCTCTAGCCTTACCACTTCTTTCATTAAAGAAGTCATTAATATATTTATAATTAATATGTTCCTCCCAGGATATCTTTACATCAGTGGAAAGAGACTAAGAGAGAGAGAGAATAGTTTTTCATGTATTTCATTATTGAAACAGAATGTAGCAAATATCATAAACTGAGACAAGTTAGAAACATCTGTACTTTCATCCAACCATATCAGAAACTTCCCACACTGTCAAATCTATCCTAATGCTTGTTTCTTCAGATCTTCATCAATGTTTTCTAGGCATCTTCCAAGGATATCTGCTGACAAAGGAACACATTTTTGCTTATTATTTCAGCCATTTTTTCCCATGGCAGAAGACTGTTTCCCTAATAGCATGCAGCTTTTTAACTTCGGTCCTCAAGCAAAAACCATAAAGTTAGTGAAATTATGTTAAGTGAATTTGAGCAGTGCCCAACTAAAACATCACTGTAAAAAAAGTTGTAGAGATCTGCCCTTAATGCTCTGGATGCTTCATTTCCAAATGTCACAATAATCATGATAGCTGCGCAGATAAAACTCAAACCCAATGTACACTTTGGGTCAATGTCAATTGTTAATGGTATTATTTTAATCCATAGTTCCAAGAGGCTCCATGAAAATTTCTGATTTTTTGGATTACTACTTATCAGATCTGACTATATCATCATTTCTTTATCTCAACATGGGTCACAAAGAACTCCTAACAGGAGCAGAAGTGTTCGCTCAGCCATTTTCTCACTGTTTCCATATTAGTTGTTACCTTCAATCCATAATTTCTTTACAGATATCTTTTGAAGACTTTTATTCATTTTGTGAGGGTTATTTTAATTAAAACTATATAACATACTACTCTCTGAATCCACCTCGACCCATATGAACTGCAATATAATCACATTATGCTGAAAGCCAACACCCACAAGGAAACAACTTGGTCAAGCCTTCCATGTTATGGAAACCTCACTCTTCCCTCAGAGCACTCTGTGAACTACACTTCACACTTGACCAATGTGAAGGCACCAATGTCAATCTATTTATATTAGTAACAGTTTAATTTTTCTTATTATTTAGATAAACACATAGAGAGGTAATTTTTTTTTTCCTACACAGTGGACCGACTTGTATACTCTACTTCGGTTTGGAGACCACTGTACTATACAATGATTCTGCCACTTTAAAAAGTACAAGACTCAGAACAAGAGAAATGAGATTATTCTATTAATACTTTTGGAACACCTACCATGTACCAAAAAAAGTATATCAGGTGCTTTATGAGTGTTACAAAGATGAATCAAATTAATAGGACATGGATCCTGTCTTCAGCTCCAGTCACTCATTCATTTATTTATCCACTCAGCAATCATTTATTGGATATCTTCCAGTTCTGAGGATGGGGGTAGGTGCTAGGGTTTTGGTGGCACGGTGACTTTTACTTCAGATATGGCAACCCATTCATCCAACTTGAATTCACTTGAACAGATTGGTCATTATTGTGCAAACTTTTCATTTTTGTCTGCCCAGAATTCACTCTCCCTTCCTAGTAGCACTCCAATTTCCTTTTGGGTAACTACCTCTCCCCTATTGCGAGACACTGAACCAAGCTGAAACTACAGGATCAAAGATACCATGAATAAGAAGTGCATGTACTGCAGGGAAGACCACAGCAGACAGAAGCAGAGAAGACCAAATGATCCCAGGAAAAGAGCAGCCTTATTTCCTTAGTCTCTATTTCCCTTTTGCTGACCCTCTAAGGTCATTTCTTCTCCATAAACACCTATTACATTGCCTCACTGTCCAGGACATGAAGTGTCAGAACCATATAATAAACATACCATTTTACTTGAGCTAATTTGAGTGTTCCTCTTCTCAGAATTATTTGGTCCCAGAAAAGAGAGTTGCAAACAACAAACACCCAGGAAATTAAGAATGATATTGTAGGGCTCAGTCAGTAGAGCATATGACTCTTGATCTCAGGGTTGTGAGTTCAAGCCCCACACTGGGTATAGAGATTACTTAAAAATAAAATCTTAAAAAAAAAAAAAAAAGGATGATTATTGTAGAAGACTAGGACACTCTCCAATCTTCCCATCACCATTCTCCACTTTAGATGAGGAGTTAACAGTCTGAGATACACAGTGGAGAATCAGCTGGTTAAACTTTATTTTTTCATTTTTTGAAAGATTTTATTTATTTATTTGACAGAGAGATAGACAGAGAGCCAGAGAGCACAAGCTGAGGGAATGGCAGAGGGAGAGGGAGAAGCAGGCTCTGCACTGAGCAGGGAGCCTGATGCGGGGCTCAATCCCAGGACCCTGGGATCATGACCTGAGCCTAAGGCAGATGCTTAACCATCTGAGCCACCCAGGTGCCCCTGGTTAAACTTTTACCTTGAGTCTCCATGCAACCTTAGGCAAAGTATCATTAGAAAGAGCAAAGAAAAAACTCAGTTCCGTGTTGCCTGACTTGAAGCAGACTGGGAAAAAGATCTATTTATTGCTATCCCAGCTTGGGGGTTCTGATATGGAAACTCCTCATCATTTCCCTGAGGGTCTAGGGGTCTCCTAGTCTAGTAATTTTAGTAGGAACACTATGAATGGTAGCCAGTGGCAGACACAGAATTACAGTATAAGCTGGTAAACTAGGCATTGTTTCTGGAAGGAAAGCTTTGGAAGATATCTGATGTAAAATTATCAAGGTTTCATAAAGGGTGAACGCTTGATCTTCAGAAGTCCTGGGAATAGGTAATGTAAGGCTTTCATTCCTATAAAAACAGCACAGTCAGCTGGCAAAGTTTCTGATCCAATATGACTCCAGGGCACAAAGACAAGGCCCCATCCCACAAGTTTTCTGAATTCACTTGTCCAGATTTTTCTTGAACCATTTTTCTGACTATGGGTCAATGACCCTTCTTACTTTCTCACCACATCCCTTTCATCTTTTCATACCTGAAGCCTTAGTCCCTCTTTCCCTCACCCCCTCACTAAAGTCCTTAATGACTGGACTCAGTATCATTGGAAAGAATTTCTATGGCCAATGAAAAAAATCAAAGCTGGGTGAGAAGGATAAGAAAGCAACTCCACCCCACCCCACCCACGTCCAATGAAAGCACATCTGAAACAATAGTCTTCAAAATACAATTGCCTAAATTTTTATTTCCTGGAAAGAGATATATATAGATACATTTATGAGATACATAGATATAAATATATATGATATATGTGAGACAGATAGACAAACATATATATTCTATTTTGAGGAACATGTCCACTACTCAAAAATGAGCTGCATGATTCCTTCTAATTCAAAACAGTAAAGACAGGAAAGTCTGGATTTCCATTTTAATACAAATTAAACATTAAACTAATAAATATAACTTTATTGCAAAGCCATTTCTGCTTACAGACAGTGCTTTAAGATTGACAACATAAATGCTTTCATTTAAAAAGACTGGAATTCCAGATATTGGAATGGGGATATCTTGAGAAGCACCAGAGGGAATGAGAAAGCTTGACCTCTAGCCCTGTGTAAGGACTTCACTTTGGTGAGATTCCTTCTATTCGGGAGAACCTGAAGCTGCCATAATGTGTGTTTAAGAAACTCATTCCTTTGCCAGATAGGTGAATCTTTGCTCTTTCTGTTCTGTAGGAGGTAATATTTATCATAGAAAGATTACCACCACAGACTGTGTTCCCCGTTTACTCCTTTCTAAATTGGAGTTTTTCACTGACGGTATTATATTCCTCAATTAGACATGGGTGGCTGAACCAAGAAAAGTCTCATTCAAAGCCTCCTGAGAAGGAGGAAGACCTCCCAGGGATTTGGACTTGGAGCTAAATCAGGAAAGGGTGAATATATTTTAGGGATCTGTATGATGGCTATGTCACGTTGGCCTGGAACATTCTTGGAATACTAATGACAGGAAGAACGTATTAGATTGGGCAGTCAAGAAGTAGACTGTAGTGGACTGATAATTTATTTTTTTCTCCCAAAAAGCTTTCACATGTTCCTTCTGTTACGAGATTCCTCTACCCTGGCCATGCACTGGGCAAATTATCCAGGTCTGACCAACTCCTTTGGCAACTGCAGTGATTCAAGGTGAAGCATGTGACACTAGCAAAAACAATTAGAATGCTTCATCAAGACTGAAATAGAAACTCTGGAAGAAAGGTATTTTTTTCCCCTCTGGGGTTCCTAAGCTAGGACTACCACCAACCATGTCTATATGGAAAAGTAGGAGAGAATGACACCAACATGTAAAGAGGAGAAAATGCAAGTAGAGATGATAATGAGAGCAGGAGAAAGAATTCCTGGTAGTATGGAGGATTTAATTTTAACCCTGACACCCTAATTCTTACAGTTCTTCCTGTAGTTCTATGAACTACCCCATCCCTGCTCTGTGACCCAGTAAACCACCTCCCTTATCTGTGGAGGCCAACTTATATGGGCTTCTATCACTTCAAGGAGTTCTGACTAATAAATGCCCAGAACCATGCGGTACTCAGAGAAATTAAACAAAAATTTAGTTTGTTGTTGTTGTATTTGTTTATTTACTGAAACTGTAATACATGCCTTGGATAAAAATTCAAACAGTACACAAAGATATATTATGTAATTATAAAATAAGTCTTCCTCCTACCACCCCTGGAGCCCTTCTGCAGAGGCAAAAATTTAAACATTTCTTGTGTATCCTTCTAGAAATTTTCTTGAATTAACCTTATAGTAGCCTAAAGGGACAAGGATAGAATGAAGGGAGGGAGATGTATGGTCCCCAGCTCTAGCTCAACAAAGCAGGGATGTATCAATATTATCTCTATTTTTTTTCCTTTTTTAGTGGTAATAAGTTTACATCTGCAGTTGTTAAGACTGTCCTACCATGAACTTTCACATTTTATATTTTTAAGCAAAATCTCAACAGGGAAGAACTAGTTAATAAGTTTTGTTTTGTCATCATGGAGGGCTTTTACAACACACTTTAAAACACCCAACATCTTGAAACAATTAACAAAACCATTGAACTTCACAGAAAGTTGGTTTGTTTTTTTAAGACCTATAAACATAGAGGGATTTATTTTTTTAACTCTATATCTAAGCTGCCTGGTTTGAGATTGCCCTCCTGTAAAATAGTCAAGAGGTCACACAATCTATGTTGTCAGTGTGGTTTCGTTTTTTTATCTTTAAATTTGTGGCACAAAAGAAATCGCTGGAAGATCAAGTTTAAAGGTATTGTTAATTCAAATATATTTTGGAAGTAGCTACACAATATATAAAGGTATGACCAAAAATAGATGCTGCACAATATTGTGAATGTACTAAATGCCATTGATTTGTTCACTTTAAAATGTTTTATTTTCTATTATGTGAATCTAACCTCAACAATTAAAAAAAAAAAAAGATGGTGCTTAAAAAAGTTCTGCATTTTGTAAAGCAAACCTAAACTAAAAAAATGTTTAAAGTCATCATTTCTGATAAAGAAAACAAGAACTAACCTTTGTTGCCAATCTACTGTGGGCAAGACTCTGTGCTAAAAGCTTTCCAATAAAGAGTAGACATAATAAGTAAGTATTATAGTATGCAAAAAGGTGATAGGCACTACAAGGAAAGAAGTAGAATTGGGTAAGAAAGATTAGAATAGACAGCAGGGTGGGGGCAGTATTTAAAAAGATGGTCCTGGTAGGCCTCACTGAGAAGGTAACATTTAAGTAAATTAAGTAAAGATTCAAAGAATGAGAACGAGTTGATCAGATTTCTGGGGGAAAAACACTCCAGAAAGAGAGAACAGCCAGTGCCAAGGCCTTAAGGCAGAAACATGTCTGACATGTTCAAGAAACAGCAAGGGTAGCATGGCCAGAGTAAAGTTAACAAAGGAGAAAGTGATAGGAGATGAGATCAGAGAGCTGATTGAGGGCCTGAAGACCCTGGAGGCTATGATGAAAACTTTGGCTTACTCTGGGTAAACTGGGGAACCATAACAAACTTTAGGAGCCATGGCTGCAACTGAAAACTATGTTGAGAATAAACTGGCAGGAGGGAAGCGGTGGGGGGGAGGGGGGGGTAGGATCAGAGAGACCTATTAAGAGGCCCTACCTGTATACCAAGTGAAAGACCATGATAGTTATGACTGGGGAAGTAACAATGGAGATGGTGGAAAATGGCCAGATTCTCAAATTATTTTTAAAGTGAAGCCCACAGAATTTCCAATAGGTTACATATGATAATGTGAAAGAAAGAGAAGAGTCAAGGATGAGTTCAAGGTTTGGACTTGAACAACTAAAAGGAGAAAACCACCACACACTAAAATAAGATGGCTTAGAGTGAAACAGGTTTGAAAGAGAGATGGGAAGGGGCAAGGGGATGGACAGGAATGATAATCAGAAGTTCAGTTTGGTGGGACAGGTTAGACTTGAAATGTCCATTACAAAACCAAGTGGAGATATCTCATAGAATTGAGGTGGATTTGGGAAGTCCTGAGCTATCCTGTTGCTCAGCCTCCTTACAAAGCAATAATATTTAATTATGGTGATATCTGTCAAACCCAATGCTTTCTTTCTCCCTCAGGAGTGAAGTCCTGGCCCCGATCTATTGTCAAACTGTAAAATGGTTCTTCCATACTTCTCTTCATTCCCATCGCCTGTTTTTCTAGATGGAACATTAATTTATTTGAACCAAATCACTCTTTTTAAAAAGATGTTACAACTTACTGCTATTTTAAGAAAGCTATGACTAAATCTTCTACAACAATTACGTTAAAAGGGTCCACAAATAGTGATTACCGAAGTGTATCTTCCCAGACTGTGTATCTAGTCCAGTGAAGTGACAGCTCCCAAAAGGAACCTGAACCCTTATGACTAAGATATATGACTTGAGTTAGATCAAGTATATTAGTTTCCTAGGAGGCAATATTTGGAATCTGAATGTGGGCAAAAAATTGGTAATAATAGAAACAGGACAGACAGATCAATAAAAAAAATCACCCTAACCATTAATCCTTAGTTTATCCAATTAGTTTCAAGCTTTCTTCCATGTCAAACCTCTTAAACAGCACAGTAAGATGAAATCAAATGGATTTTTAGCTTGGGTACACACAAGGCACTATGGGCATCTCACTGCCATGCCAAACAGGCAGAGAGGACAAAACAAAATCCTGGCCCTGCATATATACAGACAGATCTTTAGGCCCAGCTGCAAAGGCAAATACCAGACTGGCAGCCAAATGGGTGAGGCACAATGGCCAGAGGACACAGCAAACCCAAGCATGACTGAAGCAACTGGTCCAATCAAATGAGTAGAGCACAATGGAGAAGAATCCAAGCATCCTGTCTGCCCCGCCCCACTTCTCCAGTCAGGTAGACAGACAGGTGAGTAGTAATTTGTAGACAAATCATCCACGGGCAGCAACAGATGTATATAGATCCAAGTTCCTGTCCCCAGGAAAACAGTTGGCAAGTGCCACATCAGATGTCATGGCCCAGTCTCAGGCTGAGTTCAGGGCCAATGTCCAGTCCTAAAAGGGGACAGTGCCTCTGGGCAGGAGAACTAGAGATCAGGAATAAGCCAGATCTGTGGCTTGGGCCAACAATGGACAGGAAGAGGACAGATGTCACTTGGGAGAACATGTCACTAGACCATGAAACCCCAAGTTTGGGTGAATGACTGGCCGCCAAGTCCACCCCTGGCACTGAGGTGGTTGATCTACTTCCTGAATTGGTTTAGACTCAGAAATGGTAGGTGGGGGTCAGGAAGGGAGAGCAACTGGAAACGAAATGCATCAGTGGGCTCAAAAGGGAGTAGCTGGGCAACACAAAGACATAGAAATGAGGCAGGAGACCAATTGGCTTGTGTTATTCTGCCTGATCATGCACCATACCTACACTCTGACAAAGGTGCTAATGGAAAAGAAATGGCTACAGTTGAATTACCCACTCGGAAATCTAAGTGGGAAACATGAAGAAATAGTCATTCCTCCAACATTTATTGAGTACCTAAATGAGTACCTATTCATAGCTCTTGCTATGGAGCATGCAAAGATGCCACAGACATGGTATCTACCCTCAAGCAACCTATAGTAGAACAAGCATGATAAAAGACCCAAAAAAATAACTATGTGTTAAGTCCTAGCCAAGTGCTGCAGAGCACAGATGAAAAAATGAAGACCAGCCAAAAAAGAACAGAGAAGCCTCATACGCTTCTTGGGAAGACAGTCTAGCCATTTCTACCTGGACTGCACAATTCTAGTCATGCTCTATCAGAGATTTCAATCACCACTGAGTGTTGCCAGTTGCATCCAACTCTAGGTCTGAAGACAGGCATTTTGACTTTATCCACATCCCCTTCAACTATCTAAATCTTGGGCGTTGTGGTCCTATTACAGATGGAGCCTAGGATTCCATAAAATAGTACTGAAAATTCCTAGCTCTGACACATACTAAATAAGTAGCCTCAACTTGTTATACTCCCCATAAAGTGAGACTATAGACAACAGGTACTTCAAAGGGCTATTTCAAAGATTAAGTGAAAGAATGTTATGTAAAGGGGTTTTGTAAACTGGAAAGAACTGGAAAAACATTTATCATTGTAATGGGGTCCCAACTTGAGCCTAACTGGTTTCAGCCATGCCTGATGTGTTTGAAGAACTGGCATCTGGAGTATTTGGGAGTCACTCCATGTGAGGATGAGGAAATGGTTTTGCTCACATGCCAGTAAAAGAGACAAAGATGGGTAGGAAGCTGCAGTATGTATGCTAGCCTGGTGCCACACCCGGAAGTCAGAACTCAGTGGAAAGAGGGGCTTCATGCAGAAGCTGGGGGAGCTGTTTTCACAAGGGGACATTATTGCTTTAGGGCCTAATGACAAACTAAGATGGAAAATGGGGCAGGAGTAGGGGTAAGGGGTGTCGGTGGGAGAAATGGAGGGGAGAGTGCTCTTCCCAGCACAGGAGAAACTCTAGAGCATTCAATGCTGCTTAGTCACCTGAGAGTTTCTACAGGACGGGAAAGTGTTCTTGGTGCAGACGTAAGCACGTAAGACACCCACTGTACCTCATCCACAAGCTTCCAGGTGATCCAGAGACAGTACCAATATGAATGTGAGAGAAAGAATGAAAGGAACACTTGTGAGTGGCTGTGAAATGCTTCTAGGGGACAAAGTCTCAGTGGCAAGGGTCAGCAAAATATAGGCCATAACCCCTAATATGATCCCAATAGTGATCCTCACAGGTTGGTAAGACCTGAAGACATCATGTGAGTTCCGGTACCATTAGATGTTGTTTCCATCACCTCATTTCACTTTTTCATTCTCAGGAAGCCTGAGAACAGAAGTGTTACCAACAAAGCCAGAGGCCCCTTCTCTTGATGAAGACCACCCAAAAGTGAGCCATGGCATTGTGAAGCACCTCACTCACACTTTCAACAAGTGCTGCTCAAATCAGCTGCGGCATCCAGTAAACCATTTCTCTGGACTCTAATCTTGGTGTTTCCAAGTCGAGAAGAGGAATGACAGGAAGGTGGAAGGATGTGCAAGATCATGACACAGGAGTTGCATGGCGAGGTGGCAAAGAAGAAGAGATGGGTAACAACTGCACACCAGTAAGAAAACATAAAATTTCCCTTTTAAGTGGAGATGGGGTGGAAGCGCAGTACAGGGAGCTGGGGGCAAAGGTGAATCAGAGAGGACAAAATGTACGCCCCACCAAAGACATGGCAGGAGGTCTGGTCAAGGGTAGGGATGCTGGGTTTTTCCACTTCCCCTGCAGCCCACCACCAGTAAGTCTAGAATTCTGGCCCAAGCATCTTGAGAGGCACCTCGGACGTGCCCAGCATTGGACACAGCACACAGAAGCCTGTATTCACTCAACAAGGAGAGAGTAAACAATTCATCCAAGGTCTGCCAAGAGAGCTCTCCGGCACTATAATGTTCTCTGAGGTTGAAGGTTGGCTCTTGCCAGGAAAGGAGGAGCCCAGCAAACAACAGGGGTCTCCTGAGCAATTTGGGATCTCTGTCCAAATGTTGGCTCACAGGCTGCTCTGACCAGTCCAGCAGTGCCTGGGCCACTGCAATACGCCTCGGCTCAACTTCATCCCGAAAACTGCTGCTTCTGACAGAGCTGATGCCTGTTTCCCCAGCCCACACTGGGTGCCGTCCTTGGAAGAGCTCAGTGTTAAGAAAGGTTGCAGTGGGAGGTAGCAAACCCATGCATCCCAAACTGGATAGTGAGTGGCTAATTGGTGAGTGGACAAGTGTGGGTTTGGGGAGAGAGTGGGGTTTCACAGAAGTGGAGCTATTTCAGCAGAGTTTTAAATAGTAAATAGGAGGGGCGCCTGGGTGGCTCAGCCCTTAAGCGTCTGCCTTCGGCTCAGGTCATGATCCCAGGGTCCTGGGATCGAGCCCCGCATCGGGCTCTCTGCTCGGCTGGGAGCCTGCTTCTCCCTCTCCCACTCCCCCTGCTTGTGTTCCCTCTCTAGCTGTCTCTCTCTGTGTCAAATAAATAAAATCTTAAATAAATAAATAAATAATAAATAAATAAATAAATAAATAGTAAATAGGAGCTCACCGGGCAGGAAAGGAAGGGAAGAGGTGTAACTAACTTTGTTAGAGCTCATGTGCCAGGAAGTGTGTCAAGAGCATTTCGGGCAGAGAGAAGAACTGGTACAAAGTTGTAGAAATGTGAAAGTACATGATACATTTACAGAAGGGTAATTCTATAGATAATGGTTAGTGTACATTGTGGGAGTTGTCAAAAGACAAGGCTAGAATGGCAAATTGAAATGGCAAAGGCCTTAAGATTATTTTAAATATGTATACATATCTTTTGGTTGTTATTTTACTGGTATGGGTTTGTCCTGGGTTTGCTCTATAAAACACTTGTCACCGTATACGTAGGTCAGAATTCAGATGATAATGAGTCTTGTCTTTTTCATTTCATAGCTGCACTTATTCAAAGGCTGGTTTGTAAAAAAAAAAAAAAAAAAAAATTAATTAAAAAATGAACAATGATTCAAAGAAATTATCTACATATTTTATATATATTTTATATATATGTATATTTATACATAGGTCTGGAAAGATACATACCAATATGTTATGGTGGTGAAGATTCTGATGAGTTTCATTTTCACTTTTTTAGGTATCTATATTTTCTTTTCATTTTCACCAGCAAAAAGAAAGGAGGCTGAGGAAGCAGGTAGATCTGAATACCATCTTAGAAAAGTATGCACTAGATTCTGCAGGCACTGGGGAGCCACTGAAAACTCTTAAAGGAAAGAGGTGAGCCATCAAGACCTTCTTAGGTGGGAAGCCCTTGGTGATTCACTTCATCTCTCCTTCCCGAAGACCCTCTTCCTTGTGCCACCCACAGATCCGAAAGTCAAGCCTGTAGGATTAAACCTCTCAGTCCATGAGATGGGAGGCTGCCAGGAAGGAGCAGGGGCACAGTCAATGTGAGTACATTTCTTTGCCCATGCAGAGCTCCCTGAAACTTGACAGTAAGCACAAACAACCTGGCTCTGCCCCAAGCACAAAAAAACAAGGGGGGAAAAAAGGACAGGTGGTGAAGCATTCACAAAAGCTAGGAAAAAAGGCAGATTTTTTTTTTCTACAACGTAGGAGCTTTTATTACTAGAAAATAAAATCCTGTCTGAGCAAATGCCAGGAAAACGATTAAGGGCTCAATTTAGACCGGGAGGCTTGGCTGGGCACTGCTGAGCAGACAGCTAAACAATGTCAGCCCCACTCTCTGTGCACATCACGTTTGGGGTGAGCAGCCCAAGCCCCAGCCAGGCCTCTTGCCGCCAGTTCTGCACAATTACAGTTAAGCTTTGGCCACTTGGTTTCAATTAAAAGGATTTCTGTGGAAAGAAGGATAAAAAGCTCTTGTGTGCAGACGACTCACTGCATCTGAGAACTGAGAAGAAATGCAGCCAGGTTGTTGCCAAGCCCTGAAGAATGGTTCTCAGGATCCCCACCCTGACCCAGGAAGAGCATGAGATGGTGGAGAAGCATGGGCTGGTTTTGGATTCAGACAGGCCTGGGTTGGAGCCCTCATTCTATTGCCCATGGGGCCTTTAGCCAAGATTTTAATTTCTCTGAGCCCCAGTGTCTTTTCTATAAAGTGAAGATAATAATTTATAGAAGTATTATGGGGATAAAATGACATGATATATATAAAAGCACCAATAAAGTAGATACTTTGTAGTTTCTTCCTTCCCCTTTTTTTCTCCAGGGCATCCTGAACCAAAGAATTGTAGTACAATGGGAAAGGCATGAGATTAGTGTTTGAGAAACTATAGTGTTCTGGTCCTTGTTCAACAACTACTGAGCTGTGGTGACCTTGGGCAAGTCACTCAGTCTCTTTGGGCCTCACTTTCTCCTGCTGAAAAATGTGGTCCATAGATTAAATAATTTCTAAGGGCTCCTTCTATCTTTGACTTTCAATGTTAATTACAGTAACTACTACTATTAAGCAATTGCTATGTGCCAGGCATGTTGCTCAACAATGCGTATGTATGATCTTATCAAGAATTATTATCCCTATTTCGCAAGTAAAGAAAATGTGGTTTACAGAAGCTTAGGAACTTGTCCCAAATTGTACAGCTGGTAAGCGCAGGCCAGAAAGTATTTGCTGTGACTTACTTTTTTTAACTAACTAACGTATCCCCAAGGTTCCAAATCTTTTTACTGAGCCAGTAATAAAATCCAGCCACTCTGCAGGTTCTAGGTCAGGTTTAAGCAGCTGCCAATTCTTAGAACCACAGCTGGGGTTTCAGGTCTGAGAAATAATGATCTTGTAGCAGCGTGAAACAGTCCTCACAGAGAAAGAATCTCCTGTCAGGAGGTGGGAAGGAGGTACGGCAAATGAATGTTCTAGGGCTTTCGATCAGGCCAGAGAGGACACTGTGGTGAGGACCAAGGAACCAAGCAGACAGGCAGCTGTCAGCCAAGTGAGCAAACAGTCGGCAGCCAGGGTCAGCACAGCCCAAGGCTAGCAGAGGCCTCTCAGTGGCCACATGCAAGTTCAAGCAGAGATGCAGGCCATCTGGACTACACCACTGTGAAGTAAGTGGGCAAGAGGGAGAGCTGGGACTTGGCAGCCAGCTGCTATCCCTGGGGATACAAGGCTTGACTCTGGCAACAAGGAGACTCAGTAAGAAATATAAAAGCCTAGCACTTGTGGCCAGGCTGTGGTGTCCAGGACTAGCTAAGTGAACTATTGTAAGCCTGGTATCATTTGGTCTATTGCTCTGTGACAAACCTTCCCCAAAGCTTGATGGTTTAAAACAACAAAGATATATTATTTCTCACAATTTTGTGGGATGGCTGGGCTCAGATGGGCAGTTCTTCAGCTCTATGTAGTGTCATCTGGGTTAACTGATATGGAGACATTAAGCTAGGAGCTAGGCTGAGGCCAGAACATCCGAAGATGGCTTCACTCACTTTCAGTGGATGCTAACTGTTGGCTGGGACACCTCAGTTCCTTGTCACATGGCCTCTCATCCTCCAGGGTCTCTCTCCACATGGTCTCTCCACCTGAATAAACTGGACTTCTTTACAATGGCAGGTGTTTTCCAAGAGGGCAAAATCAGAAACAGGTCAATATACAAAGAATTAATTATATTTCTTTAGACTAGCAAAGAGCAATTTGAAACTGAAATTTTTAAAACAATACCATTGACATACAAAACATAAAAGACTTAGGTATAAGCTAAAAACTATAAAACACTGATGAAAAAAATTTTAAGAGTTAAATCCATAGAAAGATATACCATATTCATAGATTAGAAGACTCAATATTGTTAATGTCAAGTCTCCCCAAACTGATCTCTAGACTTATGGAAATCCCAACACTGTCCCAATAAGAGAGCAAGTTTTAAAGATATTTACAAGTTGATTCTTAAAAAGGCAAAGGAACTATAATAGCCAAATCAACTATGAAAAAGAACAGCAAGTGAATGGTTAATAAATCTCCAGTACATCCATATAATACAATGCTACTGAGCAATAAAAATGATAGACTGAAGTACACAACAACTTGGGTGAATTTCAAAGGCATCCATTACTCTAAGTGAAATAACCTAGACACAAATTTTATATACTGTATGATTCCACTTATATGTCATTCTGGAAGAGGCAAAAATAGAGGAACTTACTATAATCAAGACAATGTGGTATTAGGAATAGAAAAGATACATAGATCACTGGAACAGAATAGAGAGGTCAGAAAAAACAAATATGGTCAATTGATTTTTGACAGAGGTGCAAAGGCATTTAAATGGGTAGACTTTTTAACAAATGGTGCCAGAACTGGGTATCAATATACAAAAAAAAATGAATCCTGACCAACATCTCACATCTCGCATAAAATCTAATAAAATTGGTTATAGACATAAATGTAAAATTAGAAAACTTTTAGAAGAAAACAGAGGAAAAAATATTTGTGACCTTGGGTTGGGCAAAAAGTTCTTGATAGGACAACAAAGCACAATATATGTAAAAGAAAAATATGTTATATGCAACTAACGAATCGTTGAACACTACATCAAAAACTAATGATGTACTATCTGTTGGCTAACTGAACACAATGAAAATTTTTAAAAAATAAAATTTATATTAAAACTTTAAAAAGATAGAGTGGGGGGAAAGATGGCAGGGGAGTAGGGGACCCTATTTCAACTGGTCCCCGGAATTGAGCTGGATATTTACCAGACCACTCTGAGCACCCACGAAATCAGCCTGAGATATAAGAAGAACTGGATCTCTACAAACAGAATATCGCAGGCAGTTGGTTTTGAGATACGAAGCCGGGAGCCATGATTCCGCGGGCAGATATCGGAGGATAAATGGCAGTGGGAGGGTGCCTGGCTGTGGGGATCCTACACCGCCAGTGAGTGACAGCCTCATGTGCTGCGGAAAGGGCACAGACTCACAGACCGGTAGCGGCGGGGAAAGGACTTTAGGGGCAGCCCCAGGGCGGAAACCCAGAGCAGCGGGATCGCTGGCGCGCAAACTGGGAGGAGCTGGCGGTTTTAGAAGCACAAAGGGCAGAGACGTGCCCCGGCCTGGAGGCAGGACTGGGAGCCCTGCGGAGGGGCACACAACCCAGGACGCTGCAGTTTATAGCAGCAGGGACAGAAACGGAGACGGTGTAGCCTGGAAGCTCACTGAAGAACAGACTGCGGTCTCTCTGCTCTGAGGCAGAGGGTTGGAAATGGTCTCTTCTGCTCTGACTCGCAGAAGAGACGCGGAAAGCCACCAGGGAAAGGCGCCAGAGAACAAAAGCCCCAAAAACTGATTCCCGCTGAGCCCATCCCCCACCACAGGGGGGCAGGGCAACTCCGCCCAAACAGGGTTGCCTGAGTAACAGCACGGCAGGCCCCTCCCGCAGAAGACAGGCTGGGAAAACAAGAGGCCAGCAACCCTAAGGTCCCAAGAAAACAGGTGCATCTTGCTT
Organism: Mirounga leonina; assembly: GCF_011800145.1. Lineage (NCBI taxonomy): Eukaryota > Metazoa > Chordata > Mammalia > Carnivora > Phocidae > Mirounga > Mirounga leonina. Next base: position 26,638,090 of record NW_023270433.1, on the reverse strand, counting down.
GGGTTCTGGTCAATAATTTGGACTCTATACATTCCCTCAAACACCCATCAACAGAAACACTAGGAGGAGGAGCCCCCAAAATAGAAAAGACTCAGAGATTATGACTTATGCTGCAGATTTACAAATGGATGCAGATATAACCAAGATGTCAGAGATGGAATTCAGGCTAGCAATTGTGAAGACAATGGCTAGAATGGAGAAATCAATTAATGGCAACATAGAGTCTCTAAGGGCAGAAATGAAAGGTGAATTGGGAGAACTTCAAAATGCTATCAGTGAGATCCAATCCAATCTAGATAATCTAACAGCTAGGGTAAGTGAGGCAGAAGAACAAATAAGTGACCTGGAAGACAATATAATAGATAAAAAGGGAAAAGAGGAGGCCAGGGAAAAACAACTCAGAATCCATGAAAATAGAATCAGAGAAATAAGTGACACCATGAAGCGTTCCAATGTCAGAATAATTGGAATCCCGGAGGGAGTGGAGAGAGAGAGAAGACTAGAAGATGTATTTGAGCAAATCATAGCTGAGAATTTCCCTAATCTGGGGAATGAAACAAACACTTGAATCCTAGAGGCAGAGAGGACCCCTCCTAAGATCAAGGAAAACAGGCCAACACCCCAGCATGTAATAGTAAAACTTGCAAATCTTAGAACCAAGGAAACCATCTTAAGGGCAGTTAGGGGGAAGAGATTCCTTACGTACAGAGGGAGGAACATCAGAATAACGTCAGACCTATCCACAGAGACGTGGCAAGCCAGAAAGGCCTGGCAAGACATATTCAGGGTACTAAATGAGAAGAACATGCAGCCAAGAATACTTTATCCGGCAAGGCTGTCATTTAGAATGGATGGAGAGATGCAGAGCTTCCACAACCGGCAGAAGCTGAAAGAATACGTGACCACTAAGCCGGCCCTGCAAGAAATATTAAGGGGGTTCTATACCCCAAGAGTGATATACAACAGAAATTTACAGGGACAATCTATAAAAACAATGTCTTCAAAGGCAACATGATGACAATTAATTCATATCTTTCAATAATCACTCTCAACGTGAATGGCCTAAACGCTCCCATAAAATGGCACAGGGTTGCAGACTGGATAAAAAGACAGGACCCATCCATATGCTGTCTACAAGAGACTCATTTTGAACCTAAAGATACATCCAGACTGAAAGTGAAGGGATGGAGATCCATCTTCCATGCCAGCGGACCTCAAAAGAAAGCTGGGGTAGCAATTCTTATAACAGACAAATTAGATTTTAAACTAAAGACTGTAATTAGAGACACAGAAGGACACTATAGCATTCTTAAAGGGTCTATCCAACAAGAAGATCAAACAGTTGTAAATATCTATGCCCCCAACATGGGAGCAGCCATCTACATAAGCCAACTGTTAACCAAAATGAAGAGTCATATTGATAACAATATGTTAATTGTAGGAGACCTCAATACTCCACTCTCAGCAAAGGACAGATCATCTAAGCAGAAAATCAACAAGGAAACAAGAGCTTTGAATGATACATTGGACCAGATGGACCTCATAGATATTTACAGAACATTCCACCCTAAAACAACAGAATACTCATTCTTCTACAGCGCACATGAAACTTTCTCCAGAATAGACCATATACTGGGTCACAAATCAGGTCTCAACCGATACCAAAAGATTGAGATTATTCCCTGCATATTCTCAGATCACAATGCTTTAAAACTGGAACTCAATCACAAGAAAAAATTTGGCAGAAATTCAAACACTTGGAAGCTAAAGACCACTCTGCTCAAGAATGTTTGGGTCAACCAGGAAATCAAAGAAGAACTTAAATAATTCATGGAAATCAATGAGAATGAAAACATATCAGTCCAAAACCAATGGGATACTGCAAAGGCGGTCCTAAGGGGGAAATACATAGCCATCCAAGCCTCACTCAAAAAAATAGAAAAATCCCGACTTCACCAACTAACTCAACACCTTAAAGAATTAGAGAAAAAGGAACAAACGATGCCTAAGCCATGCATTAGAAGAGAAATAATTAAAATTAGAGCAGAAATCAATGAATTAGAAATCAGAAACACAGTAGATCAGATCAACGAAACTAGAAGTTGGTTCTTTGAAAGAATTAATAAGATCGATAAACCACTGGCCAGACTTATCCAAAAGAAAAGGGAAAGGACCCAAATTAATAAAATTATGAATGAAAGGGGAGAGATCACAACTAACACCAAGGAAATAGAAACAATTATTAGAAATTATTATCAACAACTATATGCCAATAAACTGAGCAATCTGGATGAAATGGAAGCCTTCCTGGAAACCTATAAACTGCCAAGACTGAAACAGGAAGAAACTGACAACCTGAATAGGCCAATAACCAGTAACGAGATTGAAGCAGTGATCAAAAACCTCCCAAAAAACAAGAGTCCAGGGCCTGATGGATTCCCTGGGGAATTCTACCAAACATTCAAAGAAGCAATAATACCTATTCTACTGAAGCTGTTTCAAAAAATAAAACAGAAGGAAAACTTCCAAACTCATTCTATGAGGCCAGCATTACCTTAATCCCCAAACCAGGCAAAGACCCCATCAAAAAGGAGAATTTCAGACTGATATCCCTGATGAATATGGATTCCAAACTCCTCAACAAAATCCTAGCTGATAGGATCCAACAATACATTAAAAGGATCATCCACCACGACCAAGTGGGATTTATCCCCGAGATGCAAGGGTGGTTCAACATTCGCAAATCAATGTGACAGAACACATTAATAAGAGGAGGGAGAAGAACCATATGGTCCTCTCAATTGATACAGAAAAAGCATTTGACAAAATACAACATCCTTTCCTGATTAAAACTCTCCAGAGTATGGGGACAGAGGGAACATTCCTCAAGTTCAAAAAATCCATCCATGAAAAGCCCACAGCAAATATCATCCTCAATGGGGAAAAGCTGAGAGCCTTTCCCTTAAGATCAGGAACACGTCCAGGATGCCCACTCTTGCCACTATTGTTCAACATAGTACTAGAAGTCCTAGCAACAGCAATCAGACAACAAAAAGAAATAAAAGGTATTCAAACTGGCAAAGAAGAAGTCAAACTCTCTCTTTTCACAGACAACCTGATACTTTATGTGGAAAACCCAAAAGACTCCACCCCCTAATTACTAGAACTCATACAGCAATTTAGGAATGTGGCAGGATACAAAATCAATGCACAGAAATCAGTTGCTTTCTTATACACTAACAACGCAACTGTAGAAAAAGAAATTAGAGAAACGATTCCATTTACAATAGCACCAAAAACCATAAGATACCTCGGAATAAACCTAACCGAAGAGGTAAAGGATCTGTACTCTAGGAACTACAGAACACTCATGAAAGAAATTGAAGAAGACACAAAAAGATGGAAAAACATTCCATGCTCATGGATCGGAAGAATAAACATTGTTAAAATGTCTATGCTACCTAGAGCAATCTATACCTTCAGTGCCATCCGGATCAAAATTCCAATGACATTTTTCAAAGTGCTGAAACAAACAATCCTAAAATTTGTATGTAATCAGAAAAGACCCCGAATCGCCAAGGAAAGGTTGAAAAAGAAAAACAAAGCTGGGGGCATCACGTTGCCCGATTTCAAGGTATATTATAAAGCTGTGATCACCAAGACAACATGGTACTGGCACAAGAACAGACATATAGACCAATGGAACAGAATAGAGAACCCAGATATGGACCCTCAACTCTATGGTCAAATAGAGTGATATACAACAGAAATTTACAGGGACAATCTATAAAAACAATGTCTTCACAGGCAACATGATGACAATTCATATCTTTCAATAATCACTCTCAACGTGACAAAGCAGGAAAAAACATGCAATGGAAAAAAGACAGTCTCTTCAATAAATGGCGCTGGGAAAATTGGACAGCCACATGCAGAAGAATGAAACTCAACCATTCTCTAACACCATTCACAAAGATAAACTCAAAGTGGATGAAAGACCTCAATCTGAGACAGGAATCCATCAAAATCCTAGAGGAGAACATAGGCAGTAACCTCTTTGACATCGCCCACAGCAACTTCTTTCAAGATACATCTCCAAAAGCTAGTGAAAGAAAAGCAAAAATGAACTTTTGGGACTTCATCAAGATAAAAAGCTTCTGCACAGCAAAGGAAACAGTCAACAAAACAAAGAGGCAACCCACAGAATGGGAGAAGATATTTGCAAATGACTACAGATAAAGGGCTGGTATCCAAGATCTATAAAGAACTTCTCAAACTCAACACCCATAAAACAAAAAATCAAGTCAAAAGTGGGCAGAAGAGATGAAAAGACACTTCTCTGAAGAAGACATACAAATGGCTAACAGACACATGAAAAAATGTTCATCATCATTAGCCATCAGGGAAATCCAAATCAAAACCACATTGAGATACCACTTTACACCAGTTAGAATGGCAAAAATGGACAGGGAAAGAAACAACAAATGTTGGAGAGGTTGTGGAGAAAGGGGAACCCTCTTACACTCTTGGTGGGAATGCAAGTTGGTACAGCCACTTTGGAAAACAGTGTGGAGGTTCCTCAGAAATTTAAAAATAGAGCTACCCTATGACCCAGCAATCGCACTACTGGGTATTTACCCCAAAGATACAGATGTAGTGAAAAGAAGGGCCATATGCACCCCAACGTTCATAGCAGCAATGTCTGCAATAGCCAAACTGTGGAAAGAGCCGAGATGCCCTTCAACAGATGAATGGATAAAGAAGATGTGGTCCATATATACAATGGAACATTACTGAGCCGTCAGAAAGGATGAATACCCAACTTTTACATCAACATGGATGGGACTGGAGGAGATTATGCTAAGTGAAATAAGTCAAGCAGAGAAAGTCAATCATCATATGGTTTCACTTATTTGTGGAACATAAGGAATAGCATGGAGGACACTAGGAGAAGGAAGGGAAAAATGGGCGGGGGGAATTGGAGGGAGAGATGAACCATGAGAGACTATGGACTCTGAGAAACAAACAGGGTTTTAGAGGGGAGGGGGGAGGGGGGTTTGGTTAGCCTGGTGATGGGTATTAAGGAGGGCACATACTGCATGGAGCACTTGGTGTTATACAAAAACAATGGATCGTGGATCACCACATCAAAACCTAATGATGTATTGTATGGTGACTAACATAATAAAATTAAAATAAATAAATAAATAAATAAATTTTAAAAAAATAAAACTTTATAAAAATATTGATAAATTGGACTTAAAATTTAAAAATTTTTGCTCTATTAAAGAAACTGTTTTATCATTCTGGAAAAGGCAAAAATATAGGCATAGAATAGATCAGTAGTTGCCAGGGCCTAACAGTTGGTAGGTTTGACTGCAAGAGGCAGCATAAGCAAAATTTGGAGAAAAAACTTTATATTCTGATTGTGTTAGTAGTTACACACTCTGCGTACTTGTCAAAATCAGGAAAATGTACACAAAAACAAAGAAAGTAAATTTTACTGTATGTGTGTGGTTTTTTTTTAAAGATTTTATTTATTTATTTGAGAGAGAGAGAATGAGAGAGCACGAGAGGGAAGAGGGCAGAGGGAGAAGCAGACCCCCTGCTGAGCAGGGAGCCCGATAAGGGACTCGATCCCGGGACTCCAGGATCATGACCTGAGCTGAAGGCAGTCGCTTAACCAACTGAGCCACCCAGGCGCCCAACTGTATGTGTTTTTAAAAAAACAAATGCCATAAATAAAATTCAGCCAAAAAAAGATAAAGTTAAAATTCTGCCAGACCTGGGTGCCTGGGTGGCTCAGTTGGTTAAGCAACTGCCTTCGGCTCAGGTCATGATCCTGGAGTCCCTGGATCGAGTCCCGCATCGGGCTCCCTGCTCGGCAGGGAGTCTGCTTCTCCCTCTGACCCTCCCCTCCTATGTGCTCTCTCTCATTCTCTCTCTCTCAAATAAATAAATAAAATCTTTAAAAAAAAAAAAAATTCTGCCAGACCTACCGTGGTGAGGATACCAAGTATTACTATATCCATAGCAAACATTTTTAAATGTTCAATCCCTTTTTTAATAAAAAATGAAGCTTTAATCAAAGAAATGCCACTTTGCCTCTCCTTTATATATATTTAAAAACGTTTAATAATACCCAGTACTAGCAAATGTATAATAAAATGAGCATTATCAAATGCAATGAGTGGCCATGTGAATTGGTACATCCTTTTTGGAAGACAATATGGCAATATGCATAAACAGGCTGAAAAGTATTCTTAACCCTTAGAAAAGTAAAGCCACTTCTAGGGATCAATCCTCAGGAAATAATCAGAGGTTCTGATGAGGATCATTATCTTTTCTGCATTGAAATGTGTCTCCCTCATCACAGGGACAGACGTGCAGCGGGTCCTAAACAAATGCTGACGACTAACTGGATGGCAACTGACTTCCATAAAACATCTGCTTCCAGCCAGGAGCCTAGTAGGAAGAGAGGCCTACTACCACTGGGCCTGTTTGATCAGAACGCTGCCTTCTGTGTAACAGCACTGAATGACTGTCTATACTCACTGGGAACAACCACAGTGATGGTTACATTCGTAATGAGTTAGCAAGTGATGCCCCTGGCCATACCCATAGAAACAGCAGAGGTCCTATCCAGGCTGACTGCTTCATGAGAGAAAAACTTCGGAGACCAGACTGAAGACAATTAAAGAGGCAAGAGAGTTGGTTCAGCAGACACTGGGGACTGCTGGGAAAGCCACGGAACTTGGACTGAGAAGACACTTTAAGATGGAGAAAGACCCTGGCACAGGACACAGGGTCTAGGCCTTGTCTCCAGACCCCACTAGTGATGCCTATGCCCTAATAATTACTCTGTTTAGTCTCAGTTAACATTCTCAGTTAACATGTTATTATGTGCACACTGTAACTCCACTCCCCAACTCTGGTTGAGTCACTGCCTGTTTATACAGCAGCCTCTGCCCTGGCCACAGTGCTCCAGGGACCCATCAGTCCTGCTACCTGGGCTCTCTCCTCTGCTCCTATGCTCCTCCAGCCCCCACCCTACCCACGATCTACCCCCTGCACACCTCTCACACTCCCTCCTCCCTCCTCCACTGTGCAGGCACTATGCAGGCTTGGTTGATGGGACCAAGTTACTGAGGAAGGAAGCAAGGAATCTTTCCATAATAGCATCTCTGACATAGAACGCTGATTCTGTATGCTGACTATAACAAACAGTAACCATTCCTAGCATTTATTGGGTAAGCACTAGCTGTGTGCTAGACACTGTGATAAGTGCTCTACATGCATTCTAAATTCTTACAATTTAACTCATACAGTAACACGATGAGATGGTTACTCTATCATGATTAACATCCCCGTTTTACATATGAGGAACTGAAAGCTCAGAAAGGAATTTTCCCAGGACAATACGGCTAATGAGCAAATAAACCTAATTCTGAACTCACTCATTTCACAAGTACTAATAGAGTCAGATACTACTATGCTAGGCATGGAGGCAACAGGGTGAACAAGACAGATCCAGCCGCTGCCCTCAAGAAACACACTGTCGGGCACCTGGGTGGCTCAGTTGGTTAAGCGACTGCCTTCGGCTCGGGTCATGATCCTGGAGTCCCGGGATCGAGTCCCGCATCGGGCTCCCTGCTCGGCAGGGAGTCTGCTTCTCCCTCTGACCCTCCCCCCCTCATATGCTCTCTCTCATTCTCTCTCTCTCAAATAAATAAATAAAATCTTTAAAAAAAAAAAAAAAAAGAAAGAAAGAAACACAGTGTCTGGGGGCGCCTGGGTGGTTCAGTCGTTAAGCGTCTGCCTTCGGCTCAGGTCGTGGTCCCAGGGTCCTGGGATCGAGCCCCATATTGAGCTCCCTGCTCAGTGGGGAGCCTGTTTCTCCCTCTCTCACTCCCCCTGCTTGTGTTCCCTCTCTCGCTGTGTCTCTCTCTGTCAAATAAATAAATAAAATATTTTAAAAAGAAAGAAAGAAAAGAAACACACTGTCTGGCAAATCAGGTAAACCTTTACAGCTGCCCTAATTGGCCACGGAGTAAGGACTCAAGGCCATGTTTTCTACACCAAAGCCCAAGCACACAATTATAACACTTTCTGCCTCTCTTACTGTAAATAATCCCTCTAAAGAAACATAAAGTGCTGAAGTTCTCGGGCTGAACTGAGCGACCTACCCATATGACTAGGTGTTATGATGAGCAGATGTTGTGTATGAAAGTACAGAACACATGGAGTGGTTTTTAAGGCTTTGCTCAAGTGTCACCTTGTCAAAGAGACCACTCTAAGCATGTGCCGTCTATCAGCACTGTCAGCTCGTCTTCCCTGCTCACTTTTTCCATCCTACTTATCACCTTCTTTATATTATTTATTTATTATGCCTACTGTTAAGTATGTGCTTCCTTACACTTTAATATAATCTCCCCAAGGGGACAGAATCCTTACTTGTTTTGTTCACCAAGGTATCCTCCACGCCTAGACAGGACCTGGCACACAGAAAATACCAAGGAATTATTTTTTGTGTGAATCAATGGCAGTGAAAATCACATACGGGTTTCACAGACAGATGGTGCTGATCAGACAGGAGCCAGGACAGGGAAAGAATTGAACTGGGAACTAAGTTCCCAATTGGTAGGATGAGAGTGAGCCTCCTGGAGTCCCAAGGGGTATGCTGCAAGACCTGGAAGGGAGTGGCAAAGGCAGGTCACAGCCTGGAAGCCAGAAGCCCCTGCAGGAGGTAGAGTGGATACGCTCCTCTGTGCTCAGAAGCACGTCAGATATTTGACAGCCAGGAAGCCAGGGTAGATCAGGAAGTATACGACCATCTGTGCTCCACACGAACCCAGGGAGTCAGGGGGTCAGATGAGCACGCAGGGGATGGTGATCAAAGCAGGCAAAGGCTGAAATCTAGGAAGTTTGGAAGGGCAAGATAATGATACCTATTTACCAAAACACAGAAAAGAGCCTAATCTTGAGGCAGGGACTGTGGGAGCTAAGGTTTCTTTCAAGTTTTCTCCAGAGAGCTGTTTGGGCCTTAGGGCTCCAGGAGTGAGCAGGGAAGGGGGTATGGCTTAATGGTATGCTATAGCTACAGAGAACCGATTGTGCATCCCTCCTCCCAGCCTCAAGTTCAGTGGCCTCACATTTTAGCATGAAATTGGCCATGGTGGAAGTATTGACACCATGGAAATTGGCAAATGCTACAAATCAGAGATTTATAGAGAAGGGTCAGAGACCATGTGTGGTCACAAAGCCTCAAATATTTACTACCTGGCCCTTTACAAAAAAGTGTGCCAACCTTTGATCTAGCAGCAGAGATAAGCCTTACTCCTTTACAGCTCCCTCAATCAGCCATTAAAAGGATGAGGTTGGAGCCAGGCCTTGGCCTGAGGAAAGAGCCACTAGTAGAGGAGGTGATGCTAACACATAAAAGGATTGAGGCTGGCTGTCTCCTAGGCTACAGCTCAGAGTTAGCCAATCAGAAATGTGTGTTTGCAAATATTTGGCTGTGTGGGCCAGAGACTAAGGCTGAGGCATAAACATTGAGCACAAGGAGAGGGTAGGTTGAGGGTTAGCCCAAGAACACAAGAGGGAACAAAGTCAAATGACTCTCACTGGAGTGAACAGCGGAGACAGAGAGAACAACAACAACCAGCACTTCTAGAATGCCTACTGCATACCACATGCTTGTTGCTCTAAGCACATTACTCATATGAATACATTTAATCCTCCCAACAGCCCTATGAGGCTGTACCTATTATTACTCCCATTTGACAGATAAACTAAAGCACAAAGAAGTGAAGTAACCTGCAAACAGTCGCAAAGTTAAGAAATTAAAAAGCCAGGATTTAAAATCAGATAATTTGATTTTAGAATCCACATTCTTGATCACTACATACACACTCTCTCAGACAGACTAGTTGGAGAAGGAAGGAAAGCAGGAGGAAAAGGAAAACCGGAAAGAGTGTGGTGATAAGCTGCATCTAAACCCGAAAAAGGAGTAGGGAAAAGGCAACAGTGAACATTTCCCCAATTCCTTAATAATCATGGCTCAGCCTACCCTGTGCCGGGCTCCCTGCCAGATACTGGGGGTACACAGATGAGTCCAACATGGGCTAGATGGTAAGTAGTCACAAGCAAAGAGGCAATGCTAATACAGTCTGGTTAAGTCCTACATAACACTGTTGGGGCCCAGCAAAGAAAGAAGCTCCAGCCAGCAAACTTGGGAGCTGCACCAGTAAGCCTGGAGTCAGGTACCAGAGAGGGATGTGGAGCTTGGGCTGCCTAGTGCCACCTGGATGACCACCTCCAGAATAGGTCACAAAAAGAAAGGGCTCAAAAGACAGGTCAGGGACCACAGGAGATCCCAACAAACATCCATGTGCCAGAAGAGAGAAGTGGAGGGATAAATCCTGAATAAACTCATAGGTCAAAAGCCCAGCAGTGACTGGAAATGAGAGGTGGGAGGCATAGGCAGCTGGGGAGCCCAGATCAAGCAGAAGCCAGAATGGAGCAAGAAGAGATCGAACAAAGGGACCTAGGCATGTCTGGGTCTTCATACCACCTTCCTTCCCTACCTCACAGACTTATCCCTCATCTCATTTTCTAACAGCAGACTCTCCACCAGGCTTATAAACCAGGAACTTACCGCTTTTGGTGCCCCTAGTGCTGGAGGAGACCTTCTAGAGTGAAGTATTTTATGCTAATACTCCTTCTAGTCCCTCCTGCCATCCAGCTGACTTACCCTACCAGCTAACGGCCCTCTTCTAAAAAGAAGTGTCAGGTTCCTTTGTTCACTCACATTTCTCTCCAGAAACATTCGATCCAGAGCTTATGGCTGCTGATAACCTGGCAGTATCGGTGATTTCATCATTCTCCCTCTGGAAAATGAAGTGACTCAGCAGTCACCAAGACCAAGATAACAATGGAAGTCATTAGGAGTTTTCTGCAGGGCAAAAAAATGTCAGCATTGTTGGGTGTCTGAATGTAGCCACAGGTCCTGGGGTTAACATAGCTGAGTTGCAGGCTATTCCAACAATTATCAAATCCCCAGAGAGCAACTCTCAATAAAGACTTGTTGACTTTGCTCTAACAATAGGAAGGGTGGTACGCTAAACCATAGTTCTTCCTTCCTGATTTCCAGCATACTGACCAACATGTCTGTGTTGAGCACGACCATGTATACAGTAGCTGCCGTGCTATTAGGTGTGACATCCATGGGATTGTTTGCCAGAACACCATCCTCCTGGGAAATACTCACCCCACCCCTATTTACATGGCATCTTCCTCTGTGGCCATGACTCCCCCGCACGTCTGATTAGTCAGGGGTGAGCACTTGACCCAAGGCAGGCCAATTAGAGCCCCTCCTTGGGATTCTCCCAACTGGAATAAGAGAATCAGTCTCTGGGCGCCTGGGTGGCTCAGTTGGTTAAGCGACTGCCTTCGGCTCAGGTCATGGTCCTGGAGTCCCGGGATCGAGTCCCGCATCGGGCTCCCTGCTCTCTCTGACCCTCCCCCCTCTCATGTGCTCTCTCTCTCATTCTCTCTCTCTCAAATAAATAAATAAAATCTTTAAAAAAAAAAAAAAAAGAGAATCAGTCTCTGATAGTGGAAGTTGAAATATATAAAATTTAGGAGTTTTTTATAGCTATGCTTACAACCATGTGGAAGAATGCTGTCTGCAAGAGAAAAGATCCAAATGCAGAGAGAAACAGAGGTTAGGGAGATAAAAAAGATTCTTGGCAGCATCCAAGTCTAGGCACCCAGTTCCTGAGGTCAAGATGCAGCCATACTTCCTACAGCTTGGTTATTTGATTGGTTATTGGATACCCTAAGTTTCTGCCTACGCTACTTCTAGCTTGAGTTTCTTCTAATTGGTTACAAACAGTGTCTGAATCAACCTGGACTTCAGGTGGCAATGACTATGTGGAGGCCTGGAGAAAGTAGAGTTCTCCAGAATGCCTCCAGAGAACTCCCTGCTTTGTTCTCTTAAAGAGGGTACCAGTGTGCAGTGGCAGTCAGTCCCCAACCCAGACAGACCACACCAAGTCCAACATGAGAGGAACAAGAGGCCACCACCTTCTCTATGCTTATTTACACCTCATGCCCTCTGTTTGCTCTAGCATCTCTCTAACTGCTCATTTGCTCAGCCACTCCAACTGAAGTCTTCTTGGTCTATTTCTCTGGATTCCAACTCACTGCATCATTCCAGGCTACTTAGCATGTCTTCCAAGCATTCAAACCCTCCAGCCAGCATGCTAAGTTAGCCTCTGCCATTCAGCATCAAAGGCTGAGTCTAGGTGGCACAATCAATCAGTGAGTGTTAAATGGTACAGTATAGACTAGAACTGCCACAGGAAGTCTGAAAAGGTAAAAATCAGTTGAGGGTCTTATAGAACAAATGGCCTTGAATTTGGAGAGATAGAAAGGACATTCCAATCTAAAAATAAATAAATAAGGACACTGGAGCAGAAAAAGCTTGGGGACAAGAGGTCTGGAGACAAGTAATGGGCTTGACTAAAGTCAGTGTCATCAGACCAGAATGGGACCAGTATTAGGTAAATCTGAGCGATAAAATGGGGTCAAGTTCCACAGGGTCTTAACAATAAGGCAGAAGAGATTAGACTTGATATGCACGCACGTTTCATGGTAGGATTTTGATCAGAGAAAGGAGGAAAATGATATTTTAGCTATGTATTTCTCACAGAGAATGAGAGAATCTCTTTAGTCTAAAAAAGATAAAAGAGGAGATAATGCTTATTCTCTCTACCCAAAGCATTCTTCATTTTCCTAGAGGATTCATCATCAGTTATTTTGAGTTTTTGTTGTTGGGATGCTGTTCAATATAGAAATTTAGGAAATATAGACAAGCAAAAGAAAGTTCTCCCAAAACTTCACACACAAAATAAGCACTGTTAAAATCCATTTCCAAAATGATCTGTAATATATATACTAATAAAAAATTGATTTATCTTATGTAAATATGGCTCTTCTCACTTAGCAATATATTTTCCAGTGACTGCTTTTGAGTGGTAAATTCCTCTATCACCTTTAAAATATTATTTGATTCAAAAAAATTAAATTTATGTTATCTTTTTAGAATTTTTAGAATTTATTCCATAGCTCAGATCAGCATTTTCCTAAATTTGTTCTACAAAATAGTTAGAGCTACAAGATATTCTGCCCAAATTAAGGGGTTATGTTTAGGAGAGGCTTCATCCTTTGTGGAAATTAAAGGTTCTTAGGTGTCCTACAATGAATTGATTAAAGCTAAATAAAGTTTGCTCTAGGAAATACCTTCCCAATGAAAATTTATCAACATTGGTATAATTCTAATTGAAATTAATGTATTCAGAAACAGTTCAAAACACAGTCCTGATCAAAATACCCTTCACCCAAGGGAATCATCAAATAAAGCCCCACTTTCTGGGACAGTGACAATCGCCCCATTACCCGATGAGGCCAGCAGTAGTCATACAGCCATTTAATGAGGACACAGAGACCAGAAATCAAGTGTCGGCTTGAAGTTTGACACAACTCTTAAAGTCCCTTTCAACCCTGAGACTCCATGAATTTTAATTGAGAGCATTAAAAAAAACTTTCAGATCTCATTATCCATTTGCCAGCCTCAAGCAAGCCATTACTCCTCTCCAAGTCTTAGGGTCTTCAGTTTCTTTCTGTGAAACAAGGGCTGCCATCAAACTCTGAGCCACAAATCTCTAGAGCCCTTTGGAGTCCCTTCCAATAGTGACACACTCACACTGCCCCGGTCTCCTGGTCTCCTAACTTCCACAGCCTCACCAAGGACCTTAATCTTTCCTCTCTGTTGAAGAAAAAATGATATAAGCAAACAAAATAATCAAGAGTTTCTCCCATGTGCACACAAAGCATGAACCAAACATCTGGAAAACAAAGAAAGTCGGTGAAAGGTGAAGTTGTTTTGCTGAATGGGTGTCAGAGGTTGGTGTACAAATCCACCGGGAGGATGAGAGCTTCACTAATGCTAACACTTGCTCTGAAAAATCTGTTCACAAAACTTCCATCCCAGCAGCCCAAACCCTACTCTCCAAGCTCATGTCTTCTGAGAGGCCTAGAGGCAAGGAAAATCTCACTTTTTTTTTCTTTTTTTTTTCTTCCAGAAAAACAGATAGAAGTTTTAAAAAATATTTTTTTTTAAGAGACTGAGGCTCAATTAGAGATCCTCCTCCCTCCTTAGGAAAAAAAAACCTTCCGCTGTTCCAGTGCAACCCCAGGGTCCCACATGATTTGGCTTTTCTGAATGCAGGGAGGGATCTTGTTTTGTGTGTTCCCCAGAGCCCAAGGAAGCCAATTCTGTGCTTCTCTTTCTTTCTGGTGTTGGAAAAAAATAAATAAATAACAAGGGGAAGCTCAAGAAATGTGGAGAAAAATTTATTTAAGTGGTGGTCAGTTCTTGAGGTGACCTTCCACCCATCCTCCAGGCAAAAATATCACAAAGACCAACAAAACCTGAATCTAATTAAGGTTGAAAAAGGCACAGAGCTGATTTGCTGGCTGAACCGAACACCCCTGAGCACAGGCCCTCTGCTCTGAAGCCCTGGGGGCACCTCACTGGCTGCAGAACAAAGCCCACTGCTCTGCTTTAACGAAGTATACAAATTCAACAAGCAGTCTAGTCTTTTTGGTGCAGTTCCTGAGGTCCAGTGTTCCTTTGGTCCTGGTCTCTCTCCATAGAGGCTGTCGCTTGAACCAACTGAAAAGGTGGCTGGTTCCATCACTATAATAACCTTTAGTCCACTATCATGCTGGTGGTACTTGCAGTGGCTACGGGAGAGAATGGGCCTTCCCCAAAGCCTTAAGAACCAGTTGTAGGGAGGCGCCTGCAAGGCTCAGTTGGTTCAGCGTCCAACTCTGGATTTCAGCTCAGGTCATGACCTCAGGGTCGTGAGACCCAGCCCCACGTCGGGCTCCAAGCTGGGCATGGAGACTAGATTCTCTCTCTCCTCTCCCTCTGCCCCTCCACCCCCAACCCTCCATCTCTCTTTAAAAAAAAAAAAAAAAAGGACTATTGTCCTCTTTGGGCTATAGGACTGTTGTAGGACTGTTTTTGTACCTGCTGGCTAATGAACATTCATAGCTTTAGCAAAATTTTATCTAAGACCTCACGTGATGTGGAGGTTAGGAGGGGTATAGCCCCCACCCAGCTATAACCACCAGCGGCAGGGAGACTAACTCATCCTGGTTTGCTCAGGACTTTCTCAGTTTCAGCACTGAGAATCCCATGTCCCAGGAAAACCCACCATGCCAGGCAAACCAGGACATTGGTCCCCACACATATCTACCCAAAGAATTTACCAATTGCTAAAAGCCAAATTAGCTCGAGTTAGTACAAAACATCTTGTTTCCCTTGAAATAGCTTCTACAGGCTTAAGTTTCCAAAAAGGACTAAAGGAAAAATGAGATCTAGAGCCTTGTTGATATAGAGGCACAACATCCATATCCCCCAGGAGCTTATTAGAAATGCAGAGTCTCAGGCCCTACCGCATACCTACTGAATTAAAATCTGCAATTTAGCAAGGCCTCCAAGTGAGACTTTGCACAAGGGCTCCATGTACCTGAAGTCTGAGGTGCACTGGCCTAGAGAAAGAGATCTCAGAGAGTGACTTCAAGGCCCACAGCTGGGCCTTGAAGTCAGTAGGAATGAGCTGGCAGAGGGCACCAGAAAGCAAGAGCCCAAAGGCCCAGAAAACAGCAATGTGCTTATTCAGCAGGAGCCATTTGTTGTTTCTGGGTGTGAGGGATGGGAAATAACCCACAGGCAGGCTGGGGCGACCATGGGGGAGACTGTGGAAGCCCTTAGCCCCATATCTTCCTTGTTCTCTCTCCTTTCAAAACTCAGGCAGCTACTAAACTCTTTTATTTTCTGAAGGCCAGAGTTCCTCCCTTCCCATGGCCTGCCTTGGCAGCAGCTGGACTTCCACAGTGCTAGCTGAGAAGGGGGCAGCAGGCCCAGAGAGATCATCCATCAAGGTGGCATTCAGGTTCAAGCTCTTATTTCTAGGGACCTCTGAAGGTCTATATCTCTGGCTTAGGAAACAAAGTCTCTGATGGGGGAAGGCAGAGGAGATAGCCAGCAGTTAAAGGGATGCATATCAAGGATCTCTTCCGAAATGAGACGTTGGCAAAATAAGAAAAATGAGAAGTCTTGAGCAATATCTTGCATTCTAAGTCATACTCTACATACAGTATTGGTTTCGTTAAGAACTTTGTTCCCCAGTTTCCTAAACCATACAATAGGGATAACCTGTGTTCCCACCTCACAGGTTGTAAAGATTCAGTAAATTAATGCACGCAAAGCTCTTAAAACAGTCCCCAGATCCTACCAGGAGTTCCCTACAAGGTACTGCCTTGAATTAAACAATGGCCTCTTTCCTAATGTGGGAGTTGGAGACATGACGTGTTGAGTGGGAAGCTGGGGTAGCCGCCAGTCTCCAAGTCAATCCAAGGAGCCATATCTTCATAGATGTTAGCATTTGAAAATGTATTATTCTTTGGTACTTACTATGGCCCTCAAATATGGAGTGCTAATCAAACGAACATAGGGTGAACTGAGACTTACTGTGTGCATTCATCAGGGGACAGAGAAGCAGAGCCATGATGAGTGATACAGAATAAAGGATTTATTACAGCAGTTACACCTAAAGCTAAATTGGCATAGTATAAAGCTACCATACTATGGGTCCCTAGCATGGCTGGTCAATTTTGAGAACTTCACCAAAAAACTCTTATTTCACATACAAAAGTCCAGGAGGCTTCCTAGGAAGCCTTTCTTTTGGCCCCTCCCTCTTGGGGGTGTACCACACGCCTCCCTTTGTACACATGTGTAACAGAAGCTGTATCACTGTGTTCCAACTATCTATGTCCTCCTCCCTGGATTCTGTGGGCCTTCCAGGCCAGAAGCTGTGTTTCATCCCTTTCCATCTCCAGCTCCTGACATATGTTATGTCAGATCACTGCCATTTTATCATCTTTCATCCACAAAAAAATGCAATTTCATAAATCTCAGAGTATTAGGAGGCACTCAGCAAATGTTTACTGAATAAATGAACACAAGACAATCAAATACCCACAAATTCTAGTTAAACATCAAAGAAAGAAACTACCTCAGGTTTTTGTGTGGCCTCAGGTTCCTTATTACATACCTCAATTATTTTTGCACTTTTGAATGTGGAGATGCCAATGAGCAATCCCAACAGGTCAAACAAACAGGTTCTGTACCATTTTCATGTCTCTGGAGCCTGGCAGTACCTCCACACAGAAGATGAGTGAGTCCCCAAGGGGTCAAATGCAGTTTTCTGTACTATTTTAGTGGTTTTGGAGGCTGACAGTATCTCCACACAGCTGAAAAGTGGCAGACTCCAAGATGGAGAAGATTAAGCTCTGAGATGGCAAATGTCCAAGATGGCTCAGAAAGCAGGTGCTGAACTCCCCGTGACTTCCAGTCCCTGCATCAAGAATGGCAAGGACCCTCAGAGGTCATGGAGCTCAACCATACATCCGTTGGAACTGAAAATTAGTACATACAATATAACTTTTTTAAAAACCAAGATACGTATCCATGAAAGGAGTTTAAAATAATAAAAGGAAAGCAAGAAAGGAAGGAGGTAGCTGGTACAAACTCTCTATACTAGGCAGGTACACCTGCCAAACACAGCTCTTGACTTCACTTCATCTAGTTATAAAGGGTCTAAAATTGTGAGGTTCGTCAGGCGCCACCATCCAAATGGACCCCAGCAGCCACCACTTGAGGTCGCAGAGAGGCCTGAGTTGGTGGATCAGGGAGAGGTTGTCTGAACCTTCAAAAAGGCCAGGGCTCCAGAGAAATGTTATCCAGGCAGATATGCTCCTGCATGGGACCAGCCTTGTGATTCCCTGGGTTCTGGCCCTCCTCTCCTTTCCCCTTCCTGCTCCTTGGTCCCCAGCAGCCCTTACCATCCCTGCCTTCTGCCCTTACTTACCTGATGCCGCAACTCTGGACCTCTACCCTGGGTCCTGCCTCTCAGGCCTGCCCTGGTTATAGGGACAGGGGAAGTGAACTAAGAGGAGCTGGTTGCATTATATAAGGTCTGTCACTTCAAATTCACAACAAAAGGCTGAAAGGTAAGAATAATTAGCCTCCTTTTAAAAATAGGGGCGCCTGGGTGGCGTCCAACTCTTGGTTTCAGCTCAGGTCGTGATCTCGGGGTCATGGAGTCGATCTCCATGTTGGGCTCCATACTCAGTGAAGAGTCTGCTTGAGATTCTTTCTCCCTCTCCCTCTTCCCCTCCTGCTCGTGCTTGCGCACGCGCACACTCTCCCTCTCAAAATTCATTAAGTAAATCTTTTTTAAAAAATGAAAAGTTAGGGGGGGCGCCTGGGTGGCTCAGTCATTAAGTGTCTTCCTTCAGCTCAGGGCATGATCCCAGGGTCCTGCGATCAAGCCCCGCATCAGGCTCAGCGGGAAGCCTGCTTCTCACTCTCCCACTCCCCCTGCTTGTGTTCCCTCTCTCGCTGTGTATCTCTCTGTCAAATAAATAAATAAATCTTAAAAAAAAAAAAATGAAAAGCTAGGTAATCTGCTTAAAGTCACAGAGCTGCTACAGAATGAATGAGAAATCAAAACCTGGATGTATTTAGATTCTAGGGCCATATTCTTTCCAATATGCCATACAGCTTTTCTTTCCATGATTCCTTTCCACCTTCCCTGTAGTCTTATTTGCATGTTCCGCACCTCTGAAATTCATTCTGAGTCCTTCTTCAATCTACAGTTCATCTCTTCATCTGAAGCAAATTCCCCCACTCAGACTCCAGCCAACTCACAATGTCTTCTAAGATAGAAGAGCTGCCCACCATTTGTAATCCACATATGAAGTGAGGGTGCACCTCATCACCTACCTTACATGAGTCTCCACTGCTACAGGAAGTATCCAAAGATCTTGTTATGGCATAAATGTCATTCACAGTGTGGCCCCTACCGGTCCTTCTGGCCTCACCTCTCACCTGGCCCTTCTATCTTCTTTTTCACCAGATTTCATTTTTTTTAAGATTTTATTTATTTATTATTTGAGAGAAAGAGAGAGAGACTGAGAGAACGAGTGGGAGGAGGGGCAGAGGGAGAAGAAGACTTCCTGTGGATGCAGGACTCGATCCCAGGACCCTGGGATCATGACCTGAGCCAAAGGCAGACACCCAACCGACTGAGCCACCAAGGCGCCCTCACCAGATTTCAATGAACACTAAATCTCCTCCCTAAAGAAGCCTACTCTAAGACCAAGTAGACAACAGGCTAGCCTACAGTACTTACTATGGAAAGTTTTTTATTATCTTAGCATCTAGTACTAGAATTTCTCTTTGAGCAGAACCACATTTATTGGAAGAATTTCTTGATAACCCCCATTGGTGCACAAGTTGAGGTCCTAGGGTCCCAAGTGTGGATAGGCTCCAAGTTGGACTCTCCAGAAGTAGATGCTGAGATGGAGTTTGGGGTACAAGATGTTTATTAGGACAACCCAAATGTACATCAACTGATGAATGGATAAACAAAACTGTGCAATATGCAATGGGATCCCATGTTATAACTCCTCACATCTTCACCTAAGTTAAGGCACAGAGTATAGACCTTTAGCATTTTGTCAAATAGGTACTTCTATTCTAACACTACCGTTTTGCTCTTAGACTCTCCTTTCTCTCAGAGCCTCAGCTACATGAAGCATTTATTCAACTAAATTCTTTTTTAAGTTTTGTAGAACAGAGCATCTCTTTTTTCTTTCTCCTCACAGACTTGTTAAAAGACATTAACACTGAGGTGTAATTTGTGGATTGAGGTACACTGTGCTTAAAATCTAAAGACAATGATGAACAAGAGCAGTGGTGAAAGAAAAAGCAAGAGGAAGTCTATCACCAAAACCAAATTGGTCTTAGTATAAGGTATTGGGCCTATAGCTTTTCATAAAAATGTCGGGAAAAGCTACAGGAAAGACTGTATTTCACATCTGGTAAAGACAAGAGCAATGGGAAAACCAGCAGGGGGAAAAATGTAAACCCAGACATCTAATAATGAATACTTACTTTTGCATCGATGTTTTCCATGTATCATCCCATTTAGTCCTCTCAACAACTCCCGAAATTAGGGAGATCAGAATTGTTATTATAATCATCATTTTAGAGTTGAGTCAACTGATGTTCAGAGTTTGACTGGCTCAAGTTTACATAGTAACCAAGCAATGGTACCAGGCCTTGCCCCCAGAGTTAGTGACTCCAAATGCAATATTCTTTCCATGACTACCCCGTGCTATAGCCCAAGTGTCACCACCTCCCTACCCTCTGTGGCCAGAGAGATAACCACAAATGGACAGAGAGAAACTTGCTCGGCAGTTCAAATGCATTTCCCATGAGGCTACAGCCATTTGAGGATTAACTTCTTAGAGGAAGTTTTTCATTAATGAGCATGGCTTTCAGCAAACAGAATGAAAAGAATTATGTTCTAACACATCCCAGTGACGCAAGAACTCATTTGTGTGTGGTCTTGAAAAAGTTAAATAGTAAAACTCCAGACAGGCAACATGTAACCATTTTTAACTCCAGCTGTGGCCCCAAGAGGAATTTTAGGTGGCAAGACAGAGACAGAAATTATTGAACAAAGGGCTTCCATACAGCAGAGTAGCATTCAGCCCGGGAGTTTTTCTTCCTAACAAAAGTCACTACAACAATACTAGGAAATCAAAGGCATCCACTGGCAGTGATGGTGGACATATTTCCAGAACTGGGACAAAGTGATACATCCAGCATTGATATGGATTGTGTGATTAGAAATGAAGGGACAGATTCCTTGTACCAAAAAATATGCTTGAGAAACTGTCTCAACAAGTTAAATGGCTTTCTTTCTCCAGGACTTCCCAAGAGGAGAATAACTTATATAGCAATTTAAGAAATGGTGAATTTGAGCAATAAAATACAATTGGTGTCATTTATAACAACTGCAGAAAGAAACTGATCATTCTGGACAACTAATTCAGGTATGACAAGTACATGGCTTGTTTGCCTTCATTTCTCCCTCCTGCCCCCATGGCAGGCATAACTAAGACACTGCACTCCTTGCCAAAGATTCCAGATAATAGCTTCATAATCTTTAAAACAATAGTCCGAGAAGCTGCTACTAGTTAATCATACCTGCATTATCAGCTTTCAAACAAAAAGTTGGGCATAAGCTAGCATCAGATGAAGAAATGAACTAGATATTCCTCAGGGTGCAATGGATGAAGAGGGTTGAGACCAGAAAGACCTGCTAGTTAACTCCCACAGGAAGAGTTAAGGGCTAGGAACCAGATCCCATATGTCATTGTGTCCTCAGCACCTAGCAAAGTGCCTGACATGGTAGACTCTGGATATGTTTGGTGAATTAATGAGTTAACACCAAAATCACATCGTAGTGACGATTTTACATGGTCCACAGTTACTATATGTGTATATTAACCAGTAAGAAAAAAATGTGTAAAATTCTTCCCTACTATGGATTCAGTTTCTTTCTCAGCTACTCTTTCTGCTAACCTTATCAGAACCCAAATAAAGAACTTCATCCAGTATGGTTTAAAGAAGTACCAGGAACCACAAAGACTGTAACACCAATAGACTTTGGTTTGAATTCTGAATCTAAACTTATTTGCTACATAACCTTGAGAAAATTACTTGACTTCTCCAGGCTTCAGTGTCTTCTATTATAAAAAGAGGATAATAGTATCTACCTTGTAGGGTTGTTATAAGAATTAGGGATTTATTATGCAAAGTAACCTAATACAGTTCCTGGTCTTTTTCTATTTATGCCTCTCCTTGCTTGCAAAAGGATTTAGAGTGGCTTAAAATGTTACCAACAGGGGCGCCTGGGTGGCTCAGTCGTTAAACATCTGCCTTTGGCTCAGGTCATGATCCCAGAGTCCTGGGATCGAGCCCCACATCAGGCTCCCTGCTCAGCGGAGAGTCAGCTTTCCCTCTCCCTAGGGAGCACTCATGTGCTCGTGAATGCTCTTTCTCTCTCTCTCTCAAATAAATAAATAAAATCTTTTAAAAAAAAACATGTTACCTACAATGAAGTAATATATTTAAAATAAAGAGGCAAATCTTCAAAGCAAAGGGAAAACATAGAAGTAAACAAGGAATGACTAAAACTATTTCATACACAGTAGACATACAATAAAATGGTGGTGGTGATGGTGAAAACAGTTTGTACTAATGACATTAGTTTTCACTGGTGCGGTCATCTCTTCCTGGGGAATTCCAATCATCCTTCAAGTCCCCATATGGGAACTAGCCCTACCAAATAGTAAACATAATGTAAAAGCACAAAAATTAATACAGTGTGGTATTGGTACATGAATAGGCAGATCAACAGAACAAAATAGAATGTCCATAAAAAATTTTAGTATATGAGGGGGAAGAGCAAGATGGCAGAGGGGTAGGAGACCTAAATTTCGTCTGGTCCCAGGAATTCAGCTGGATAGTTATAAAACCATTCAGGACACCTACAAACTCAACAGGAGATCGAAGAAAAGAATAGCAGCAACTCTCTGAACCAAAAAGCGACCACTTTCTGGAAGCAGGGACCCAACAAGTGGCAGATCCAGGGATACTCCCCTTCCTCCCCCGGGAGGAGTGGCGTGGGAGAGCACCGCAGGGATCTGCTGGGTTTGGAGACTCCACACGGGGCCGGGTGCCAGAGATAGAAATGCTCAGTCACAGGCCGGGTGAGCACGGAGTGCGGCCGGAGACTGGGGAGATGGGAGTGATTGACTGCTTTTCTCTGGGGGCTCACTGAGGAGCGGGGCCCTGAGTTCTCAGCTCCTCCGAGGCAGAGATTGGGAGGCCGCCATTTTCACTCTCGTCCTCCAAAGCTGTACGGAAACCTTGCAGGGAACAAAAGCTCCCGAGAGCAAACCTGAGCAGATAACTTATCCCGGACTGGCAAGGGCGGGGCAATCCCGCCTTCGGCAAAGACATTTTGGAACCATGGCAACAAGCCCCTCCCCCAGAAGATCAGCAAGAACATCCAGCCAAGACCAAGTTTACCAATCAATGAGAACGGCAGAACGCCAGCACTAGGGGAATACTGCACATAGAATTCATGGCTTTTTTCCCCATGATTCTTTAGTCTTTCAGTTAATTTGTTTTTTAACTTTTTTTTTTTGAATTTTTCTTTTTCCCTTTTTCAACCAACATCTTATCAATCCCTTTTTTAAAAAATCTTTTTTATTTTTCATTTTTAGAGTCATATTCTATCCCTTCATAGTAATTAACCTTATTTTTGGTGTATATATATGTAAGTTGTTCTCTCTTTAAAATTTTGGGATACAGTTTCTTCTAACAGACCAAAATATACGCTAAATCTCTACTGTATGGCTTTGCTCTAGTCTGCCTGATCACATTCTCTCCCTTTTTTGTTTTTTTAAATCCTCTTCTTTCTTTTTTCAACCAACTTCTTATCAATTCCTTTTATAAAATCTTTTATAATTTTTATCTTTACAGTCATATTCTATCCCTTCATCATATTTACCCTTTTATATATAAACATATATAAGTTTTTCTTTCTTTAAAATTTTGGGAAGCACTTTCTTCTAACAGACCAAAATATGCCCAAAATCTAGTGTGTGGCACTGATCTATGCACCAGCCTGATCATATTCTGTTTTTTTGTTTGTTTGTTTTTACCTTTTTCGGTTTTTTTCTTTTTTTTCTTTCCCTTTCTTTTCCCCCAGTTTGAGGTCTCTTCTGATTTGTTTAGGGTATATTTTTCTGGGGTCGTTGTTACCCTGTTAGCATTTTGTTCTCTCATTCATCTACTCTCCTCTGGACAAAATGACAACACGGAAAAAAAATCACCTCAAAAAAAGAACAAGAGGCAGTACCGACTGCCAGGGACGTAATCAATTTGGACATTAGTAAGATGTCAGAACTACAGTTCAGAATGACAATTTTAAAGATACTAGCGGGGCTTGAAAAAAGCATGGAAGATATTAGAGAAACCCTTTCTGGAGAAATAAAAGAACTAAAATCTAACCAAGTCGAAATCAAAAAGGGTATTAATGAGGTGCAATCAAAACGGAGACTCTAACTGCTAGGATAAATGAGGCAGAAGAGAGAATTTGTGATATAAGACCAAATTATGGAAAATAAAGAAGCTGAGAAAAAGAGAGATAAACAGCTACTGGATCACGAGGGCAGAATTCGAGAGATAAGTGATACCATAAGATGAAACAATATTAGAATAATTGGGATCCCAGAAGAAGAAAGAGACACAGGGGCAGAAGGTATACTGGAGCAAATCAGAGCAGAGAACTTCCCCAATTTGGGGAAGGAAACAGGCATCAAAATCCAGAAGGCACAGAGAACCCCCCTCAAAATCGATAAAAATATGTCACCACCCTGACATCTAATAGTAAAACTTACAAGTCTCATAGACAAAGAGAAAATCCTGAAAGCAGCTCGGGACAAGAGATCTGTAACCTACAATGGTAGAAACATTAGATTGGCAGCAGACCTATCCACAGAGACCTGGCAGGCCAGAAAGGACTGGCAGGATATATTCAGAGCACTAAACGAGAAAAATATGCAGCCAAGAATACTATATCCAGCTAGGCTGTCACTGAAAATAGAAGGAGAGATAAAAAGCTTCCAGAACAAACAAAAACTAAAGGAATTTGCCAACACAAAACCAGCCCTACAAGAAATCTTGAAAGGGGTCCTCTAAGCAAAGAGAGAGCCTAAAAGTAACACAGACCAGAAAGGAACACAGACAATATACAGTAACAGTCACCTTACAGGCAATACAATGGCACTAAATTCCTATCTTTCAATAGTTACCCTGAATGTAAATGGGCTAAATGCCCCAATCAAAAGACAGATCGGATAAAAAAAACAAGACCCATCGATATGCATCTGCAAGAGACTCATTTTAGATCCAAAGACACCCCCAGATTGAAAGTGAGGGGGTGGAAAACCATTTACCATGCTAATGGACACCAAAACAAAGCTGGGGTGGCAATCCTTATATCAGACAAATTAGATTTTAAACCAAAGACTGTAATAAGAGATGAGGAAGGACATTATATCCTACTTAAAGGGTTTATCCAACAAGAAGATCTAACAATTGTAAATATCTATGCCCCTAACATGGGAGCAGACAATTATATAAGCCAATTAATAACAAAAGCAAAGAAACACATCGACAACAACACAATAATAGTGGGGGACTTTAACACCTCCCTCACTGAAATGGACAGATCATCTAAGCAAAAGATCAACAAGGAAATAAAGACTTTAAATGACACACTGGACCAAATGGACTTCACAGATATATTCAGAACATTCCATCCCAAAACAACAGAATACACATTCTTCTCTAGTGCCCATGGAACATTCTCCAGAATCGATCACATCCTAGGTCACAAATCAGGTCTCAACCAGTACCAAAAGATTGGGATCATTCCCTGCATATTTTCAGACCACAATGCTTTGAAACTAGAGCTCAATCACAAGAGGAAAGTTGGAAAGAACTCAAATACATGGAGGCTAAAGAGCATCCTACTAAAGAATGAATGGGTCAACCAAGAAATTAAAGAAGAATTTTAAAAATTCATGGAAACAAATGAAAATGAAAACACAACTGTTCAAAATCTTTGGGATGCAGTAAAGGTGGTCCTAAGAGTAAAGTATATAGCAAAACAAGCCTTTCTCAAAAACAAGAAAGGTCTCAAATACACAACCTAACCCTACACCTAAAGGAGCTGGAGAAAGAACAGCAAATAGAGCCTAAACCCAGCAGGAGAAGAGAAATAAAAAAGATCAGAGCAGAAATCAATGAAATAGAAACCAAAAGAACAGTAGAACAGATCAACGACACTAGGACCTGGCTCTTTAAAGAACTAACAAGACTGATAAACCCCTGGCCAGAATTATCAAAAAGAAAAGAGAAAGGACCCAAATATAAAATCATGAATGAAAGAGGAGAGATCACAACCAACACCAAAGAAATACAAACAATTATAAGAACATATTATGATGGCCAACAGACACATGAAAAAGTGCTCAATATCGCTCGGCATCAGGGAAATCCAAATCAAAACCTCAATAAGATACCACCTCACACCAGTCAGAATGGCTAAAATTAACAAGTCAGGAAACGACAGATGTTGGCGGGGATGCGGAGAAAGGGGAACCCTCCTACACTGTTGGTGGGAATGCAAGCTGGTGCAGCCACTCTGGAAAACTGTATGGAGGTTCCTCAAAAAGTTGAAAATAGAGCTACCATATGATCCAGCAATTGCACTACTGGGTATTTACTCCAAAGATACAAAAGTAGGGATCCGAAAGGATACGTGCACCCCGATGTTTACAGCAGCAATGTCCACAATAGCCAAACTGTGGAAAGAGCCAAGATGTCCATCGACAGATGAATGGATAAAGAAGAGGTGGTATATATACACAATGGAATATTATGCAGCCATCAAAAGGAATGAGATCTTGCCATTTTCAACGACGTGGATGGAACTGGAGGGTATTATGTTGAGCAAAATAAGTCAAACAGAGAAAGACATGTATCATATGATCTCACTGATATGAGGAATTCTTAATCGCAGGAAACAAACTGAGGGTTGCTGGAGTGGGGGGTGGGGTGGGAGGGATGGGGTGACTGGGTGATAGACACTGGGGAGGGTATGTGCTCTGGTAAGCGCTGTGAATTATGCAAGACTGTTGAATCTCAGATCTGTACCTCTGAAACAAATAATGCAATATATGTTAAGGAAAAAAAAGAAGAAGAAGAAGGTAGTGGGAGGGGAAGAATGAAGCGGGGGAAATCGGAGGGGTAGATGAACCATGAGAGACGATGGGCTCTGAAAAACAAACCGAGGGTTCTAGAGGGGAGGGGGGTGGGAGGATGGGTTAGCCTGGTGGTGGGTATTGAGGAGGGCACATTCTGCATGGAGCACTGGGTGTTATGCACAAACAATGAATCATGGAACACTACATCTAAAACTAATGATGTAATGTATGGGGATTAACATAAGAATAAAATTAATTAATTAATTAATTAATTAATAAAAGAACATATTATGAGCAACTATATGCCAGCAAATTAGATAATCTGGAAGAAATGGATGCATTCCTAGAGATGTATAATCTACCAAAACTGAACCAGGAAGAAATAGAAAAGCTGAAAAGACCTATAACCACTAAGGAAATTGAAGCAGTCATCAAAAATCTCCCAAAAAACAAAAGCCCAGGGCCAGATGGCTTCCCAGGGGAATTCTACCAAACATTTAAAGAAGAATTAATACCTATTCTTCTGAAACTGTTCCAAAAATAGAAATGGAAGGAAAACTTCCAAACTCGTTTTATGAGGCCACCATTACCTGATCCCCAAACCAGACAAAGACCCCATCAAAAAGGAGAATTACAGACCAATATTCTTGATGAACACAGATGCAAAAATTCTCATCAAAATACTAGCCAATAGGATCCAACAGTACATTAAAAGGATTATTCACCACAACCAAGTGGGATTTATCCCTGGGCTGCAAGGTTGGTTCAACATCCACAAATCAATGTGATACAATACACTAATAAAAGAAAGAACAAGAACCATATGATCCTCTCAATAGATGCAGAAAAAGCATTTGACAAAGTATAGCATCCTTTCTTGATCAAAATTCTTCAGAGTATAAGGATCGAGGGTACATACCTCAATATCATAAAAGCCATCTATGAAAAACCTACAGCGAATATCATTCTCAATGGGGAAAAACTGAGAGCTTTCCCCCTGAGGTCAGGAACATGGCAGGGATGTCCACTATCACCACTGCTGTTCAACATAGTACTAGAAGTCCTACCCTCAGCAATCAGAAAACAAAAAGAAATCAAAGGCATCCAAATCGGCAAAGAAGAAGTCAAACTCTCACTCTTTGCAGATGATATACTTTATGTGGAAAACCCAAAAGACTCCACCCCAAAACTGCTAGAATTCATACAGGAATTCAGTAAAGTGGCAGGATATAAAATCAGTGCAAAGAAATCAGTTGCATTTCTATACACCAACAACAAGACAGAAGAAAGAGAAATTAAGGAGTCAATCCCATTTACAATTGCACCCAAAACCATAAGATACCTAGGAATAAATCTAACCAAAGAGGCAAAGAATCTGTACTCAGACAACTATAAAATACTCATGAAAGAAATTGAGGAAGACACAAAGAAACAGAAAAACGTTCCATGCTCATGGACTGGAAGAAAAAATATTGCGAAGAGGTCAATGCTACCTAGAGCAATCTATACATTCAAAGCAATCCCTATCAAAATACCATCCACTTTTTTCAAAGAAATGGAACAAATAATCCTAAAATTTGTATGGAACCAGAAAAGACCCCGAATAGCCAGAGGAATGTTGAAAAAGAAAAGCAAAGCTGGCGGCATCACAATTCCACACTTCAAGCTCTATTACAAAGCTGTCATCATCAAGACAGTATGGTACTGGCACAAAAACAGACACATAGATCAATGGAACAGAATAGAGAGTCCAGAAATGGACCTTCCACTCTATGGTCAACTTATCTTTGACAAAGCAGGAAAGAATGTCCAATGGAAAAAAGACAGTCTCTTCAACAAATGGTGTTGGGAAAATTGGACAGCCACATGCAGAAGAATGAAACTGGACCATTTCCTTACACCACACACAAAAATAGACTCAAAATGGTTGAAAGACCTCAATGTGAGACAGGAGTCCATCAAAATCCTAAAGGAGAACACAGGCAGCAACCTCTTCGACCTCGGCCACAGCAACTTCTTCCTAGAAACATCACCAAAGGCAAGGGAAGCAAGGGCAAAAATGAACTATTGGGACTTCATCAAGATAAGAAGCTTTTGCACAGCAAAAGAAACAGTCAACAAAACCAAAAGACAATCGACAGAATGGGAGAAGATATTTGCAAATGACATATCAGATAAAGGTCTAGTATCCAAAATCTACAAAGAATTTATTAAACAAGGGACGCCTGAGTGGCTCAGTCGGTTTAAGCATCTGCCTTCAGCTCAGGTCATGATCCCACGGTCCTGGGATCGAGTCCCACATCGGGCTCCTTGCTCCTTACTCAGCAAGGAGCCCACTTCTCCCTCTGCCTGCCTCTGTCTCTCTCTGATAAATAAATAAAATCTTAAAAAACATAAATTAAAAAAAAAAAGAACTTATTAAACTCAACACCCAAAGAACAAATGATCCAATCAAGAAATGGGCAGAAGACATGAACAGACATTTTTCCAAAGAAGACATCCAAATGGCCAACAGACACATGAAAAGGTGCTCAACATCGCTCGGCATCAGGGAAATCCAAATCAAAACCTCAATAAGATACCACCTCACACCAGTCAGAATGGCTAAAATTAACAAGCCAGGAAACGACAGATGTTGTCAGGGATGCAGAGCAAGGGGAACCCTCCTACACTGTTGGTGGGAATGCAAGCTGGTGCAGCCACTCTGGAAAACAGTATGGAGGTTCCTCAAAAAGTTGTAAATAGAGCTACCATACAACCCAGCAACTGCACTACTGGGTATTTACCCCAAAGATAAAAATGTAGGGATCCGAAGGGGTACGTGCACCCCGATGTTTATAGCAGGAATGTCCACAATAGCCAAACTATGGAAAGAGCCAAGATGTCCATCGACAGATGAATGGATAAAGAAGAAGTGGTATATATATACAATGGAAGATTATGCAGCCATCAAAAGGAATGAGATCTTGCCATTTGCAACGATGTGGATGGAACTGGAGGGTATTATGCTGAGTGAAATAAGTCAATCAGAGAAAGACATGTATCATATGACCTCACTGATATGAGGAATTCTTAATCTCAGGAAACAAACTGAGGGTTGCTGGAGTGGGGGGTGGGGTGGGAGGGATGGGGTGGCTGGATGATAGACATTGGGGTAAGACTGTTGAATCACAGACCTGTACCTCTGAAACAAATAATACATTATATGTTAAAAAAAAAAAGCAGCAGCAGCTAGCAGGAAGGGAAAATGAAGGGGGGGAATCAGAGGGGTAGACGAACCATAAGAGACGATGGACTCTTGAGAAACAAACTGAGGGTTCTAGAGGGGAGGCAGGTGGGGGGATGGGTTAGCCTGGTGATGGGTATTAAAGAGGGCAGGTACTGAATGGAGCACTGGGTGTTATACGCAAACAATGAATCATGGAACACTACATCAAAAACTAATGATGCTCTTAAAAAAAAACCAACTAATTTTGTAATGTATGGTGATTAACATAACAAAATAAAAAAATGTTAAAAAAAATTTTAGTAGGGGTGCCTGGGTGGCTCAGTCGTTAAGCGTCTGCCTTCGGCTCAGGTCATGATCCCAGGGTCCTGGGATCGAGCCCCACATCGGGCTCCCTGCTCAGCGGGAAGCCTGCTTCTCCCTCTCCCACTCCCCCTGCTTGTGTTCCCTCTCTCACTGTGTCTCTCTCTCTGTCAAATAAATAAATAAAATCTTAAAAAAAAAAAATTTTAGTATATGATAAAGTTGCAAGATTCTGAAAAACCTCAGATACACGTGTAGAAACTAAAGCAATGAGAAGTTAAGTAACTTGCCAAGTTCACACAGCTAGTAAATAATACAACAGGGGTTTGAATGCAAGCATTCTGATTCCAGAGTCCATTTTTTAACCACTAAATGATAATATTAGGTTAAAAAAGCAAAGTACAGACCAGTGAGTATACTATGCCACCTCTGGGGTAAAAAAAGAGAAAGAAAAAAATTTATTTATATTTGCTTGTGTATGCATATAGAAATTCTGAAAGGACACATATGATAGTAACAGTAGTTGCCTTTGGACAGCATGGGGATGGACAGAAGAGTAATGGGGATTAGGGGTGATACATATGTAAATTAATTTTATAATATATGCATATATATTTGAACTATATCGATGTATATATCTGACAAATTAGTTAAAATAAAATAAATAAATAAATAGAATACATTAAATTAAATATAAAAACAGAAAGAAAATGCTCACCCTGGACAAGCTTTTCTGGCCTCCCGGCCAAGTACAGTAAGCCCATCCCTCTTCTATGTTCTCATATCACTTGTGCCTACAATTTTTCCAGCACGTATCGTGTTGCTCTGCCCTCATTTATGCTCCACTCCCCTGCTCACCTCACCCCCAGTCAAGCGGTGAGCTCTTCAAAGGCAGGGTTCTGATTCTCTCATTCTTATATCCCCAGCACTTAGTGTAGTCCCTGGCATGTGGCAAACATCCAGTACACGGGGAAGTAGAAGTGGAAAAACAGAAGTGGGGGAGACCAGCCAAATTTGTGGTATGAGCACTATGGAAAGGGGAATCAACTGGG
Organism: Mirounga leonina; assembly: GCF_011800145.1. Taxonomy (NCBI): domain Eukaryota; kingdom Metazoa; phylum Chordata; class Mammalia; order Carnivora; family Phocidae; genus Mirounga; species Mirounga leonina. Next base: position 26,606,674 of record NW_023270433.1, on the reverse strand, counting down.
GCCTTCATACAACAATAAGATTTTGAAGAGGAAGTGAGGAGAGAGGAAAACATAGCAACCCTTGCAGAAAAGGTGTACTCAACCCTGCAAAGGCAAAGGGGTAAAAAGGGCACTGTGGGCCAGTGCTAATCAGGGAGAAATGAGGAAGGAGAACCCCAAGCTGAGGAAGACATAAGCGTTCAGACTGGCCCTGGAAGGGCACGAAATACAGCACAAGACTGGGACTTCAGTCTTGTGACTCCAGAAGCAAGACTGAGACCCCAGAAGTGAGGGCCACAGGAGATTCAGCTGAAAACTTCCCACCCATCTGATGACTGAAAATGGAGCAAAGAGCATGCGAAAGATTGGTATTGGAGGAGATTTTCTAATTGTATATGCAGACCACACATTTGATCTGTTGCTTTCTGTTCACTTAAACTCCTTGTATACACTCATCTGAGGTCTGAAAGGTGATCTACATTGGGTCAGGGATATATTTTCCCCATCAGAATAAATCCCAGATTCCGTTAGCAGGGGAACTGGCCTATTCCAGTCAGACCACACCCAACCCCTGACCCTGCAAAACTGGGCTTTTGTAAATAACTGTACACATCCTTACACTATGAGCCACAGGAATATATTTCACTATTTGTGTTAATCATCAAAACTGCACAGATTCAATACACACTGGAATAGGCATAAGTGAAGCGAAACAATGTCTGGGATTTGCTTCAAAAGAACAACAAAGAGGTGCCTGGCTGGCTCAGGGAGTGCAGCATGCGACTCTTGATCTGAGTCGGGAGTTTCAGCCCCACCTTAGGCATGGAGCCTACTTTAAAAAAAGAGAGAGAGAGAGAATAAAATATGTAAAAGTAAGAAGCTTGGACTGTCCAAACAGTAGCCCTTAGGAAGAGAATGTGATTTATGTTAAGGATGCTTCACCCTAAGAGGTAAGCTAGTTAAATGAAAAAAGTAAAATCCTAGATAATATAGGAGGTGTTTGCAGAAGGAATTTTTATTTCATTGCCTCAGCCCTAAGTGGCATTAGCAAATACTGCAAAGTAATGAAAGAGGTCATTAGGAAGGAACTAGAAACACCTTCCAACGTTAAGGGGAAAATTCTGACATCTTAATTACATTCTGCCACCTAGTGACAAAGGAATTTAACATACTTACTGAGCCAGGCTCCAGGAGCAGAGAGGGCTGCCCTCCACCACCTGGACACCAGATCACGGCCTGACCACTCCGGAACAAGCCTAATCCCATAAGCATTCGGTGCATTATGTCCTCTCTCTACTTCTGCTCACAACTCTAGGAGACACCGCAAATACGGTCAACAGCCAAAAAAGCTGTTCAATCTGTGGCTGACAGACTTCACGCGGGGCCAGCAGGTCCACCTTCTACCACTTCACGCAGTCCACTGGCTCCTTTGCCACCTCCTGCCCGTTGCTAAGGGCTTCAAGGGGAAACACACAGCAAGACCGAAAATGCCTGCTGAAATTGGGCATTTTAATCCTGAAGGTCCACCGCAAGCAAGAAGAGTAAATACTGTAACCTTCTTCCCATGAAACGGGATAACTTTTACTCACAAATCTTAGCACACAAGATGATGAGCAAAAAACTCCTATTAATACCTGAATGTAAACTGAAGGAGTAAGATTTTAAAAGCGCATTCAGGTCCAAAGGTCACGGCCTCCCGGAGGCTTCCGGTCCACCAAGCTAAAGCGCGCCCCATAATGCATTGCGAGGCGGGTCCCCTGGTGCGAACGAGGAGGAGGCCGGAAGTACGACTGTGGCCGCTCTGGCACGCAGAACCATAGAGTTTCTGCGCAACTAGCAAAGAACAGCTTCGAGCTCGGGGCTGTTCGGGTGTTCCTTTTTTGTTGGGTTGGCCTTCTCAGTCCATTTGTGGAAGACCATTGGTGTTACGGCAGTGGCATTTAGTAAGGAACTTGATCCTGTGCAGAAATTCCTCACGGACAAGATCAGAGAGTATAAAGCGAAGTGATCGGCATCTTGAGGACCTTTTTATACTGGCCAGAGTATCAGCAAAAGCTGGAGAGGGAGCTTTTTAAAGCTTAAACAGACGTCCGGTAAAGCAGACGTAAATACGTCCAATGACTTTGAATCTGATGATCCCAAATTTTAAAGCATCCAGTCTTGAAGAAGTAACATAAAATTAATCTGTTATGTATGGATTAGGAGAAGTACAACTAATTAGTATCAGACTAAACTTGTATTTCACAATTGTAAAAAAAAACAACAAAAGTGCATTCAAAGTTATTCATCTTAGATTTATTTCTATTACCCATCTTACCCCCTCCAAAGGACTTGAGAGACTTAAAAGAACATACATAATGAAATTTCAAATTATAAATTAAAGCAGAAACCAAAAAAACCAGAATGTAAACATAGTAGTTATAATGAAAAACATAATTGAGGTGCAATGCAGTGGTAAGAATGTGAGGAGAATTTTTTACCAAAATACTGATATTCTAGGATTTTGCTACTCAAATTGTGGTTCCAAGACCAAAGCTCAACATCACCTGGGAACTTTTCAGCAATGCAGAATCCCAGACCTACTGGATTAGAATCTGCCTTTTAACAAGATTCTCAAGTAACTCATATGTACATAAAGTTTGAGAAGCACCCATCTAGCCCCCACCCCAACCCCACCGCTCCACCATGAAGACAGATTCAGGAGATCTGGAGTGGAGCTCAGGAGCTGATTTTTTTAAACATCCACAGCTGATTCTTATTAGTCAAATTGGGACATACTATTGGTGAATATCAAATATACTTTTGGCTTCCTAGTATACAAAGTAAAATGTGAAAAAAAAGCAAGCATAATTAGTTCCTCAGTGGGAAGCCAAGCATTTTAAGAAATTCTATACTGCAGGATGTTAAGAATGAAGCATATAATGACCCCGTGGAAAATGTTCTCACTGACTTTTTTGATACCAAATGTTGCAGCAAATGTAATTTGGTAATTTCTTATGTCTTTAATAAATGCTGAATGTTTGGCATCAAAAGAAAATCTCAGTGAAGGGGCACCTGGGTGGCTCAGTCGTTAAACGTCTGCCTTCGGCTCAGGTCATGATTCCAGGGTCCTGGGATTGAGCCCCGCGTTGGGCTCCCTGCTCTGCGGGAAGCCTGCTTCTCCCTCTCCCACTCCCCCTGCTTGTGTTCCCTTTCTCACTGTCTCTCTGTCAAATAAATAAATAAATCTTTTAAAAAAAGAAAAAAGAAAATCTCAGTGAAGACAGTTCTGAGATGGGGCTAAGCTACTATCTAAGTCAAGGGTCAGCAAACTGTGTGGCCTGCTTTGTAAATAAAGTTTTATTGGGGCAGAGCCATGTTCATTCATTATGTTTTGTCTGTGGATGCTTTCACACTATAATGACAGACATAAATAGTTTCAATAAAGACCACATGGTCTGCAAAGCCTAAAATATTTACTATCTGCCCTTTATTTTAAAAAGAAAAGAAAAGTAAAGGGGTGCCTGGGTGGCTCAGTTGATGAAGCATCTGCCTTCAGCTCAGGTCATGATCCCAGAGTCCTGGGATTGAGCCTTGAGTCAGGCTCCCTGCTTAGCAGGGACCCTGCTTCTGCCTCTCCTCTGTTTGTGTTCTCTCTCACTATCTCTGTCTCTCTCTCTCTCAAATAAAATCTTTTTTAAAAAAATAATTTAAAAAAAGAAGCCGGGGCGCCTGGGTGGCTCAGATGGTTAAGCGTCTGCCTTCAGCTCAGGTCATGATCCCAGGGTCCTGGGATCGAGCCCCACATCGGGCTCCTGGCTCAGCGAGGAGCCTGCTTCTTCCTCTCCCTCTGCCTCTCTCCCTTCTCATGCTTTCTCTCTCTCTCTCTCTCTCTCTCTCTCTCTCTCTGTATCTCTGTGTCTCAAATGAATAATAAAAAAAAAAAGATTAAAAAAAAAGAAGCCAACCATGGTCTCTATAAATTACCCAGAGGACAAGACAGCCTTCAGATTTCCATGAACATCACTTATCCCCATGGGCTTCTAATGGGAATTAGAGATTGTACAATGACGAAGGTGTAAGAATTCATTTTGGGGGTTAGTGGTTGGTAAACTATGGCTAAAAATAATAATAAAAATAATTTTTAAAAATAGACTTGTTATACTTGCCAATTTTTATGGCATAAATCAGGGTTTCTCAGCCTCACCGCTATTGACATTTTGCACTGGATAGTTCTTTGTTGGGGGAAGCTGTCTTTGCATTATAGGATATTGAGCAGCATCCCTGGCTTCTACCCACTAGATGTCAGTAGCAAACCCCCAGTTGTGACAAGAGAATATGTCTCTAGAGATTGCCAAATGTCCCCTAAGGGGCAAAATGACCTTCACTGGGAATCACTGGGGTAAATACTCCTGCTATGACCAATTTCAAGCTAGCCAACTTGACATCACTGACCATGGATGTAGGAAGAGATATACACAGTCTCTTAAGCCAGAGCGAGGCATTTCTAGCATACCACTGAGTGAGAACATAATTGCACTGGCAATAATGTTGTCCTGTTTTAAAAACTGAGGAAACTAGCCAGGATCTCCACCTGAATCAAAAGTTACCCATTCTCCACAGAGATGAACATATTGGCAAAAAAAATTTTTTTTCTTCAGGAAGCAGCCTGGATTCCTCTACACAAAGCTATGTTCCACAAAGCATGGTTAAGATTATTTTGAACTAGAAAATATCCAAAGCAGATGTCAATAGTCACCCCAATGGTTATGACAAACTCTCAATAATATATCAGCAAATCACATGGCTTCCAAGTGGATCTGGCAGGATGAATTAGCCCCAAGCAAACTAAATGGCTGGACATGTTCTTTGGATTTGGGTTGTTTTATTGTGATTGTTGTTTTTGTTATTTATTTAAATCAATTGAATTTTGTGAAATATCTGCTAATGATAATGACATTAGCTTTGGGATCCTTTGCATCAACAGCACTGACAATGGTTAATTACTCAGAACCAATTACTGAGGCCACTCTTAGACCATGACATTAAAACCATATCATCAACACCCAGGAGGACACTTATCTCCTGTCCTGGAAACGCAGGCATCCATTTTTGCCTACAGTTTCAGATCATTAGAATAGAGGACAATTTCTATCAATCGTGAATTTTTGAGGTGTATTTAAATATGTTTTTTGTAGAATTATCAATAATGTAATGTCTATATTGAGCTTATGATATAGAAGACCAATGGAAGGTCAATAAAAGCTACAATTTTATTATTCTTACCAGATTTCTGCACACAATAATTCTACACAAAGACCAATGTTACCGCTTCTGGGATTTCCTTTCCCCTTCCTAGCTGTGGCCTCCCTGGGTTCCCTGGATGATTAAAGAAACTAAAGGCAGTTTGGCTCACAGAATCATAAGAATTTTATCAGCTTTGTGATAGCCCCTGATAGCATGTGACTAATAATGTAACTCATCTCTAAATTGAAGATGCATGCAAGCACCTGCACACACACGCACATAGGCACACGTACACGCACACACTGAACCATCGACAAATTTGAACTTCACTTTCAAGCGGGAGCTACTACATTCTGAGAATCTCATCTGACTTTTTTTCACCTTCTTGTGGGATCTTGACATCTTGTGACATATTGTTAACACCTGCTCACAAGCATCAGGAAAGTATTCAGGTGGATCAAGGTGCTCCCAACATCTTGGCATCAAGATACTGTTTAAATATACATTTCCTCTCCTATAACAAGCAACAATAAATAAGATGAATAGCAAAACTTATATACCAAATTTGGGGAAATTGAATAATCCCAACTTGAATTAGTACAATTGCAAAAAAAGAAATTTTAATTATCATAAGGTGATCTTATACAGTGCTTTTTTTTACATACACACATATAAGAGCTATAAATGCACTGTAGGTTAGGATATGATTGCAAACCTCTGTCCTTTAAGCTGGGTGAGTATAACTCACCCCAAATTCAAATCACTGCATAGCTTACTTCCGATAAATAATACAGTAAATATGCCTAAAGCCCATTTGCTCTACATATAAAATTCTGTTTTAGAAACCCAAACAATGGGGTGCCTGGCTGGCTCAGTCAGTAGAGCACACAACTCTTGATCCCGGGGTTATGAGTTCAAGCCCCACATTGGGTATAGAGATTACTTAAAAATAAAATCTTTAAGAAAAAGAAAGAAAGAAAGAAATCTGAACAAGTAGCTCCTTAAGAATGAGGCTGACACAAAAACTGAAGGACAATACAGCAAAGCACCATAAATTAAAAAAAGAATCTTGAGGGCTAAGAGATTCCCTTTATAAAAATTAAGTGGCTTCTGTTTTGGGTGTACCCAAATTGAATTGTACTTGAGGAGTTAATAATGAAAAATGTTTGATAAAGGTCAGAGGTCACCAACAATAGCAGACTGCGAAAAAATACAGCAAAATAAAATCTTTATCTAGGGCTTTAAGGTGAATTTGCGAGGAGTAATTAGCAAGCCCTACCAAGAAAGTAACATAAGATCTGCAAAATACTAGGTAGTAGTTGGAGGAAATGATTCTCCTAAACATCCATTGAAATCTTTAGTTCCACTGTCTCCATAATTATGTTGATTATAGATTCTCAAGTACAAACTCAAAGTTTTCCAGAATTTATAATATTCAAAATTTTTAATGGTTGTATCAATCAGGATAGACAGGTTTTATGGTGGTAACAAGCAACCCCAAAATTTCAGTGACTCAACAAACATTTATTTCTCATCCACAAGACCAAAATGGGCTGGCAGTGGGTCTCAGCCCATCAGAATCACTCAGATGATCTCAGTGCGAGCTTCCATGAACATCTCCAGAGTAGAAGGAGAACATGCAAATCACACACAACCACTTGAAGATTCTGTCCAGAAGTGGCACATGTCACTTCCACTTGCATTCCACTCATCAAAACAAATCACACAGAGGGATGCCTGGCTGGCTCAGTCAGTAGAGCGTGTGACTCTGGATCTCAGAGATGTGAGTTTAGGCCCCATGTCAGGCGTAGAGATTACTCAAAAATAAAACCTTTAAAAAACACCTCACATGGCTACATTCAGTTGACTGAATTGACTGAAAGAGGAACTGGAATAATGGTAGGAAACCTTAATGACTACCACAATGACCAGATGTGTCTCAAGATATAAATGGAATGACTCCTTGAGTCACCTCCCACTTCTTCACCCTTTAGCTATATAGCATTCTTTGTTTGTATAAGGTGAAACTAGAGACCTCAGGTTCCATAAATCCTCATAAACCTCACCAGAACCATTCAAATGTGCTGCTAACACAGATATAATTTGAGCTCCCGTTAAATGTTCTAGGGAATGCACCACTGAAGAGGAGTATATAACTCAGGATTGATTCTTTGGGCTCCAAGAGACAGAAATCTAACTCAAACTAGCATGGGCAAAAACAATGTGACCAAATTCAAAAAGAACTATGGCATACCAGGCCTCAAAGTGAGAATGAATTTAGAGACTTAAATACTGTTAGTCCTCTCTCTCTCTGTTTTTCATCTCTGCTGCTCTCTGCTTTGTCAGCATCTCTTTCTCAAGCTGGCTTCTCAAAGAAGGGGGAGGAAAGAGAAATACAGCTCCAGGGAGCTCTAGGCTTACAACCAGAAAGAAACTGAGGGCTCTTCCTCACCAGCTCTACTTAGAAAGATGCTAGGGAAACCACTGAAGTTGCAACACAACCAGGTTTGTGCCTTTAAAAGATTGCTCTGGCTGTTGTTTGGAGAATAAATTGGATAGAGGCAAAAATGAAAGCACCACTTAACCCTGTTGGTCAGTTCCTTAATGAAATTCTCTCTTCCCCTGCCTTCTGTGACACAGAACATTATGGTCTCTGGTGGGGGCTAAGAAGCCCTTTAGGTTCATTTCTGTTGTTAACCACAGGTCATCTCTTGGGTTCTTCATGAACTACAAACACAGGGGACAGGAATCCAAAGTGTTACTCTTCTGATCCTGAGGCTAGAACTCAAGGGAAGATTTTCTCAGACTAATCCTGGAATGTATCTTCTTTCTATACTTAAACCCAAACCTTATAGTTCTTACTTAACTTCTCTTCTGAGCCTTACTACCCTGTTCATGAATGGGGGTGCCTCGCTGGCTCAGTCAGAGGAACGTGGGATTCTTGATCTTGGGGTAATGAGTTTGAGCCCCCATTGGGTGTAGAAATTTCTGAAAAGAAATAAGTAAGCTTCTTTTTTTTTTTTTAAGATTTTATTTATTTATTTGACAGAGAGAGAGAGAGAGAGAGCAGGAACACAAGCAGGGGGAGTGGGGGAGGGAGAAGCAGGCTTCCTGCCAAGCAGGGAGCCCGATGCGGGGCTCGATCCCAGGACCCTGGGATCATGACCTGAGCCGAAGGCAGGCGCTTAACGACTGAGCCACCCAGGCGGCCAAGAAATAAGTAAGCTTTAAAAAAATGTCCATAGCTCCTTGCACTTACTGATTTAAACACAAACTTCTCAGATCTCCACCATACTGCCTCAATTTATTTTCCCAACCAGTTTTTCCATTTTTATTACCCAAATATAGGTGAATACCTCTTCAGAAAAGACTAAAAATTCGAAAGTGTATAAAGAAAACAGAGAAAGCTCCCCCTTTGGCCTACCCCGCTCCCATCTCCAGAGGTGACCATTCTCCCCAGTTAGGCAGGTATCCTTCCATTCTCTTTCAGTGCACTTTTCATATATATGTATGAAAATGCAGAAGTCTCCTTTTTTATAAATGTAACAGGAGGGCGCCTGGGTGGCTCAGTTGGTTAAGCGACTGCCTTCGGCTCAGGTCATGATCCTGGAGTCCAGGGATCGAGTCCTGCATCGGGCTCCCTGCTCAGCAGGGAGTCTGCTTCTCCCTCTCCCGCTCCTCCCTCTTGTGCTCTCTCTCTCTCTCAAATAAATAAATAAAATCTTAAAAAAAAAAAATGTAACAGGAATCGTAATATGTATTGTTTGGCCAAATACTACAACACATATGGTATTATCACTTAATAATGTATAGATCGGCCTCATTTTTTTAAAAGACAAACTAATACTCATAATGTGGATACATTACGGTACAGGTCCACAATCCTTTATACACATTTCCAGATTCCAAAACCATTCTGAAAACAGAGAGGTTTTGGAAAGTGTGTAGCAAACTCATTGGGTAGTAAAACTCGACCTGAAATGACATGAATCTTTTCAGCCTTTATTTGTCTTACTTAGTGAATATTCCTAATTGTCATTGCAGAAATAATGTGTTTGATTAGAGGGTGTGCCCCAGACCCCACCAGTGATGTTGCTTAACAAACAACCAAAAATTCTGAATAATGACACACATGTGCCTCATGAGTTTCAAACATATTATTGTGACCCTATAATGGGGGGGGGGGTTGTTGCAGTTTCTTAAGAAAAATTCATGATATATGTAAAGTTTACTAATATACAATAATTAACAGTTATTGTGTGCTTATATACCAAACAGTGCTCCAATGCTTTCCATAAACTAATTAATGCAATCCTCACAGCAATACTATAAAGTCATATTGTGATCTCCATTTTATAGATGAGAAAAACTGAGTTGCAGAGAGGCGAAGTAATTTGGGCAATTTCTACAATCAGTAGGTCATGCAGCCAAAATCTAATCTAACCCAATTTGGCCCCAGCACTCATGCACTGAACCCATTGTGCTGTTCTGCCTTCGTGTTCTTTGAGAATAATATAGCAAACACCTAATCAGATCTTAACATGTGGCCCGTTTGTTTGACTTCATTTAAAAAAATAAAACCTTGGGAATGCAAGCTGGTGCAGCCACTCTGGAAAACAGTATGGAGTTTCCTCAAAAAGTTGAAAATAGAGCTGCCCTATGACCCAGCAATTGCACTACTGGGTATTTACCCCAAAGATACAAAAGTAGGGATCCGAAAGGGTACGTGCACCCCGATGTCTATAGCAGCAATGTCCACAATAGCCAAACTGTGGAAAGAGCCAAGATGTCCATCGACAGATGAATGGATGAAGAAGAGGTGGTATATATATACAATGGAATATTATGCAGCCATCAAAAGGAATGAGATCTTGCCATTTGCAACGACATGGGTGGAACTGGAGAGTATTATGCTGAGCGAAATAAGTCAATCAGAGAAAGACATGTATCATATGACCTCACTGATATGAGGAATTCTTAATCGCAGGAAACAAACTGAGGGTTGCTGGAGTGGTGGGGAGTGGGAGGGATGGGGTGGCTGGGTGATAGACATTGGGGAGGGTATGTGCCATGGTGAGCACTGTGAATTGTGTAAGACTGTTGAATCACAGACCTGTACCTCTGAAACAAATAATACATTATATGTTAAAAAAAAGAAGAAGAAGAAGAAGAAGCTAGCAAGAAGGGAAAAATGAAGGGGGGGAAATCGGAGGGGGAGATGAACCATGAGAGACTATGGACTCTGAAAAACAAACTGAGGGTCCTAGAGGGGAGGGGGGTGAGGGGATGGATTAGCCTGGTGATGGGTATTAAGGAGGGCACCTACGGAATGGAGCACTGGGTGTTATACGCAAACAATGAATCATGGAACACTACATCAAAAACTAATGATGTATGGTGACTAACATAACAATTAAAAAAAATAAAAATAAATAAAAATAAAAAAACAAAACCTCCCAAATATAATTGAAACCCTGTGCACGCCTATCCCATCCCATTTCTTTTCCTTCCCAGAGGTAATCACTGTATGTTGGTGTTTATCACTGTATACATAACAATATATAGTATTGTTTTCCATATTTTAAACTTTACATAGAGCAGGGAGGGGACACAACTGAAAAAAGGCTCACAGGTCTTCAAATGACTAATATTCTGTTTCTTTAACTGGATAGTGAGTACATGAGTATTCATTTCATTGCCACTCTCTGAATGACACATGCATTTGCATGTGGGATTTTATATGTATAATGATTTTTAAAGGTTTAAATAAAGGTAGTATTAATGTAAATATTATACTATTAAAAATTGTACCATTATTCAACCACACACTAATCTAGTGTTGCCACAAAGATATTTTTTAGATGTGATTAATATATATAATCAGTTGACTTTATATAAAGGAGATTATCCTGCATAATCTGGATGAGTTTTATCCAGTCTGTTGAAAGGCCTTAAGAGCAGAGCTGAAGGGTGCCTGGCTGGTTCAGTTGGTAAAGCATGCGACCCTTGATCTCGAGGTCGTGAGTTGAAGTCCCATGTTGGGTGTAGAGATTACCTTAAAAAAAAAAATTATAAAGATTAAAAGAAAAAATGTTTCTAAAGAACAGAGCTGAGATTTCTCCAAGGAAAAGGACATTCCGTCTATGGACTACATCAGTTTCTCTCCCAGACTTTCCAGCCTGCCTTTCCTGGCAGCCTATCTTGCAGATTTCAGATTGGCCAAGCCAGTCCTCACAAGCATGTGAGCCAATTCCTTGCAATAAATCCTTTTACACACACATACACATACATATCCTCCTGGACACATATCCTACTATAGACCTTACTGGTCAGTTTCTCTGATGGAACCTTGACTGATACCAGGCAGAAAAAATATCAGAAAATGGCTAAAAATGGCTAAAATTTTCCCAAACTTGGTGAAGAACATTAAGTCACAGATCCAAAAGTCTCAACAAACCCCAAGTAGGATAAACAAAAAGGAAACCATGCCTACCAGAGCTCAAGGCCAAAGATAAAGAAGCACATTAACAATTCACATTGATGGGACACATATAAGTGAATCAGATGTGGAGTGCATTCTGAACTGTTCTGGAGGGGCAAGCCTACCAGGAGAGACTTGCAGAATTCCTAAGGCACTAGTCTTATTTACATAATCTAAAATTGGAGAGATAGTTTGATCCTTGAGTTATGTTCAAGCCCTGTGGGTAAGTGGCAGGTGTTCCCCTAAAATGGGAGGAGATTTAGATGTTGAAGGTTTTAAGGAAGGAATAATACCTTAGGATGGGATCAAGGACAGGAGCCAGTGTTAAATGCCAAGATACAATGCACTCCTATACTCTCCCCGGAACTTAACCTTAACCTTAACTCACCCAGTCACAGAATAAGCTGGACAACCACAGCTGTGCCATCCAAGGCTTACTTCATGACAATGAATAGAAAAGGCATGCTTTCCCAGTGAGCTACTAATTCAGGAAGAGAAAAGAAAAAACGTGCTGAGACACCATGCTCAGTCCCTTTGCCCAACTCACTAATCATATAAATCACCCCTCCTCTCTTAAGAAGAAGGAGAAAAGAAATGGAAATGTTCTACCTTGGTTGTGGAGTAGAAATTTCTTCTTCTCTGTAGAAACATGGGGAGTAGGGAATAAATTGGTCTCATCTCCCAACTAGACTGTAAATTTCTTAAAGTCAGGAAACTGACTTATATAAACCTCTACATCTATCACAGTTCAGAGCAAAGAGCCGGACATATAAGAGAGAGTGAGCAAATATGTATCAACTTGATATGTGTGTGTTATGAAGACTAAACACAATTTTAATATATTCTAATTTTACCTAATATTTAAATAGTGATCTACAGTTTATAAAACATTTCCATATGCATTACCTTACTCAGTCTTCACAGCAACCAGTATTATGAATGAGGAAAATGAGGCTCAGAGGGGTTACATAACTTGCTCAAAGCCACACAGCTAGTGAGAACCAGAGTTGAAACTCAAATCCACGTGATGTCTCTCTATCATCATACCATGACTGCCTCACTCTTGCTATTTATTGTTAAGTATTTTGACCTCCTTAAAGAAGAGAAGGATGTTGCACATGAAGTTTGAGGCAACAGCTGTGTCCCCGGCTGTCTGAAATGCCTCCACCAGGTTTGGCAACAGCTGTCTCAGCTTGACATCTCATTGGGTTCCTGTCAGAGCCCCACCTTGGGGAATGACAAGTTTAATGAAGAAAAATCCAACCTTCCACCTGAACTCCTAGCTTTGCAAATGCAACTGACATCTGACAGGCTTGGAGGCCCTCGCTGCAGGGAATGAGGTGACCCCAGCTTCTCAGCTCATAGATTATATGTTTGGCAGCTTTCTCTGCAATTGGCTGACAACATTTGTGCCCTCTCCAGATCTTCCTTCCTGGCCCCAATGCTAATTTAGATGCAATTCAAACAAACACTTACGGAGTATTTCCTATATGCCAGGCATTGGGGACATATAAAAAGATGAGTAACACACCATTCCTGCCTTGGGGGCACTCAAAGTCCTACAGAAGAGTCAGAAACTTTACACTGACACTATTTCTATGGAGATAATACTCATTGCCATGGCAAATGGGCCCCTTTTGAAAAGAGAAACTCTAATGAGACTGCTCAAAAATTAAATACCATGTTGACTATTTCCTTTGGCAGGAACAACAAATTCAGATGCCAAGAAGAATCTCAAAAGGGCTGTGGAAGGGGCACTTTGAAACTAGTATTTGAGAACCAGAACCTCGTTTTTTTTTTTACCTTAAAAAATAAAGCAGTGATCAGCATGAGCAAAGACTACATGAAATCATGTGGTGTATTATAGGGGCAATAAGCAGGGCCATATATTTGGAGGACAGGGCATAGGAGGTGAGATTAGAAGGCAAGGTGGTAAAAAGCCTTCGCTATCACACCAAAATGCTCAGGTTAGCTTGATTAGGTGTATGATTTAGGGAAATGATGTTAGCGCTGAGGAGAGGAATGACACTGAGAGACTAGTCAGAGGGAACACTACAGTATCCCAGGGGTGACATGATGAGGGCCTGAACCAAGGATGTGGAGAAGGAAACAAGAGAAGAACAGGAAAGACCATTCAGGAGTAGAATAGTCAGATCTGGGTCAGAGAGGTAGAAGATACCTAGCCATGTGACTGGGCACTAGGGAACTCCTCAACTGAGATAGGAAACCCAGAAAAAGAAGTGAAGAAGGAGAAGTTTCAAGGAGAAGTCACTGAGTTTGCTTTCGGCTGGACATGTTCAGTGTGAAGTCCATACAGACATCCAAGTGAAGGTGCTTCACAGGCAGACAGAAAGTATAGCCCAGGGATGGAAGAGGCTCACAGATTAAGCTATAAGTGTACATGAGACATCTCAGGAAAGGAACATGGAGAGAAAATGGGTGAAGGACAAGGCCCTCAGAAACACTGACATTCGGGGGGCACCTGGGTGGCACAGTCAGTTAAGCAGCCAACTCTTGGTTTCAGTTCAGGTTGTGATCTCAGGTCATGATCTCAGGGTCATGATCTCGAGCCCTGGGTCAGGCTCTGCCCTCAGCGCAGGGTCTGCCTAAGACTCTCTCTCCCTCTGCCCCCCCCCCCCCCAAAATAAATAAATAGATCTTTTTTAAAAAGGGGGAAAAAAAAGAAGCACTGACATTTGAAAGCAGGAAACAGAGAGCAGTCACAGGAGGAAAAGGAGACTCAGAGACAGCAAGGGGAGAGAAAAAAGGGTGAGCAACAGTAGCTAATGTTGGGGAGAGACCACAGAAGACTAGAGCTAAGACGAGACGTCTGGATTCCCCCTCAAAATTGAAAAGTCATTAGATTTAGAATAAAAACAACAACAACAACAAACAAACAGGAGAGGAAATAAGATTGGCAAAATGTTGATTATTGTCAAAGCTGAGCCACAGGTCCAACGGTGTTCATTATGAGATCTCTGCTTATGTATATGTTTGAAATTTTTTTCCAAATAAAACGTTGAAAAATTAAAAACAAATTAATATCTAAAAAGAATAAAATGAAATGTCATTAGTGGCTTTGAAGACCAGAGTTTCCGTTGAATACCGAGCAGCAAGTGGGAAGACACTCAAATTAGGATGGTTCCCCAAGGGTTTAATAAAGGGAGTATTTATAGTGTAAGAGCAGGGTGTCGGGGAGGCACAAAGAATATTGCAGTAACCCTGGTGCTAGTAAGAGTGGGGTGTGAGCACCCTTTATCACAATGCAGCTAGAAGCATGTATTTCTCAGGGTGGGGGGGGGCAGGTCAGCTGGCTCAGCAGGGTCTCTGCTTTCAGCTGGCGTCCACTGGGCTTGCCTCCTCTCTGCAGATCAAGATCTGGTCTGTTCCACATGGGTTCATTCTAGGGCCCAGACCGAAGAGGCAGCAGTGCCCAGGGGAAGCTCTTCTTGTAAAGACAGCAGAGGCACAAAAAAAGGGACACAGAAACACATGATGCTCTGAAAGCCTGGGCTGGGAAATGGCAACAATGACTGGTTCCACTCGTCAACCAAAGCAAGTCAGAGAGCCAAGCCCAAGGGCAAGGGGCAATACGCCCCTCCTTTCATGGGAGCAACTGCAAAGTCTCATGCAGGCAAAGAGCATGGATACCAGGAGGGACAAGGAACCGGGGCCAATAATGCAATCTATCACACCCCCTAAAGTTAACGGAGGGAGTGCTTAGCTGAACTCCGAAAAAGTCATGAGAAAAGGGCCCCCTTGAGAGGAGCTCTGACCTTCCATCTGAAAGAACCTGAGCAGATGCCACAGGGAGTGTGCCAGGGGAATAAACATCCTGACCTCAACCAGGTCTCCTGCTTAGGCTTCTCACCTGCTGCAGAGCCCTCTGATAAGATCCAAACAGGTCAGCCTCCCAGGGCAGGGGGCAGTGCAGGAAGATGGGAAGCCAGTCTGGAGGGACACACAGAGGACGAAGCACTGGCCAGCTACAAGAAGAAGACAAATTGAGGGTAGGGCGGCAGGCTACTAGGAGAGGCTTAGCACTCAAGCAAAACCCTCATCTTCCTCCAGTACAGCCCAGGAAAATGGGGAACCCAAGGGCTCAGAAGTTGTGGGAGATCCTCTAGGTGGCCTGCACTGCCACCCTGGGCATCTGATCCGAGGGCATCACGGGCAGGCACCAAGCCCTGAGAGAGAGGGTTTTCCTCCTGCAAGGAAGAGACACAGCTGGAGGTGGAAACAAGCAATTAAGACCGATTGTCTGACTCAGCAAGAAAATTAGCCTGCGACAGCTAATGATAGTCAAGGGAAGCAAGTTGCTGGTGGTGAGCCCAGAGCAGGCAATCGATGCGGAGACTGACACCTTGGAGGACATGAAAAGATGCTTTGGGTCCAAGGGCTCTAGGGAGACACCTCTGACTTTTCCTGAGGTCAACCAACACTCCGCTAGTAGGCTATAAGGAAGCTCTTAATGTTTGTGGTGCTAACGTTTCTGGAGACAAATTCATGTCAAATGGAGCCAATGTACTAATGACAGCAATTTTCTAAATACAATAAACGTGTTATTTTATAAGCAACAAATCTGTACCATTGGGAGGGGAAATAAAATGAGCCCCTCGAACTAAGTTCTAAATTTCATATGTCCAGAATCCCAAATCAGGGCTCACGTGTTTTATTAGGCCACCAAAAAAAAGAAGGAAAAAAATCAAAGAAGTGCCCCAAGCAAGCGTTAGAAAGACAGATGTCAGATTATAGTCGTCAAGAACATGGACTCTGGAGCAAACTGCCTGGATTCAAAGTGAGCTCGGCTGTTTACTTCAACTGTGAGCCCCAGCAAGAGCGAGTTACTTTACTCTGTGTCTCAGTTTCTCCACCTGTAAAATGGAGGTGATAATCACACAGCCACAAGTGATGAGTTATTAGATGTGAGCACCTCCTAGAGTGTTGGGCAATAGTTCATACAATTTGAAAGTCACCTCTTATTATTATTGGCAAACTCAGAGACAGTCTCCTATCCCAGATCTGGACAGCCCTACCTTCTGCCACTTCACACTGTGTCACAGGTGGGAGCCTGGGGAATAGAGTGTTCCAGCCTCTAGCTAAGCTTAGCTTTCACCTAGATTTCAGCCCAGCCCTGAGCATCTGATTCAGGAATGCTCTCATTCTAGGGCTGGAACCCAGAGGAAATTTCCTTCCTCAGTGAGTGCTCTGACTAACCCACAAACTGTAGACTCAAGGTTGATGAGAACTACTAAAGGACTATGGAAGGGGTCCCCGCTGCTGAAGGAAATGAGCATTTTTGTGAAAGGTATAACAAACCTACAAGAATAACATTAGTCTGGGGAGAAGAACTGGTTTGACCAAGTCAGTCATCACTACGTGGTACGTTTCATGAATTGTTGCATCTTCCTGTCTCCCTGAAGCTTTCTGTCCTTTGGCTTTTGTAGGTTGGGGTCTCTCCCCTCCTCATTTCTCCCTCTTTCTCTCACTCACTTCTTTCTTTCTCCTTCTTCACTTTTCCCTTTGTCTCTTCTCCCTCAGCGCCTTTCTCTCTTTTTAAAAGATCGCTGGCTGCCAGGGCGGCTCAATCGGTAGAGTATGTGACTCTTTTTTTTTTTTTTTTTAAAGATTTTATTTATTTATTTGAGAGAGAGAGAATGAGAGACAGAGAACATGAGAGGGAGGAGGGTCAGAGGGAGAAGCAGACTCCCTGCCGAGCAGGGAGCCCGATGCGGGACTCGATCCCTGGACTCCAGGATCATGACCTGAGCCGAAGGCAGTCGCTTAACCAACTGAGCCACCCAGGCGCCCTAGAGTATGTGACTCTTGATCTCAATGCAACCCTTGATCTCAGAGTTGAGAGTTCAAGCCCCATGTGGGGCATAGAGATTACTTAAAAATAAAATCTTAAAAGAAAAAAAAAAAAAGAAACCTCCTTGCCTAATCCAATAGGACTATGTCCTCACAAGAAGAGGAAGAGGCACCAGAGGTATGTACAGGCAGAGGAAAGGGCAGTCAGGATAAAAAGTCTCACCAGAAACCAACCCTACTGACCACTTAATCTTGGGCTTCCAATTTCCAGAACTGTGAAAAAATGAATTTCTGATGTTTAAGCCAAAAACAAAAACAAAGAAAAGAAAAAGAAAACCTGCCTTAACATTGGTTTTTACATGTGTTTGGTCCTTAGTTGTGAATCCGTGGTTCTCAGTACTCGCAATTTTTTTCTTCCTTTCAATTACAACACCCAGGATCTATCTCAGCTCTGTCACTACCCCACTGGATGATGTTCAGCAATAATAATCACAAACACATATTATGCTTAGTGGGTGCCACTCACTTTTCTAGGTGCTTTATGTATAAAATTAACTGATTTAGTTGTCAGGGCAACCCACGGGGTAGGAACTTTTATTATTGTCTTCATCTGCAGTAAATTAGATTTCTATTCACCAAATATTTTAGTTTACCTTCCTGTAGTGCTCCTACCCATAGCAGACTTAAGCATCCCCCCAACTCCTGTTGGACTAAGGAGTGACTATCTATATGATTTTCTTTGGCCAATAAAATAAGGGCAGAAGTGCCATGTGTCAGTTCTACAAAGAGACTTTAAAAGCCAGGGTTCTTTTCACTGTGTCATGATGACTGGCAGTGCCCAGCGGCAGTGCCCAGCAATGTCTCCGTCAGCCTGGGTCTGAAGATAAAGATGGCATGGAACAGAGACATAGTCAGCTCATGAAGGCCATATAGTGGGTATAAGAAGGAAACATTTGTTGTTGTCTACCATTGAGATTTGGGGGAGTCCTTTGTTACTGCAGCATAACCTAGCCTATGCTGACTATTTCCCACTTTTTGGGTCAGGAAACTGAAGCACATTTAGAATGTGTCTGGCAGTCTCACTGCAGAGTCTGAGCTCCTAACCACTACTCTATAATTACTTCTTTGAACTTCAATTCCTGGCTTATGAGCTGGGATAATCTGTCACCTAGCTGAAGGTAATGAATGCTATTTATTTCGGTCCCGTCTATCTGGTTCTCTCTCATTCCATTGCCTGCTTTCTTTTCAGCTTTGAGCATGCTAGGCATATTAATTATATGGTCGATGCTGGTTAAGTTCAAGGGAACTGAAGAGTTCAAAGCTGCCTACTGATGTTCCCATCATGTTTATAATCAGAGATCTCTACTATCCACGTTCCCAGCTCAGGACATCCTGATGGAAAGAATTTCCAAACCTCCACATCTCCCCACCAGGCTTCTTACTTGTTGGTGTTTGAGGAGGGATGATAATAATTGTTATCATTTACTAAGTATCTGCTATGCTCCAACAACTATACAAATATAATTTCTAGGGGCGCCTGGGTGGTTCAGTTGGTTAAGCGACTGCCTTCGGCTCAGGTCATGATCCTGGAGTCCCGGGATCGAGTCCCACATCGGGCTCCCTGCTCGGCGGGGAGTCTGCTTCTCCCTCTGACCCTCCCCCCTCTCATGTGCTCTCTCTCTATCTCATTCTCTCTCAAATAAATAAATAAAATCTTTAAAAACAAACAAACAAACAAAAAAACAAATATAATTTCTAATTCTTAAAGCCATACTACAAAGCAGGTAGCATTCCCATTCTTCTTGATGAGGAAACAGAAACCCAGTAATACTAAAAGATGTCCAAGGTCACACGTCTACTATGTTTGAAGTTCCTGATTGCACTTTAGAGCCATCTGGCACTAAAGCCTGTGTTCTTTCCACCAGGCTGCTTGTTGTAGCAAGCGCTGCTTCAGCTGGTCTTCTGGTGCATTCTCTTTTCTCATTTGTGACCATGGAGATATCTAAATCTTTCAGTATATTCTATGCTAAATAATATTTAAGATGTTTTTGAAGATGGAAGTAAAGGGACAGTGAGCTGAATCTAGGCAAATTCCTAGGAAAGCCTTAATGTCACAGAAAAACAGAGAGGCTTGAAAAACAAGTAAAATGGCCTAAACGCTTTGAGGTTTTCATTTAAATAAGAAGGCTAAGCACAGTGCTGAGGAGTCTTTGATTCAAAGCTTTCTGAGCTCTCAGCCAAACCTTAATGAAGCAAATCTCCAAAGGAGGCATCCCAATTAGCCCTATATTCCAGATGATCAGACCAGGACCCTAAGGTCCAATTTCCTGTCCCTGGTGCTCATCTTGGAACAAAATTATCCCTATTGCAAAGCTATGTACCAAATACCACATGTACAAATAACTGCCTGATTTTTAGAACACGCTTATGTTGAGTCATTCATCATTGCTATGTTTCAATAAATATTTTTTTCCTGATAATGAGCCAATTTATAATCTAAAGCCAGATGTTGACAGGCCTGGGCTCTTTAAGAAAAAAAAATCGTATCATCATAATTATTATTATTTGGTATTGCCATCTGGGTCACCTTTTGAAAAAATAAAAGGCTTTCTTGTGCTTTTGGAAGCTTCTTCCGGAATACTGTGTCCTCAAGACATCCCCGCACAGCATGGCCTCCCAAATAGCAAGTCACTGGTGTAAGCTTCTCAAAACACTTTCTCCTGAAAGTGTTTTTCACCAAAACCCCCAAGTCAAAATACCCCCTTAGTCAGGCAGCTGCCGTTTACAAAGTGCCTGCAATATGCGAGATCTAATACCAGATGCTGTGAAGAATGCAAAGCTATACAAATATATAGTTCCACCTCACCACTCAGTTAAAGGACATTAAATAAAAATTAGTACTATTATGTAATGTTAAAATTTGGAAGCCATGTAGAGTATTTCACTTCTTAGAGAGAAATCAAGGTTCTGGCCACTCTGTCAAGCCTCATAATGCCCCCACAATCAAAGAAAAGGGTGTTGACCTTCTTGGGAGGAAAAATTTTGCCTCTACCCTTCTCGGTTCTTTGGCTGGTCTAATAATCAAGTTAACATAGGACATATTAACAGGGGAAACGCATACATACAAATGGGGCCCTTAAGAATATGACACCCACAGGCAGTCAGGCCATTGAGGTTTATATGCCTTTCTGAGCTAAAGGAAATCTCTAGGACTTCAAAGGGGAGGAAGACAGCTCACCAGATGATGGGAAGAGCAAATGTTTGGTAAACAAATATTTGCCTTGCCCTGCAGAGACAATGGGACACAGAGAGGAATTTAACCTCTAGGCCCTGCAGAGCTCCCTGCACCCTGCCCCCTCCCCCCCAACAGTTAACCACACCTAGTCCACATGCTTCCGTAGTTGTCTCTTATAATAGTTCTCTTCCTGGACCAGCCCTTCTATATAGATTATTTGAGGCACTTCAGGGAGAGGTTCAAGTTTTCCTTGAATCTGCCAGTCTTGATTGTCTTCAGCTCGACATAATCCATATGCCAAAGTGGCACATTTTGAGGAGACTTGTTCTGAATCCCTTCAATAGTCACTGATCAGGCTTTATATTTCCTGGACTACAGTGCCAGGAAGTGGTGCTTTGGTGTGAGTGGGAAGTTAACTAAAGTGCTAAGCCTCTTTGCAACCTTCAGTCTCCGGAGAGGCCTGGGGCTACATTCCCCCTAGAAAGGACCTTCTGTTTCCTGGAGTAGAACTAGAGTGAAGCCTATGGGGAAGCCAAAATGCTTTCTCACAATTCCACAGGAAATGACATTGGGCTATGAGTTAAGAAAAATTATCCAAAACATGGTAAGTTCAAGAGAGCACAACCTGTCCTTTCAATATCATGCCAAACCGAAGTTTAACAGGCCCATTCAAAAATTATGTAATTTCTCAGCGTGCCTGGGTGGCTGGGTCAGTTAAGCGCCTGCCTGTGGCTCAGGTCATGATCCCAGAGTCCTGGGATCAAGCCCCACATCAGACTCTCTGCTCAGCAGGGGAGTCTGTTTCTCCCTCCTCCCGCTCATGCTCTCTCTTGCTTGCTCTTTTTCTCAAAAAAATAAAATAAAATCTTAAAAAAAAAAAAAAAGAATTATGTAATTTCTCATGAGAAGATACCATTCTATGACTTTGCTATTTAGTATTAATTGAGGCTGGGACTCAGTGACATTGCATGTTAAGTTGTAGATGTGTGACTAATAGAGATGCAAATGATTTCTGACTAGTAGATAAGATAACCCCAAAGGTTGTAGTTTTATTGCCCTGTAGGGCAGTAAATCAGTTTTTGTATCTCACAGTGACCTTATTTTGAAGTTTTTAAAAATTGCCTACAAGTACTTATCCTGTTTCTAATCTTATTGGTTCCTTCGTTAATTAATGAGTTAAATAAAATGTTTGACGTGTTTATTCTATATTTTTGACTTTTTGAAATTTATACTTTGACAGAGGCCAGAGAGCAATCCAGGATAATGAGAATTCCTCTGCCTGGCCTTGTCCTCTGGCATTTATGTCCCTTGGGAACCTCAAAGGGAGGAACCAGGTAGGAAAGGATTCCAGTGTATGGGACCTTAGGTCCTGGCCAAATATCACCTCCATGGTATTGAATCAAGACCACAAGCAATGTATTGTAAGAAACAGGAGATGAAAATTCAGTTAATAAAGTAGTATTGGATAATAACCCAAGATACAAATAAATACCCATGAGTTCATTCTGATATAAATACATGACTGAGTAAATGAATGAGAAGTGACAAACCTCCTGTGCGGAAGAATCCCAAATAATTTATGTAAATACTCCACCGTCAAGGAGGAGGAGCAGATCTCTCCTCCTCCATAAGAGTGGACTGCACATGACTTTCTTCCAAAGAGTACCCTGTGAAAAGAAGGAAGAAAGAGTAACTTTACAATGAAGAAATGTGGCAGACACTAACTCAGCCAGGTGATCTGGGTGAATATCAACAGTGATAATATTCGCCCTTGATACAATGTAATGAAAATGCCACTGAATTCCTATGGTCTTCCGAAAACACATAACCCCTGTCTAACCTTGAGAAAACCTCAAACAATTCCTAACGGAAAGACATCTGTAAAATGCCTGACCTGTAGTCCTCAAAATTTTAAAGATCATCAAAAATAAGAAGAGTCTGAGAAACTGCCCCAGCCAAGAGGAATTTAGGGAGACCTAACTACTGAATGTAATGTGGTGTCCTGGATGGGATCCTAGAATGGGGGAAAAAATGAGGAAATCTGAACAAAGCATGGATTTCAGTTAACAATAACATATCACTGTTGGTTTATTAATTGTGACAAACGTACAATACTAATGGATGATATTAATAATAAGGGAAACTGGCTGTGGGGTATACGGGAACTCTGTATTATCTGCATAATGTTTCCGTAAATCTAAAACTGTTCTGAAATAAAAAGTTTATTTAAAAATAAATCATACTACCACTAAGGACTTTTTAAAAAGATTAAATTGAATCCCAATTCCACAGTTTATTGACTGTGACCTTGCCTAAGTCATTTAACCTTTCTAAGTGTCATCCATAAAATGATGACACTGTTATCCACCTCACAAGATTGTTATGAAGGTAAAATGCAAAAGCACCCAGTTCCCTCCACCTTGGCTTAAGGACTATCAAAATGCACTTGAGTGAACCTGGGGAGGAAATGCACTCTAATTTGCCTGGAAACTAGGTCCTTTGCACCTTCTTGAAATATTCTAGCAGTGCCAGGTATAGGCCCCCCGCCCAGCGCAAAGCTCACTAAATGCTCAGCAGTGCCCTCCCAGTCTCTGAGGTTCCTGGTCTACCAAGAGGGAAGGCTGGTGTGCAAAATGAGGTTGAGTTCGCTGGGCTTACAGAGAAGAGCAAAGCCAGAGGGGGTGTGGAGGGAAGGAGGACGGTCTTCACTTAGAATGAGCCTGAGCTCACTTGGCAGGTGATTAGCTAAGGAGACAGCCACGCTTCTTTCCCCCCCGGGGCTTCTGTTTGGATGGTAGAGTCCAGCAGCACCTGCGGGGCCTGGAATCCCGCGGAGCAGGCTGCTGGGCAGAGCTGAGAAGCCGCCTGGCATAACTCTCTGGACCACGGACTGGGCAGGGGAAGAGGGCAGTCTGAAAAGCTGACCTTTTTCTTACCCTATTATTGTTCGTGCTGTGTTACTCTGTGCAGTAGTTTTCTCACTGCACCTTTTAGGGAACTTTGGAGGTGGCAGAACTGTTCGGTCGGATCTGCTTTTCTCTGAAGAGGAGAGACTCCTGTGCTAGGTTGGCATCCATAGTTCCAGTTTCATTCATCGGGATTGAGACAACCAGATTCTTTCTCAGAAAGGGAGTTGCGCTTACACACGCCTGTTTTCTCGGAGCTCTACACCAGAGGGCAGTGTGGCGGCTCGGTTCTAGAGATGCCCTTTTTTCCAAGCGGGTATGGCTGAGCAATGGGTCTTCTCTTAAGGTTTTCCTGGAGAATAAAAGAGGAAGGTAGGTGTATTCGTTTTCTGTTGCTGTGGAAGAAAGTACCACAAACTCAGCAGCTTAAAACAGCACGTATTCCTGAGCCCACGGCTCTGTAGGTCAGCAGTGGATTGCTTTCACAGTCAGAGAGAGGAGGCAACGGTGGGTATGGCTGGCTGGAGGGAGTGATCCAGGAAACCAGGCATATAACAGGGGAGCCATAAACATTGGCTGGTGAGCTCTATCGTGCTACGGCCACGTCAGCCAGGGAGAAGAAAAGGATACGATGCAGAGTGCTTTTGAAGAGCTCAAGGGAGCAACTGAATGGGGATTTTGCTAGGTTGACAAACTTCCCTGGGTGTTCCTAAAATCTGACTTCAGATCAGAGTTTCATTCTCTGTGATGGGATAGTTGGGACTGTGTTCAATTCATCAGCACACTGAAATCTTTCCAAGTCTTAAAACAAAACAAAACCTCCTGACTCTAGAACTTTTCTTCTCTGGTCTAGACCCCTTGAAAGCTGTTCTTTATTCTCTTTTCCAAGCTATCCTGGAAAAAAAAATGAACCTTTTCAAAATGCAGAAATAGGACTTCTAAATGCAAAAATAGGCTTAATCCTCCCTCCACTGTCTATTGCCTTTGTAACAGACCCACAGATTTTCCTCAGGCTTAAAAGGAGGATACCCAAGCAAAAATGAGCTTAGTTGTACTGTCCCAGCCTATAAGACAGACAAGAAACTCTGCCTTCCTTGTACTTTCCCTAACATGCTGCATTTTACTGATTGATTGATTGATTGATGGGGGGGGTGGAGGCAGAGCAAGAGGGAGAGAGAGAATCTTAAGCAGGCTCCCTGCTCAGCGGGGAGCCCGATGCAAGGCTCTATTTCATGATCCTGTGATCATGAGCTAGCCAAAACCAACAGTCAGACACTTAACTACCCAGGGCCACCCAGGCATCTCGAACGTGCTGCATTTTTAATTTTAAAGAATAGAAGCAGCTGAAGGCAGGTCTGTGCTCTTTCTTGGCTGGAGACATTTTTTTACAGCCCATTTTGTTAACCAGTTAGGAAGCTTTACTTCTCTCTTACTTGGTAAAATTTATGGGTTTCTGCTGTTCAAATTTGGTAAAGAATCATATGCATTTAAGAAGTATCATTGGTTCCAAGATGTCAGGAGAGCCCAGATCTCTCTACTGACTTCTTGAGATGCAATCATAAGAGAAAGAGCCTGTAAATGGGCTTTTCAAAGAAAAATAGCAAATGCTCCTCTTTCTGCCTCTTTTGGTAATAGTCCCACTTACAGGATACAGTTGTTAATCTACAACAGGAAGGGGATGCTAAATTTGGTGGCGAGTGAAAGAAGATATTACAAAGAGGAGAAAGGAATTAACCCATAAAAACTTTGTGAGTAAAAGGCTTATTACTTTGAGTTGACCTTGAAACATTTCATTGCCTACTTCTGTGCTGCTAGCTGGCTTCGCAATGGACAATAAAGTCTCCAAAAACACTTCGTGTAAGATTGTTGTTTGTCTTCATTCATTTACCCTAGTGACCCTGGGTGGGACATCGCTCCATCAGGAGAGGTAGAGTCTCAGGAGAGCCATCCAGCTAGTCAACCGAGTTACCAACAGCTCAATTGTCACAAAAAAGCCAGTTACCCACTGCTTCCTTTTTGGCAGCCTTTCCTACGGTTGAGGCTACATCCTACTTCCCTATCAAACCTGACTTTATATTTCTCACTTTTATCAGTGCGCTTCCATTCAGCAGCCAGGCAGTCCTGGACCAATGGCACAGTCTGCTCAATACACCTGGCATGGAGTGGGCACTTAAAATTCATTAACTGATCCAACACTTCCTCCTTTACTTCCAAATTAACCTTTTCTCTCAGCTGGATGGGGACTTCTTCCTTACTCTAGATGCTGTTTTCTCTAACTCTGGGCCAGGACTTGCCAGATGAGCAAAGAAAACCTATCCCCACTTTCACAGACATTGCCCCACCTGGATGTCACATACTTGTAAAACTCCTAGACATTCATCTTTTTAAACCCACCTTGAGAAGAGCTACACATAAGCTGGTGCTCCTCAGTTCCAAATGGACACTGGGCTTACGTAGGCTTTTTCTGCCAAGTAAATTGTCAACGGATAGGGCTATTTTCTTTATTGACATCATGCTCTCTCCTTCAGGTGGACACCAAAGAAAATACTTCAAACTTCTGGAAACATGACGGCCCTGATGAGGAGAAAGAGGAGAGAAGAACAGAGGTCCAAAAGGGAGGTAGTGGGAAAAAAAAACATAAGACTGAGAAATAATCCCAAAGCAAGATGTCACATATAAGAACACATTCTTGGCTTTCTCACCTTTCAAAATTAGAACAACCTAACTGGCCAATGTTAGAGGAATGATTAAGTGAATTATCATTTATTCACACAATGGAATATTGTGCAGCCATTAAATGTTCCCTTTGAAGAATGTGCTCAGCAAAAAATAAAAGTTTACGTAATTATAAATGGGAAAAAAAAAAAAAAGGCAAAACGGGGCACCTGGCTGGCTCAGCCGGAAAAGCGTGTGACTCTTGATCCTGGGGTCGTGAGTTCGAGCCCCACCTGGGGTGTAGAGGTTAGTTAAGTAAATAAAACTTTAAAGAAGGAAAAAAAGTAAAACAAGCTTTGCACAGTGGCAGTATTGTAGCCAATGAGGTTTATCCAAGGCGCGATTATTCCTAATTGAAAAATGTTCCCAATACCCCACCGTGACGACTCAAAATACAGCGGACATTGACAATTTTTGACAGTCTCTATGGAGACTGAATTTAAAAAAAAAAAAGGCAAACAAAATCATATTGTGCTGTAATCTGCTTATCAATTTGTGTGTCTGTACCACCATTAGATTGAGAAAAGGTGAGAGTAGTGGGGATCCATGTCAAAGACAGAATGCTGAGGAACACTGACATCTATGGAATGTTGCAGGAAGGGGTGCCTTCAAAGAAGACAGAAAATATGAAGCAAAGAAGCCATGGAAAGGACTGAACCAAGAGAGCGTGAGGTCACAGAATATGGGAGAAGATGACACATCCAAGGTGTCTCCCAAAGTGGGAGACCCTAGTATAGCTGTTTTGCTATGAGCAAACTTGAGCAAAGTTTCAAGAGGAACTTAGCGAGTTAGATAACATCCCAGGGTAAGGGAGAGATGACATCTGAGCTGAAGTCTGCCTGTCAGCAAAGCCTATGCTCTCTGCTTTACTCTAGGCTGTCTCCCTGCCATGTTAGAAATATCTCCGGATTGTGTACAAGATCATGATTGAAGAAGGATCAATCAGCTGTATTTTCTTTTTTCTTTAAGATTTTATTTATTTATTTGAGAAAGAGAGAGCAAGAGAGTGAGAGAGAGCACGAGCAGGGTGGAGGGGCACAGGGAGAGGGAGAAGCAGGCTCCTGGCTGAGGAGAGAGCCCACTGCAGGGCTCGATCCCAGGATGCTGGGATTAGGACCCAAGCCGAAGGCAGACGCCCAACGGACTGAGCCACCCAGGCGCCCCATGTATTTTGTATTTAAGGGCTATACTTTGATACAAGAACAGCGGTGGGAGTAGAAGGTGTGAGAATGGACCCCAGGGCAACAGATTAGTATGGGGAGTGCAAACTCCATCGCTTGCAAAGCAGATAAGGTAGAAGGGGAAGTGGCCTGGCAAACAGGTGCCTACTCACACGGCCTACAGGCGGCAGGAATGCAGGGCCCTCAACCACTGTGGTTGGATATTCCAATTTGTTTAGAGATGCCAGAAATCTGGATTTTATCTTTCTCTGTGACATTTTCAAATTTCAAATGCTGGGCTGCAAATAAAAAACATTTTTAAACACTATGCAGACTAAATAAATCTGTGGAGTAGATTGGGCCCAAGTTTAGACTGCTGGCTTTATATCGGGTAAAGGTAGTTGGACTTCAGGAACTATATCTTCAGTTGTGTTGGTTCTAGGCAGAGCTGATCCCCAGATGGCAGGGTGGAGGGGGGATCCCTGAGCAGGCCTTGGGTGGGGGCACTTCCCCTACCAACCTCCTTCCCCAGCTTTTCTCACTGGGCTCATCACTCAACTTACTATGATGAATGCTTTGTTGGGTTCTGTTCCATGGAGTTAAAGGAGCATGGAGTGTCTCTCATCACAGTCCTTTCCTAGGAAAATAAATGGCCCTCTCCCTGGAGTTGGGGTTTTTTTTATGCAATGACTTTCCTCTACGAGATTTATTGCAGCAGCTTTGTGAGAGATTTGTAGTAAGTAGTGTTTGGGCTGTAGGTCTTAAATCCTCAATGCCACAGTCGTAACTCTCCAGGAAGGAAATGATGGAAGATCACAGTAGCTAATAGTGCATTATGATGATATTGTCTCCACAGAAATGATGGCCATCTTGCTGCTGTTGTCTTACTTAGGAAACGTGAGCACTTCAGGTGCGCCTGAGATATCTATCCTGGTGGTGCTTTGTGAGATCCCGAAAAACCGACAGACTAGGGGAAGAGAGCAAACATTTACTGAATTTCTACCACTTCCCTTTTCACATATGGGGAGACTAAGGCTCAAAGAAGTTCAGTCATTTTCCCAAGGTCTCCTGCTGTAAAACCTTTCTGATTACAAAGCATATCTCGTCTACCATGCCACATGGAACATATTTTTAAATATAAGAGAATATCTAATGGATCAAAGTTGATAGGAGTGAATGGTGAAGTATTTCCCCCATTTTAGGTTTAACCTGAATCTACCTCACTTTTAGACTCAGGGCACAGTGTATGGGAAGTCCAGGGGATAAACAATCTATATGACACCACGAGGAAACAATCAGACAAACCCAGACTGTGGAATAAAGACAATCATCCCAATCACTGTCAGTGTCATGGTTAAAAACGTCAAGATGCTCTTCTAGTTTAAAAGAGATTCAGGGACGCCTGGGTGGCTCAGTCAGTGATGCATCTTCCTTCAGCTCAGGTCCTGATCCCAGGGTCCTGGGATCAAGCCCCGCATCGGGCTCCTTGCTCAGCAGGGAGCCTGCTTCTCCCTCTCCCTCTGCCTGCCTCTCTCCCTGCTAATTCTCTCTCTCTCTGACAAATAAATAAATAAAATCTTAAATAAATAAATAAATACATACATACATACATAAATAAAAGAGATTGAAAAGACAAATTAACAAATGCAAGATACAAACCTTAATTGGGTCTTGGTTCCAAATAGAAATATTGGATATAATACTTTGGGAACAATTGAGGAAATTTGAATATGGACTAGATATTAGATGATAGAAGAGATCATTATTCGTTGTCTTAAATGTGATAATAACATTGTGGTTATGCATGGAAACAGTCTTATTCTTAGGAGATACCTACTGAAGTACTTAGGAATGAAGTATTACAATGTCTGCCCTTCAGTTTCAAATGATTGAGAAAAAAATTATGTGTGTGTATGTATAAAATATAAATTGCTGAATCTAGGTGGTGATTATGTAGGTGTTCAGTATACTATTCTTTCAACCTTCCTGTGCATTTAAGATTCTTCATAGTAAAAAAAAAAAAATGAAAAAAATAGAATTCTTCATAGCATAAAGTGAAAATATACAAGTAAAAAAATGACTGACTTAAGCTGCCTCAGAATGATGAAGAGGGGGCTATACTGAATAGGGTAAATGCATTTTGAAATTCCTTTAGAAGATTAAAAATATGGACAAGCTTATATAACTTTGAATACGTGTTCATTAGAAATGAAAAACATATTTTAAAAGGATAGATGTACATAACTAGGGGCGCCTGGGTGGCTCAGTCGTTAAGCGTCTGCCTTCAGCTCAGGTCATGATCCCAGAGTCCTGGGATTGAGACACGCATCGGGCTCCCTGCTCCATGGGAAGCCTGCTTCTCCCTCTCCCACTCCCCCTGCTTGTGTTCCCTCTCTCACTGTGTCTCTCTGTCAAATAAATAAATAAAATCTTTAAAATAAAATAAAATAAAAGGATAGATGTACATAACTACAGCCATATAAAAATATATTTGCTGGTGGACAAGAACTAAAACTGTATCTGTTCGGTTAGTGGATCTAGAGGTGATTTTTTTTCCAAAATTACTCTTGCTATATCATCTTTTCCATTAATATAATCATCAAAAATGTGCTCATAGACCAAGGCAGAAAAAGATCATAAATCTTTTGCTATGGTGTGAGGTTGCAGATGACTATTTTTAAGAGTCATCCTTAAAGTCCATTATAAAACAAAATCCTGTATTTTTATAATCAGTAAGTGCATTGAATATATTGCATTACTAAAAACACATCAATCGGGGGACTTCAGCTCCATAATTGTAGCATGGTTAAGAAAGATCTGGGGAGGGCGCCTGGGTGGCTCAGTTGGTTAAGCGACTGCCTTCTGCTCAGGTCATGATCCCGGAGTCCCGGGATCGAGTCCCGCATCGGGCTCCCTGCTCGGCAGGGAGTCTGCTTCTCCCTCTGACCCTCCCCCCTCTCATGTGCTCTCTCTCATTCTCTCTCTCTCAAATAAATAAATAAAATCTTTAAAAAAAAAAAAAAGAAAGATCTGGGGAAAACAAGTGAAAATTAAATAATTAAAAATTTAAAACAGCTTCAGGAAGTTGGAAGTTTGGTTCAGGAATGGCCAGGCTAATAGTTTCATCTGAATTATAAGAATGACTGTCTAAAATAGGGTTTAGTAAACACAGGCTGGCCACCGACTTTTGTAAATAAAGTTTTATTGGAGCATAGCCATGCTCATTCATTTATGTATTGGCTATGGCTGCTTTCACACTACAACAAGAGTTGAGTGGTTTCAACAGAGACTGAGTGGCATGCAAAGCTAAGATACCATTCTCTGGTCTTCTTTGAAAAACTTTGCAGAGCCCTAGTCTAAAAGTATCCATGCAGGGCGCCTGGGTGGCTCAGTTGGTTAAGCGACTGCCTTCGGCTCAGGTCATCATGGAGTGCTGGGATAATCAAGTCCCCGCATTGGACTCCCTGCTCCGCAGGGAGTCTGCTTCTCCCTCTGACCCTCCGCCCTCTCATGTACTCTCTCTCTCATTCTCGTTCTCTCAAATAAATAAATAAATAAAATTTTTAAAAATAAATAAATGAATAAATAAAATAAAAGTATCCATGCATATGAAAAATGACTACATGAGAATATGGGAAAATAAAGTTGATTTATTATGGTGGGCATATTATAATTTTTAATTCACATTTTTAAAAATTACACTGTTATAATGTGGTTTGTTCATTTAATAAATATTTTTTAAGGAAAAAAAAATTGAGGGACGCCTGGGTGGCTCAGTCATTAAGCATCTGCCTTCAGCTCAGGTCATGATCCCAGGGTCCTGGGATCAGGTCCCACATCGGGCTCCCTGCTCAGCAGGAAGCCTGCTTCTCCCTCTTCCGCTCCACATGCTTGTGTTCCCTCTCTCGCTGTCTCTCTCTCTCTCTGTGTCAAATAAATAAATACCAAAAAAAAGAAAAACAATTGAATAAAAAATTACTATTTCCTCAATACTTCAAATTGTGAGGGGAAAAGCAAATACAAATAGGTATTATATAGTTATTAAAGGCTGACATGGTTTGGAAGGAAAGATGGCGGAGGAGTAGGGGACCCGATTTCAACTGGTCCCCAGAATTGAGCTAGATATCTACCAGACCACTCTGAGCACCCACGAAATCAGCCTGAGATATAAGAAGATCTGGATCTCTACAAACAGAATATCGCAGGCAGTTGGTTTTGAGGTTTGGAGCATAGCCATGCTCATTCATTAGATTGGATCATTGGATTGGATCTCATTGATAGCATGGGAGCTGTGATTCCACGGGCAGATATCGGAGGATAAACGGCAGCGGGAGGGTGCCTGGACGTGGGGATCCTACACCGCCGGTGAGTGACAGCCTCACGCGCTGCAGATGGGCACAGACTCGCAGACTGGTAGCGGCGGGGAAAGGATTTTAGGGCAGCCCCGGGGCGGAAACCCTGAGCGGCGGGGTTGTGCACACGTGAACTGGAGGGGCTGGCGGTTTTAGAAGCACAAAGGGCAGAGACTTGCCCCGACCTGGAGGCAGGACTGGGGGCGCTGCGGAGGGGTGTACAACCCAGGATGCTGCAGTTTATAGCAGCATGGACAGAAACAGAGACGGTGTGGCCTGGAGAGCTCACTGAAGAACAGAC
The DNA here is from genome assembly GCF_011800145.1 of Mirounga leonina. Classification (NCBI taxonomy): domain Eukaryota; kingdom Metazoa; phylum Chordata; class Mammalia; order Carnivora; family Phocidae; genus Mirounga; species Mirounga leonina. Next base: position 26,574,508 of record NW_023270433.1, on the reverse strand, counting down.
TGTGGTCTCTCTACTCTGAGGCAGAGGGTTGGAAACGGTCTCTTCTGCTCTGACTCACAGAAGAGACGTGGAAAGCCTCCAGGGAAAGCCACCAGAGAACAAAAGCCCCCAAAACTGTTTCCCGCTGAGCCCATCCCCCACCATAGGGGGGCAGGGCAACTCCACCCAAACAGGGTTGCCTGAGTAACAGCGCGGCAGGCGTCTCCCGCAGAAGACAGGCTGAGAAAACAAGAGGCCAGCAACCATAAGGTCCCAAGAAAACAGGTGTGTCTTGCTTGGGTTCTGGTCAATAATTTGGACTCTGTACATTCCCTCAAACACCCATCAACAGAAACACTAGGAGGAGGAGCCCCCAAAACAGAAAAGACTCAGAGATTATGACTTATACTGCAGATTTACAAATGGATGCAGATATAACCAAGATGTTGGAGATGGAATTCAGGCTAGCAATTGTGAAGACAATGGCTAGAATGGAGAAATCAATTAATGGCAACATAGAGTCTCTAAGGGCTGAAATGAAAGGTGAATTGGCAGAACTTCAAAATGCTATCAATGAGATCCAATCCAATCTAGATAACCTAACAGCTAGGGTAAGTGAGGCAGAAGAACGAATAAGTGACCTGGAAGACAATATAATAGATAAAAAGGGAAAAGAGGAGGCCAGGGAAAAACAACTCAGAATCCATGAAAATAGAATCAGAGAAATAAGTGACACCATGAAGCGTTCCAATGTCAGAATAATAGGAATCCCGGAGGGAGTGGAGAAAGAGAGAGGACTAGAAGATGTATTTGAGCAAATCGTAGCTGAGAACTTCCCTAATCTGGGGAATGAAACAAACATTCACGTCCTAGAGGCAGAAAGGACCCCTTCCAAGATCAAGGAAAACAGGCCAACACCCCAGCATGTAATAGTAAAACTTGCAAATCTTAGAACCAAGGAAACCATCTTAAGGGCAGTTAGGGGGAAGAGATTCCTTACGTACAGAGGGAGGAACATCAGAATAACGTCAGACCTATCCACAGAGACCTGGCAAGCCAGAAAGGCCTGGCAAGACATATTCAGGGTACTAAATGAGAAGAACATGCAGCCAAGAATACTTTATCCGGCAAGGCTGTCATTTAGAATGGATGGAGAGATGCAGAGCTTCCACGACCGGCAGAAACTGAAAGAATATGTGACCACTAAGCCGGCCCTGCAAGAAATATTAAGGGGGGTTCTATAAAAGGAGAAAGACCCCAAGAGTGATCTACAACAGAAATTTACAGGGACAATCTATAAAAACAATGTCTTCAAAGGCAACATGATGACAATTAATTCATATCTTTCAATAATCACTCTCAACATGAATGGCCTAAATGCTCCCATAAAACGGCACAGGGTTGCAGAGTGGATAAAAAGACAGGACCCATCCGGGGCGCTTGGGTGGCTCAGTCATTAAGCGTCTGTCTTCCGCTCAGGCCATGATCCCGGGGTCCTGGGATCGAGCCCTGCATTGCGCTCCCTGCTCGGCAGGAAGCCTGCTTCTCCCTCTTCCACTCCCCCTGCTTGTTTTCCTTCTCTTGCTGTGTCTCTCTCTGTCAAATAAATAAATAAAATCTTAAAAAAAAAAAAAAAAAAAGACAGGACCCATCCATATGCTGCCTACAAGAGACTCATTTTGAACCTAAAGATACATCCAGACTGAAAGTGAAGGGATGGAGATCCATCTTCCATGCCAGCAGACCTCAAAAGAAAGCTGGGGTAGCAATTCTTATAACAGACAAATTAGATTTTAAACTAAAGACTGTAATTAGAGACACAGAAGGACACTATAGCATTCTTAAAGGGTCTATCCAACAAGAAGATCAAACAGTTGTAAATATCTATGCCCCCAACATGGGAGCAGCCATCTACATAAGCCAACTGTTAACCAAAATGAAGAGTCATATTGATAACAATATGTTAATTGTAGGAGACCTCAATACTCCACTCTCATCAAAGGACAGATCATCTAAGCAGAAAATCAACAAGGAAATAAGAGCTTTGAATGATACATTGGACCAGATGACCTTCATAGATATTTACAGAACATTCCACCCTAAAACAACAGAATACTCATTCTTCTACAGCGTGCATGGAACTTTCTCCAGAATAGACCATATACTAGGTCACAAATCAGGTCTCAACCGATACCAAAAGATTGAGATTATTCCCTGCATATTCTCAGATCACAATGCTTTAAAACTGGAACTCAATCACAAGAAAAAATTTGGCAGAAATTCAAACACTTGGAAGCTAAGGACCACTCTGCTCAAGAATGTTTGGGTCAACCAAGAAATCAAAGAAAAACTTAAATAATTCATGGAAATCAATGAGAACGAAAACGCATCGGTCCAAAACCTATGGGATACTGCAAAGGCGGTCCTAAGGGGGAAATACATAGCCATCTAAGCCTCACTCAAAAAAATAGAAAAATCCCGACTTCACCAACTAACTCTACATCTTAAAGAACTAGAGAAAAAGCAACAAACGATGCCTAAGCCATGCATTAGAAGAGACATAATTAAAATTAGAGCAGAAATCAATGAATTAGAAACCAGAAACACAATAGATCAGATCAACGAAACTAGAAGTTGGTTCTTTGAAAGAATTAATAAGGTCGATAAACCACTGGCCAGACTTATCCAAAAGAAAAGGGAAAGGACCCAAATTAATAAAATTATGAATGAAAGGAGAGAGATCACAACTAACACCAAGGAAATAGAAACAATTATTAGAAATTATTATCAACAACTATATGCCAATAAACTGAGCAATCTGGATGAAATGGAAGCCTTCTTGGAAACCTATAAACTGCCAAGACTGAAACAGGAAGAAATTGACAACCTGAATAGGCCAATAACCAGTAACGAGATTAAGGCAGTGATCAAAAACCTCCCAAAAAACAAGAGTCCAGGGCCTGATGGATTCCCTGGGGAATTCTACCAAACATTCAAAGAAGCAATAATACCTATTCTACTGAAGCTGTTTCAAAAAATAGAAACAGAAGGAAAACTTCCAAACTCATTCTATGAGGCCAGCATTACCTTAATCCCCAAACCATGCAAAGACCCCATCAAAAAGGAGAATTTCAGACCAATATCCATGATGAACATGGATTCCAAACTCCTCAACAAAATCCTAGCTGATAGGATCCAACAATACATTAGAAGGATCATCCACCACTACCAAGTGGGATTTATCCCCAAGATGCAAGGGTGGTTCAACATTTGCAAATCAATCAATGTGATAGAACACATTAATAAGCGGAGGGAGAAGAACCATATGGTCCTCTAAATTGATGCAGAAAAAGCATTTGACAAAATACAACATCCTTTCCTGATTAAAACTCTCCAGAGTATGGGGACAGAGGGAACATTCCTCAAGTTCAAAAAATCCATCCATGAAAAGCCCACAGCAAATATCATCCTCAATGGGGAAAAGCTGAGAGCCTTTCCCTTAAGATCAGGAACACGTCCAGGATGTCCACTCTTGCCACTATTGTTCAACATAGTACTAGAAGTCCTAGCAACAGCAATCAGACAACAAAAAGAAATAAAAGGTATTCAAATTGGCAAAGAAGAAGTCAAACTCTCTCTTTTCGCAGACGACATGATACTTTATGTGGAAAACCCAAAAGACTCCACCCCCAAATTACTAGAACTCATACAGCAATTCAGGAATGTGGCAGGATACAAAATCAATGCACAGAAATCAGTTGCTTTCTTATACACTAACAACGCAACTGTAGAAAAAGAAATTAGAGAAATGATTCCATTTACAATAGCACCAAAAACCATAAGATACCTCGGAATAAACCTAACCGAAGAGGTAAAGGATCTATACTCTAGGAGCTACAGAACACTCATGAAAGAAATTGAAGACACAAAAAGATGGAAAAATATTCCATGTTCATGGATCGGAAGAATAAACATTGTTAAAATATCTACGCTACCCAGAGCAATCTATACCTTCAATGCCATCCCGATCAAAATTCCAATGACATTTTTCAAAGTCCTGGAACAAACAATCCTAAAATTTGTATGGAATCAGAAAAGACCCTGAATCGCCAAGGAAAGGTTGAAAAAGAAAAACAAAGCTGGCGGCATCACGTTGCCCAATTTCAAGCTATATTACAAAGCTGTGATCACCAAGACAGCATGGTACTGGCACAAAAACAGACACATAGACCAATGGAACACAATGGAGAACCCAGATATGGACCCTCAACTCTATGGTCAAATAATCTTTGACAAAGCAGGAAAAAACATGCAATGGAAAAAAGACAGTCTCTTCAATAAATCGTGCTGGGAAAACTGGACAGGCACATCCAGAAGAATGAAACTCGACCGTTCTCTAACACCATTCACAAAGATAAACTCAAAGTGGATGGAAGACCTCAATGTGAGACAGGAATCCATCAAAATCCTAGAGGAGAGCATACTTCTTTCAAGATACATCTCCAAAAGCTAGTGAAAGAAAAGCAAAAATGAACTTTTGGGACTTCATCAAGATAAAAAGCTTCTGCACAGCAAAGGAAACAGTCAACAAAACAAAGAGGCAACCCACAGAATGAGAGAAGATATTTGCAAATGACTACAGATAAAGGGCTGGTATCCAAGATCTATAAAGAACTTCTCAAACTCAACACCCATAAAACAAAAAATCAAGTCAAAAAGTGGGCAGAAGAGATGAAAAGACACTTCTCTGAAGAAGACATACAAATGGCTAACAGACACATGAAAAAATGTTCATCATCATTAGCCATCAGGGAAATTCAAATCAAAACCACATTGAGATACCACTTTACACCAGTTAGAATGGCAAGAATGGACAGGGAAAGAAACAACAAATGTTGGAGAGGTTGTGGAGAAAGGGGAACCCTCTTACACTCTTGGTGGGAATGCAAGTTGGTACAGCCACTTTGGAAAACAGTGTGGAGGTTCCTCAGAAATTTAAAAATAGAGCTACCCTATGACCCAGCAATCGCACTACTGGGTATTTACCCCAAAGATACAGATGTAGTGAAAAGAAGGGCCATGTGCACCCCGATGTTCATAGCAGCAATGTCCGCAATAGCCAAACTGTGGAGCCGAGATGCCCTTCAACAGATGAATGGATAAAGAAGATGGGGTCCATATATACAATGGAACATTACTGAGCCATCAGAAAGGATGAATACCCAACTTTTACATCAACATGGATGGGACTGGAGGAGATTATGCTAAGTGAAATAAGTCAAGCAGAGAAAGTCAATCATCATATGGTTTCACTTATTTGTGGAACATAAGGAATAGCATGGAGGACACTAGGAGAAGGAAGGGAAAAATGGGCAGGGGGAATTGGAGGGAGAGATGAACCATGAGAGACTATGGACTCTGAGAAACAGACTTTTAGAGGGGAGGGTGGAGGAGGGATGGGTTAGCCCGGTGATGGGTATTAAGGAGGGTGCGTACTGCATGGAGCACTTGGTGTTATACAAAAACAATGGATCATGGATCACCACATCAAAAACTAATGATGTATTGTATGGTGACTAACATAAAAAATTTTTTAAAAAAATAAAATAAAATCTTTAAAATGAATGAATTAAAAAAAAAAGCCTGACATGAAAATTCTAATTTCCATGCACCAAAGAAAATAATCAGAAATACAGGAGGGAAATTACCAAGGTAATTCTCACAGGATTGTTCATAATAACAAAATAGTGGAAATAACATGTTAACTATTAAATAAATAATGGTGTCTATATGATAGAATATTACACAGTCATTAAAAATAATACTTTTAAAAAAATTTATTACTTTTGTAATCAGAAAAAAAATTCTATTTTTTAAAGGATGAGGAAACAATGGAAATAGAAAATGTTCATGATAGTGATATTTAAGTAAATCACAGAACACTTCAAAATATCTATTTATAAGCATTATCTACTTAATCTTATTAATACATACAAAAGTATCTGGGAAATTGGGACACCTGGGTGGCTCAGTCGGTTGGGCATCTGCCTTCAGCTCCAGTCATGATCCCAGGGTCCTGGGATCGAGTCCTGCATTGGGCTCCCTGCTCAGCTGAGAGCCTGCTTCTCCCTCTCCTCCTTGCTCTCTGTCTGTCTGTCTCTCTCTCAAATAAATAAATAATGTTTTTTAAAAAAGTATCTGGGAAATATAAACTATACCCATTAACAGTAGTTTAGGAGGTGATATTTGGGAGGACTTTTTGTTTCAATATAATTCTAGAGTATTTAATTTTTTAAAGAGCATGTATATCAAAAGAAGAAATATATATATCCACTTTATTTTTTATGATTTTATTTTTACGTAATCTCTAACCCAACATGGGACTCAAATTCACAATCCCAATATCAAGAATCACATGCTCTACCAACTGAGTCAGCCAGGTGCCCCTATATATCCATCTTTAAAAATAATACTTATTTAAAGTTTTTAAATGACCTAGTTAAATGTTTATGAAAGCAGAATACAAAATTACAGAAAGAATATGATCTCAGGTTCAGGAATAAAATATACAAAAATAAGAAACAAGAAAATGTCAAAACATTAAGTGTTGTTTTTTTTTTTTTTTTTTTTAAGATTTTATTTATTTATCTGAGAGAGAGAAATCACAAGCAGGGGGAGGAGTAGAGGGAGAGGAAGAGGGAGAAACAGACTTCCCACTGAGCAGGGAGCCTACCGCGGGAATTGATCCCAGGACCCTGAGATCATGACCCAAGCCAAAGGCAGATGCTTAACTGACTGAGCCATCCAGATGTCCCTGAGTGTTGCTTCTGTGAGTGATGGCCTTGTGGATGATTATTACCTTATCTTTTTACACTGATCTCTAGCTTCCTGATCTTTCTACAATGAACATGTGTTACTTGGATAATCAGGAAAAAAACTTTAACTAAGAATTTGTTAAAATAACTTTTTAAAGGAAAAGAATATTGTTGCAGCTACTACCAATCCATATTACTAGACTTTGGATCCCCTTATCTCTGTCTCCGTCTCTGTCTCTCATAGACACACACACACACACACACACACACACACGGTGATTCCTCACAATAATGACTTCTATTATTTTTTTTTTTTAAAGATTTTTATTTATTTGACAGAGAAAGACACAGCGAGAGAGGGAACACAAACGGGGAGTGGGAGAGGGAGAAGCAGACTCCCTGCCGAGCAGGGAGCCCGATGCGGGACTCGATCCAGGGACTCCAGGATCATGACCTGAGCTGAAGGCAGTCGCTTAACCAACTGAGCCACCCAGGCGCCCAATGACTTCTATTATTAAACTCTACCAGGTCCCCGACTTCTTTCTCACACTTCCTGGCCTCCTTTTCTCACAACTTCCCAAAATCCTGTAAGCCATTTGAACTCTACAGGTGAGAGAGAAAGGAAGATGACAGCATTCAGGCATATATTTCCTGCAAGCCTCCTGATATTATGGAAGGGATAAAATACCCAAGTCCTTACAAATAGCCAACAAGGCATACTTGACTGTACCCCTACCCCGTGGCACACATACTGCTCTGATCTCACCTTACCACTCTCTCCATCATTCTTACATTTCCTACAAGGCTCCATGCAAATTTCATTGTATGAGGGGACACCTAACTTAGGCTTTCACCAATTCCACCAACTTGGTTTTGTTGCAGGATTTTTTTCTCCGTCGGTGCCCATGGTTCTTGGTCATGCCACTTCAAAGAATGAAGGGGTAGACCAGACAGAGTGGTGGGCAGCAAAGCAAGGTTTATTGAGCAATAGCAAAGTGATGGTACAAAGCTCCTTAGAGGGAGGGGACCCGAAGGGGTTGCTACTGGAGTTTCTTTTTTTTTTTTTTTTTTAAGATTTTTATTTATTTATTTGACAGAGAGAGAGATAGAGCAGGAACACAAGCAGGGGGAGTGGGAGGGAGAAGCAGGCTTCCTGCTGAGCAGGGAGCCCAATGTGGGACTCGATCCCAGGACCCCGGGATCATGACCTGAGCCGAAGGCAGACGCTTAAGGACTGAGCAACCCAGGCGCCCGCTACTGGAGTTTCTAAGTCTAGGGGTTTTTATCGGCTTGTTGGAGGGCTGTTTTAATCTGATTAACCCTCCCTGTGCCTGTCATCCAATCAGGTTTTTGTCATATGGGAAAGGGTGGAGGGCACCTTCCAGGGCGGTATAAAATCCTTTTAAGGGTGGTTTCCTCTTAGGGCGGGGGGCCCCTTGTCCCTGCCTGCCTGCCTTCCAATTATCCTTCATCAGTTTCAAGGTATAAGCAAAACATGCTTTTTAAAATCTGAATGAAACCATTATAAAGGTGAAAAATCACTCAATAGTCAGCTCCGAAGATGGCATCCTGATATTTGGATAATCTTCTCTGACACTGAATAGGGCTGACCTAGGTAGGTCAGTAGGATACTGCAGACATGACAGTGGAGCTTCCAAGGTCAGGCCATAAGAGACAGTGAAATTTCCACCATGCTCTCGGATTGCTCACTCAGGGGGAAGCCAGTCCCCATGCCATGAGTATACTTGGGGGTCCTACAGGGAGACCCATGTGGTAATGAACTGAAGCCTTCTGCCAACTGCCAACATCAACTTACCATTAACATGTGTAAGGCACTAGAGAAGCAAATTGGCCAGTCCTAGTCAAGCCTTCACATGACTGCATTTCAGGCCAACATCTCGGCTGTAATTTCCTGAGTGATCTTGAGCCTGGACAACTCAGCTAAGGCACTCCCAAATTCCTGACCCACAGATACAATGAGGTATAAAAAAGAATCCTTACTGTTGTTTCCTCCATTGAGTTTTGGGGGTGATTTGCTACACAGCAATAGGTAATTAATACACTCACTAACCTAATTCTTAAAGCCCCCCCCCTTTTTTTTTAAGATTTTATTTATTTATTTGAGAGAGGGAGAAGCAGGCTGCCCACTGAGCAGGGAGCCCAATGCGGGGTTTAATCCCAGGATTGGGATCATGACCTGAGCCGAAGGCAGTCACTCAACCAACTGAGCCACCCAGGCGCCCCCTCTTAAAGCCTTTTAATCCATATAGCTCTAATTCCTTTAAGTGACCTACCCATCAACACAAATCCATACAAACTCAGGCAAAGAAGTAGACCACTGTCCCTGGGATTGTCCAAAATACCACTCTCCACTTCTGTTCCATTCTTCCTTGCTTTTCCTACTTCCCTTGGCCTCGAAGGCCCATCTGTCTCTACATCTCAGTGAATGATGCTCACTTCTCTTACAGCAGGGTTGCGACAGATTCCAGCCTGTACCTTCTCCCATGTTTCTGTTAGTGCCCATCCAGAGCCTTGCCTAAAAGTCTTGGGGAGAAGATTTTACTCATTCTTGCTCCTACCCCCACCCCTCCCACCCTCACCTCAGGATCCAGCCCTGCCTGGGGACGGGGATTGAACAGTATACATCAGAAGCTTATCTGAATGAGCCTACCTCAACCTGATGGCTGGGCCAGACTTTGCAACCTAGACCATTGCTGTGATAGACCACAACCCCATCTCTGCAAATAACAATTTCCACATAGAGAGAGTCAATCTTGCTCATTTGCCCTCTTTTTTCCCTTAGATTTTATTTATTTATTTTTTTAGTAATCTCTACACCCAGTGTGGGTATCGAACTTACAACCCTGAGATCAAGCGTTGCGTGCTCTTTTGACTGAGCCAGCCAGGCGCCCCTGCCCTGACTCTTTCATCACTAGTGTTCTTTCGTCTCTCAGCACATTTCTGCCTCCATCAACTAGCTTGAGTTTCATCGAGAAACATTCTCCGTGGGGCACCTGTCTGGCTCAGTCCGTAGAGCGTGCAACTCTTGACCTTGGGGTTGTCAGTTGGAGCCCCACCTTAGGTATAGAGATTACTTAAAAATAAAATCGTTTAAAAAAAAGAAGAGAAAGGAAACATCCTCCATATGTGGAGGATGAGCCCCTAATTCGAAGGGACAGTATGTGTGTGTGTCTGTATGTGTGATATGTGTATGTGTCTGCATATATGTTTGTGTGTGTCTGTATGTCTCTCTTGTTGTATGTATGCTTTGTGTGTCTATATGTATGCATGTTGTGTGTTTGTATGTGTGTCATCTGTGCATGTGTGTTGAATCTATCTGTATTATATTGTGTGTATATCTGTGTTGTATGTGTATGTGTGTATATCTGTGTTGTATGTGTATGTGTCTATATGCGTGATATGTGCATACACGTGTGTGTGTTTGTGCGTGCATCCAGCTTCACCAGCCTGGGATTCATAAAACCTCCCTCCACGAGGACACCCAAAATAAAACAGATTCCTAATTTGGTAAGTGTACCATAGTTACATAAGATGTTGGCATTAAGTGAAGCTGGATAAACGGTATATAAGAACTCTTCTGTAAATCTAAAAGCTATCCAAAAAAAGTTTTCTAAAAAAAACTATTATCCAGATTAGTAAGAAATTCAATCTTCCCCTCTTAGGTCTAAAACTTCCTAGAGTTAACTAACTTCTGTTCAAAGGCTTCCTTACCAGTAGAGCTGAAGTCAGGCTTGATGCCTGCGTAAGTACAGTCCAGACGGATACTCTCTAACTTGCCAAATTGGCTTTCCAATTTGCTAAACCCGCAGTGTGATCGTCAACGATCCAGATCCCCTTCCATACTTAGTATACTAGAACATTTTTTAAAAGATAAAAATAAAAGAGAATTCTCAGGGAAAAAAAAAAGAAAAAAACCAGAAGAATGGGGCACCTGGTTGCTCAGTCAGTGAAGCATGAGACTCTTGATCTTGGGGTTGTGAGTTCAAGCCCCACAATGGGTGTAGAGATTACTTAGAAATAAAATCTTAAGAAAACAATTTTTTTTTAAATCCACCCAACTTTTTTTTAAAGATTTTCTTTATTTATTTGAGAGAGAATGAGAGAGAGAGAGAGCACTAGAGGGAGGAGGGTCAGAGGGAGAGGAAGACTCCCTGCTGAGTCGGGAGCCTGATGTGGGACTCGATCCAGAGACTCTAGAATCATGACCTGAGCCGAACCAACTGAGCCACCCAGGTGCCCCTAAAAAAATTCTTTTTAATTAAAAAAAATAGGGGCACCTGTGTGGTTCAATCAGTTAAGCATCTGACTTTGGCTCAGGTCATGATCTCAGGGTCCTGGGATCAAGCCCTGTGATGGGCTCTGCACTCTTTGGGGAGTCTTCTTCTCCCTCTCCCTTTGCCCCTCCCCCATCCTCTCTTTCTCTCTCAAATAAATAAATAAAATCTTTTAAGACAACATCATCATCAACAACAACAACAACAACCAGAAGAACAAAGACTGAAGGGCCAGCAGCTAATTTAGGGCATAACTGCATTTTTAAGAAACCAGAAGACGGGGCGCCTGGGTGGCTCAGTTGGTTAAGCGACTGCCTTCGGCTCAGGTCATGATCCTGGAGTCCTGGGATCGAGTCCCGCATCGGGCTCTCTGCTCAGCAGGGGGTCTGCTTCTCCCTCTGCCCTCTTCCCTCTCGTGCTGTCTGTCTCTCATTCTCTCTCTCTCTCAAATAAATAAATAAAATCTTAAAAAAAAAAAAAAAAAAAAGAAACCAGAGGACGTGATGGGTCTTATGCCTGACTTGGAATGTTCAGATCTAGGCTGAGCAAAAGGAGGCTCCAGAGGAGGAGCAGTAAACTGCCTGCTTAGCGGACTTGGGCCTTAGGTATTCAAATCCTCCCTAGACCTGTGTGTTGCCATGGGTTTGATATTTTACAGATGGCTATTTTGGGTTTAAATATTCTTTCTTCTACCCCCACCCACAAATCAATTAAGACTTCTTTGGAGAAGAGTAGATCTGCCCTGCTTGCTAGGCTGAAAACAAAGTGCTCAGCTCCTGGGGGGAATGTGGTCTTGTCCTCGCTCTCAGCTCACTAAGCAACCTGTTGACAAGCTTATAATTACCAGAACTGCGTGCTACACAATGAATGTTCTTGGGGATTTTAATGATCGAAGTGAATGAACATGCTTCAACATTTGGAAACGTGCTTGAGAAGAATAATTGCTTTAAAGTGTTTCATAAATTGTTGCTAGGAGACCACATCAAGATGGGCCTTTTTACTTACAACTTGAAGTTCAACTGGCAGGAAATTCTCCCATTCAAAATATAGATAAGCAAACAAACAATTCAAAAAAGAAAAAAAGACAGAAATCTACTCGCTGTTAGAGAAAAATCTGTCACCTGAAACAAAATGGAGAACAAGAGGCAAGATAATGTTGAGGACAGTTATGAACTTGCATCTCAGTTCTTACCAGTTATATATCTTGGACAATTCTTTTAATGTCTTCTATTCTCAGTTTTATCTGAAAAATGGGGTTATCAATAGCTCACTCATAGGATTAGAGATCACGGAACATGTAAATGTACTCAGCATGTGATACTCCATATTTTATTTAATTATTTATATTCATTTGTTCTGAAAGGTTTTGAGGTAACTTACAAAGTTATTGCCTATCTTAGTTTCTGTTCCCCAAAAGCGGCCCTGATGCAAGGAATTGGGTATAGGGATAGGCTTATTTGGGAGGTAACCCCAGGAAGTTCAAGTGAGACAGTGAAGAAAACAAGATTGGAAAGGAAAATAAGTCAATAAAAGGTGCATCTGTGACTACGAAAACCCACTACAGATCAGTCTTCTGAAGGGAACCCTCTGAGGAACCACGTAGAACATATCTCAGGATCCTCCTGCTTCGAGTTAGGGAAGTTGAGCTATTTATCCACTGACTCTTTTCTCTCAGTGGTTGAGGGTTGTCCCTAAGAGCCTTAAATAACCAGCCCCTCCACAATGCCCTGAGAAGTCTAGTAATTTCCAGGGGAATAGGAGAAAACCCACAGGAAGAGAAGCAGGAAATCATGGGCATGTGAGGTAGGAACCTGCCAGTGCATCCAAGAACCATTCCACTCCATCTGCACGTGAAGTCAGAGGTGAACCAGAGGGATATGGGTTGGGACATCAACAGAATCTGCTACCCTTAGGGTTCAACAAGGTAAAATTAGTTGATGACAAAACTGAGGTCATATAAAACAGTTATTCTGTAAATGTTGCCAAATCTAACAAAAGGTTATTTTGTAGCATCTGGCAGTGATGCCTGATAATATATTTTTCCTTTTTTCTAGACTTTCAATCAACAAAATAGCCTGGATCTTGGGCAAGGTTTCCGTATTAGTGTGGGCAAGAAATGGTTGAGCAAATCCTTTATATATGGCAGTCTCTGGTTGACCAAGTTCTAGGGGATCTGGAACATTCTTATGGGGCTCAACTATGGCTGGACTTCAGACTTCAAGCATTACATTTGAATTTGAATTTGAATTGTATTTGGAAATTACATTCCTATTCTGCATGGGTCAGGAAGGAAGCCCTTCAGCGACTTTCTGTCTAGCAGCCCCTCCTCTGCCTAACAGCTGTTTGCCATCTGGATCATTAGCAAGTTGGGCAGGGCTCAAACTTGGCACTCACTCCCTAGAGTGGAAGAGCAAAAGCAACTAAATGTTATCCTCCAAAGTTTTGTCAGCATATCTGTTCCCCACCCAGTCCTGAGAAGGGCTTTAGCAGCATCACCATGTCCCAACAGGGATGGAAAGCCACGTTGGCAGCAGAGACAGGAAGCAAGGGGATACAGCAGGGCGATACCCCAGGATGGGGCCAAAAAGCCTGGCAGTCCCTCCCCCCGCCCCAGACTCCCAATCTCCAGCTCCCCAGCTTTCTCATCAGAAAGATGGGAAGTCAAAAAGGAAGGAAAAATAAGCAGGAGAGACATAATCAGATGTTATATGCCTCCTGTTGGAAGAACACGACACCACTTATGAAGTAGTCTGGCTAAAAAATTGAACCTGAGTTTGAGCAAGACTCTAGTTTTAACTACCAATGTACGAGAAATGTAGAGGACAGAGTAACATGTTAAAAGCCACTGCAGGAATGAATGCAAAATCCAGACTGGGAAATTCTAGAGAGCGACTCACCAGGTTTCAACAAATAAAGAGAAACCTATAGATTAAAAGAGAATTAAAAGATATATTAATTAATTGCAATGTGTGGATCTTACTCAAATAATAAGGGCAATTTTAATCTTTATTCAAACAAACTACTAAAAATTACGAGTTTATGAAAAAGGAAATGTGAATACTGACCGAATAGTATGATGTCATGAATAATATTATATTTTTAATTACTTGGGTCAGTGGTAATAGTATTATTTTCAAATAGACTCCATATCTTTTAAAGATACATAATTAAATGCTAATGGTGAAATTATAGAATGTCTAGAATATTCTTTAGAAAGAACATGGGGGTGGGAGTGGACGTGCAGGCTTAGTTATGAGTTGATGATGGACACCCGGGATTCTTAAGCTACTTTGTCTACTTTTGGGTGTGTGTGAGATTCTCTACAATAAAAAGGTAAATATAAAAATGAAACAACAACAGGGGTGCCTGGGTGGCTCAGTCGTTAAGCGTCTGCCTTCAGCTCAGGTCATGATCCCAGGGTCCTGGGATCGAGCCTCGCATCGGACTCCCTGCTCGGCGGGGAGCCTGCTTCTCCCTCTCCCACTCCCCCTGCTTGTGTTCCCTCTCTCGCTGTGTCTCTCTGTGTCAAATAAATAAAACCTTTAAAAAAAAAAAAAAGAAACAACAACAAAACCCAGGAGGGAAATGGGCCACCTTCAGCTGGTGACCAGGAGGCATGTAAAGTCTGTTTTAGCATTTTAGAGCTGAGGTCCTGTTCTGCTTGTAAGGAAGCTTTGGTTTCCCAGCTCTAACAAGGATGGGGGTGAGGTCCAGAGTGCCGGGAACAGAATGCAATTTCTCAGATTGACTCTTTAATTTATTCATTTGAGAGAGAGAGGGCACGTGCACGCATGCACAGAAGGTGAGCACCTGCTACATTAGTTTCCCCTGCTACATGAGTTTCCCCCAGCTGCAAAGCATCACAGACTGGGTGGGAAGGAAGGGGGAGAGAGAGAAGCAGACTCCTCACTGAGCACGGAGCCAGATTGCCAGGCTTGATACCAGGACCCTGGGATCCTGACCAGAGAGGAAGGCCGACGCTCAACCACTCAAACCGACTCAGATTGACTCTTGATCTTAGGGATCTAGCCCCCTGCCTCATCGCCTTCACTCCACTCCCAGGGGACCAGCCTGCAGTTTTTCATTAAAACAAGCTTTCTACCCCAGACATGTAAGAGTGCCAGGAGTTACTCTTGCAGGTGTGGCTACATTTTTACTGTGTTTGAATTCTCAAAGTAACTTGGAGCCATGTAATACAGTTTCATGATACTAAAACTACATCATGAAGCTAAAAATACTACCAAGAAATAATATAATAAAAATAATAATGATGACAGTGAGGCACTAAGCTAAACACTTCATATGTATCACTTGTCACAACTTCACAACTTAGCTTTGATTCCTATCCCTGTTTTACAGACGAGAAAAGTGAGCCTTGGGTTACATACTCCCTGGAGGTTGCGCAGCTGAGATGGAGCTGAGCTGGAACTCAAAGCTGCTACATTAGTTCACCTGGGCTGCAAAGTATCACAGACCGGGTAACTTAAACAGCCCAAAGTCATTTTCTCAGCGTGCTGGAAGCCAGGGAGGTCTGAGAGCAAGGTGTCCCCGGGGTGGATTCTTTTTAAGGGCCATGAGGGAAGAATCTGATCCTGGCCTCTCTCTTCCAGGCAAAGCCATTTGATCTCTGAGAACCTCATCTTCCACCTCAGTTCTCCTGCCTCTCACGCCTCAGCCCATTTGCACAGGCTAGCCTCTCTGCCTCAAAGGCCTTTCCTCAAACATCTGCTAACTCCTCCTCTTCATCCTCCAAAGCTGACAACAAGAACCACCTCTTTATGGAAGCCTTCCCTCACCTGCCAGGCTCTTCTGAGCTTCCTAAAGCCATGTGTCACTCCTGGGTCCTAAAGGTCTCTCATCTAGAGAGACAGGCACAGAGTCTCAACCCCTGTGGAATCCCCAGCTCTGGGCCTGGCACATCACAGTGTGGAGGGAATGCTGGACCATTTGATCTCTGGCCTCACTTAAAGCCAGCAGCACCGCAGACCCCTTTGTGGTGATTGTTTGCTGGACCTTGAACAATCCCTGTGGCTTTGTCCTCTAGCCTTTAAAAGCTGTTGATTTCCATTGCCTAATCATCCTCTGACTCGTGGCTGCCCAAGCCCTGGCACCATGCCATTTCTCCAAGCCTGCTGGTACCCTCAGCCTGTCATGTCACAGCGTGACAGAAAAATCCTCCTCTTACTTGTCTCTGCCAGTGCTCCTTCTCTATCACGATGGGCAGGGCAGGACAGCGGACTGTATGTGTGTGTGCATGAGAGAGAGAGAGAGAGAGAAAACCATACTGGCTTAAGCTAAAACACACACACACACACACACACACACACACTAAGCATGGCGTGGGCTTACAAAACTGAAAACCCCTGGGGTTCTGTTCAGCTTCAGTCCAGATACCACAGTCAACCTCCTCACCAATCTCCACAAGAGAATCACGCGTGCTAAACATTTCATTCACTTAGTATATTTTAACAAAGATTTGTGCGAAAACCCTCTGCTGTTGCACTGGGGTTGCACGCTCTTCCCCCTACCTCCCCGCCCTCCCCCTTCTCCACCCTCTCTTAGGAGCAATGTAATTCCCCTCCTTGCCTCATGCAAAGCAGTTGAACCGACAATTTTTCTTGATGGAGAAGGCCCTTGGGACTTCACCTTCCACCCCAAATGTCATTTCAAAGTATTTCTTCTAATCAAATAGAAAGCTCTCCCTAAGGGAGCTCTGGTGACCAACATTTTCTCCACCTCATTACTTGCCAGGCTTCACAGTTCTGCCATTTGGATAAAGCTTGTACCTCAGGCCCCGAACCAGAAGAGCTGATGATTAATAGAGCAGAGGGCTTATTTACAGGAGAGCCTCCCTTGGGTGAGAAGCCTGTCTAATTCATCCCACCAAGTTACCACAGAGCCCAGAACAGTGGCTGGCACACATAATGGATATTTCATACTGTTTGTGGAACACAGAGTAGTGTGAGTGATTAATCAGCATCTCTTATGAGACAGGCAAAAGATGACACACAAAATTTGGAAAACAGCAGGGCTTAGGAGGGCTCAGGAGGGCCAGAGTCCAGGCAAGATGTGTGTGAAAGGAGTCATTTACATTTTTTCCCTTGGTTAGAAGGTGGTTTCTTATACCTAGAAAATGTGTCCATTTCTCTGCATTTGGCGCTTTCTGTAACTACATATTTTTTATATTCTTGCTTTTTATTCCGTTATATATAACCACATGTATCTTTGTTTTCCATTTCATTTATTTTGAAAATACAAGCCTGTGGGAGATATTTGAAGAGAATTTAGGTGTTCTGAACTGACCCAAGCTAATTTGGCCATTCAGCAACTGCCAGGCTTCTTGGATAAATATCAGAAGCCTCTGGTGCTTACAGATGGATGGTGGCATACATCCTCTACCCTACAACCTCCACATCAGGTGAGGTCTTCAGACCAAATTCTGCCAAAGCTACAAATTTTTACTAGCCAGCAGGTATAAGAACAGTCCTACTAGTGGTTCTTGAGGCTTTTGGGATCCAGTCTCTGTCTTAGGCACCACAAATATTGTAAGCATGATCAGTTCTATGGTAGACACAAGATGATGACAGGACCAGCCAGCCTTTTGTAGGGTCAAGCCATAGACTTTGTGAAGGAGAGATGTATAGGACCAAGGGAACACTATGATCACTGTACAAAAAAGTTTGACCAGTGAGCTTGCTGGAGTCATATACTCATCCATGTAAAAGCAATAGGGATTCTATCTTTCTAACCAACCATATGCCTTAGACCATCGTTCATTTTACCTATTCAAAAGTATTTCTAACATTCCTTATACAAATTAAAAACCTTCAAGTGAGATTTTGATGAAGCTATTTGATGAAGATATTTGAAGATATTTGTTATATAGCCATCTTTGGGGTGTTAATTCCTGATGAGAGAATTTCAAAAGCTAACCACCTGTCCCAGGGAATATATTTGAGTTCATTTGTACCCATATATATTACACCATGTGTAAAAAGTATTTGTAGGGGCACCTGGGTGGCTCAGTCGTTAAGCATCTGCCTTCGGCTCAGGTCATGGTCCTAGGGTCCTGGGATCAAGCCCCATATTGGTCTTCCTGCTCAGCAGGAAGCCTGCTTCTCCCTCTCCCACTCCCCCTGCTTGTGTTCCCTCTCTCGCTGTGTCTCTCTCTGTCAAATAAATAAATAAAATCTTTAAAAAAAAAAAAGTATTTGTAAAGTAAATGACCATGCAGACAATGTAAAAAAAAAATAGTATCTACTACTATTTTTCATCTAAATTAAAGAATCATATCTATTCCATGATAGGACAGGAGCTGTAAGGTCCTAAGGGGCCCCTTTTGATAGGTACAGTAGCAGGAACCCAAGTTGGAGAACCTCGGGGAAAAGAGAAGATGCACAGATGGGGCGCCTGGGTGGCTCAGTTGGTTAAGCGACTGCCTTCGGCTCAGGTCATGATCCTGGAGTCCCTGGATCGAGTCCCGCATCGGGCTCCCTGCTCGGCAGGGAGCCTGCTTCTCCCTCTGACCCTCCCCCCTCTCACGTGCTCTCTGTATCTCTCATTCTCTCTGTCTCAAATAAATAAATAAAATCTTTAAAAAAAAAAAAAAAAGAAGATGCACAGATGGAGTCTAGCTGAAGGTCAGCTGATGATCCCGAACTTTCCTCTGCTTAAACATTAAATGACTTGTGTTTGTTTTCATGTTGGAGGCTGTTCCATGCTCCCTGGACTTGAAAGAACTAATTTCAGCCCTCTTTTTATAACTCCCCTCTTTAGAGGGGGCGGTTTATTCTCCTGCTGTCAGCACAAATGTAAAAATTAAGAACACATCTGATTGCACCTGTAGTTACCCACTTGCAGCCATAATTAGCCATAAGCACTCTCCAAAAATGGCAAAAGCAGTTAAGCATGCCTGCAATTAAGTAATTGTGGGCATCATTAGTTGCATCGTTAGTCACATGAGTAACTTTTATGGTCGCCATGACTACCTTCTGATACCAAATTACTCACCCAACGAGGGAGCACTTAGGCTGAAAACTGACCCCCCCTTCTCCAATTTTGTGAAAATTGTGTGCTTTTTTTTTTTTCTAATTATTTCACACAAGTGAATGGAGAATGTTTGCAAATACAAACTATTCATGTCAGACCAAAAAGAAATGGTCACCCTGGGTCCTGTGTTATCTGTTCGTCATTTTTTTTTTTCATTTGACATACAACAAAGCAAAGCTAGCTCTTTTTTTTTCCCCTGGGAAAATAACTCACTTGTAGTATCTAGGTGACAATATAATCTTTCATTTGTATATTCTGTCTAATAAAGAAGGTTTATTTTATACCCTAGTTATCATTTTCCAATTTGAATATCTGGTACAAATTTTCAATTGGAGAGCTTTTACTTCCTATTTGAACTGAAATGATGAGATCTTTTTCCCACAGGGTTTTAATCTGAAAGGGAAATGGGCCCAAACCTAGGGAAATAGTTCCTGCTTGGAGAATGATGATCTGTGGAAATGTCATTGAAAAATGTATTCTTAATGAGTCACCAACCTGAGAATGAAACATCATGTTCTTCAAAATCCCGAGAAGTGTATATTCACACACTAGACCAGAGTGGGGTAGAGAGATGTATCTTTTAATTTACATTTATTTATATAATAATTTCAGCATGCTTGATATAACAACAGATTAATCATCCCTTACCAAATAGCATGTTTCAGATTTACTCATCCCAGAGATGAGTAGCTAGGACCTATCAATCCCATGTAAGCGTTTAGAAAATATGGAATAGATGACTGAATAGCTCATAGTCCATCATGTGTCTATTGGCCTTGTTTGCCATTTGAAGAGAGGGAAGATTCTACTGGGCTTTCAGAGCCTTGTTACTTTGGATAAAGAAGGAAATCTCTCTCTACAGCAGTGTTGTCCATTAGAACTTTCCGTGATGATGGACATATTCTGTATCTGAGCTGTCCAATATGGCAGTCACTACTCACGTGTGGCTAGTGTGTGCTTGGAACAGGACTAGAAGGACTGAAGAACTGATTTTAAATTTTATTTAATGTCGGGCGCCTGGGTGGCTCAGTTGGTTGGGCGACTGCCTTCGGCTCAGGTCATGTTCCTGGAGTCCCGGGATCAAGTCCCGCATCGGGCTCCCTGCTCGGCAGGGAGCCTGCTTCTCCCTCTGACCCTCCCCCCTCTCATGTGCTCTCTCTCTCTCATTCTCTCTGTCTCAAATAAATAAATAAAATCTTTAAAAAAAAATTTTATTTAATGTCGATTAATTTAAATGTAAGTAGCTACATAAGGCGAGCAGCTACCATCTTTGTAAAGTGCAGCTCAAAGTACATGACTACAACCAGAAAAGGGGGTCAACAATGGCTCCAAATATGATCAAAAGTGTGGTAAACGGACAGCCAAGTATTCAAATCCAAAATCCCAGGCCATGAATTTGGCTTCGCCACCTCTAGCTATATGATCTTAAATAAAACACTTGTTTCTTAGCTCAAGTTATATTTTAAAGGTATCATTCTGATGGTAGGGCGGAGTTTGGAGAGAAATCAACGATCACAGCGAACCAACTTGTCTTCCTACTGCCTGGGTGTCTATGGTCTAGACTATTCAAGGCTGTTCAGGAGAGAACACTGAAGGAGAAGCAAGATGGGAAATAGTCTTACACGAATTAGGACCCTCCTGACTACAGGTAGTGGAAGAACCTAACCTAAACCTGCTTTAAGCGAAAAAGGATACTGTGGGTTCATATTTTAACCCTTAGACTTAGTGCTGGCTTCAGACAAGAGGATTCAGACTTCAGTGTAAGTCATATGGATTTAGTTCCTCTCCAGTCTTTTGATTTTGCCTTCTGTTATGCTGATTTCAGCCTTGGGCTCTGTGTGGGAGCAATATGGCAGCAGCAGGCCAAGTCCCTATGAACTCTCAAATCTTCCTTCAGGGTAAAGAGCAAGAGTCTCTGTTGCATGTGTCTTATAAAAACCCTTCCTGGGGCGCCTGGGTGGCTCAGTCGTTAAGTGTCTGCCTTCGGCTCAGGTCATGATCCCAGGGTCCTGGGATAGAGCCATGCGTTAGGCTCCTT
Source organism: Mirounga leonina (assembly GCF_011800145.1). Taxonomy (NCBI): domain Eukaryota; kingdom Metazoa; phylum Chordata; class Mammalia; order Carnivora; family Phocidae; genus Mirounga; species Mirounga leonina. The sequence goes on along the minus strand of NW_023270433.1, from coordinate 26,553,332 downwards.
GCTCGGCGGGAAATCTGTTTCTCCCTCTCCCACTCCCCCTGCTTGTGTTCCCTCTCTCACTGTGTCTCCTCTGTCAAATGAATAAATAAAATCTTTGAAAAAAACAAAAACAACAACAACAACAACAACAAAACACCAAAAAAACCCTTATGGTTCGTTTGCTCTGAAACAACTAACACTTAGCCAAGTCTGAGGTCCGTGATCCCCTCTGGAACCTGAAGTTGGCTCAGCCTTGCCAAGCCATAGGAGCTGAGAATGGAGGAGGGGGAGTCTCCCAGAGGTAAAGCAGAGTACTTCTAGAAGGAGGGTGAATTGATGCACTGCAGCAGGAAACAACAGATGTCCTTTAGAGTCCTGCTTCCAGGACTTTGAAAGACTAAAGCTCTGACCCCTTGAGTAATCATAGCAGCAATGAATTCAATTCAATTCAATTCAACTAATTCCAACAAACACACCTTAATAGTACCTGGCAGCCTTCTATTTCTAACCAGATGGTGTGGTAGCCATGAACAGTTATCTTATCTTGGAAATGTATCTGGCCTTCCACCTTCATAAGTGATATTATTTATACAACAGATCAGTATTTCCTACTGACTGTGTTCTGGGATTTTGCATCCGTCAGGTATTGTGCTAAGAATGAACAGTAGTTCTTCAGAGATTCAACTTGCACTTGATTGAATGACTTGACTGGCAGAGATCCCAAAGGTCATTCATTCATGCTGGTAATACTGCTTGGAAACCCAAAACATATTCTGGCAGTTTTCTTTCTTTCTTTTTTTTTTTTTTTCTTTTAAAGATTTTATTTACTTATTTGAGAGATAGAGAATGAGAGAGAGCAAGCACATGAGAGGGGGGAGGGTCAGAGGGAGAAGCAGACTCCCTGCCGAGCAGGGAGCCCGATGCGGGACTCGATCCCAGGACTCCAGGATCATGACCTGAGCCGAAGGCAGTCGCTTAACCAACTGAGCCACCCAGGTGCCCCCTGGCAGTTTTCTTTCTTTACTCTACTTCCAGGGGAAAAGGACGAATCAGGCGGTAAAGTAGCTATTTCTTCATTCATTCAATAGTAATTATGACACTACTGTGTGCCAGGAATGGTAGTTGGTGCTGAAAGAGCCTTCAAGAAAGCCAGATACTATATTACAGTGTTGTGGGTTTCAAAAAAAAAAACAAAAAAGCACTAGGCTTCACATCAGAAGACCTAAGTTGAATTCTGACTTTGCAAGTAATTATCACTGTGATTTGGAGACAATGGCCTCATTTGGAAGCTTTCTAAAAGTCCCTTGAGTTGGAAAACTGATTCCAAGGAAAATTAGATGCCCTCAGCATGACTAAGACTTGCCGCCTGACCTTTGAGAACTAAAAGTAAAACACACTCCCTCACCCTCAGAATTCAGCACACATACCTCCTCTGGGATTCAGGTTGAGAGCATCAAATTAAAGTAGGAGATACAAAAGGAGCTTTTCATTAACTCTTAGAAATTGTTTTCTCTTTGGGACCAGCTTATTACAAAAGAATCCTCAGGAGCCAGGGCACAGCCTTCCTGCAGGATGGGGTCCAGAGAAAGAAGGGTCTTGCAGAATGGGCAGCAATTCAACAGCTGGAAGAGCTTGTGGAAGAACATTCCAGGCCTTTGACAGGCTTGAGGCAAGGCAGAGCTGGAGCTGGGAGGCTGACAGAGGCAAGTGGTGATCATTTGCTCCTCTGGAGCATCAGGTCTAAAAGTAAAGGAAGGCTGGTTCTGCTGAAGTAATCACACTTTCTCAAGGTTGGTTTTGCGTTATCTGCAGTCTCAAGTTCTCTGAGTTCCAGAATCCTGAATCCAATTGGTTGTGAGTTCAAGCCCCACAATGGATGACGAAATTACTTTAAAATAAAATCTTAAAAAAATAAAAATAAAAATAGAAAAAAATAAAATAAAATCTCTGTGAAACCCCTACCCTGCAAGCTAGAGCAAGGGTACCCAGGTCCCCAGTGTTCTTGGCCTGCCATGCTGTGGATGACGCCTCCACCTGTAGGTGAGACCTCGGTGGAGGTAGGGAGCCCCTGACCCCTGTGCTACCCTCACCTGAACTGAGGGATGAGAAGTGCGGGGGGCCTGCCCCTCCATTTCCCTTGACTGGGACCTGAGAGGAAATGGAATTCCATTTTCTTGGTGATCCCTTCCCAGATTGGAGCTTCTGTCATAAAGCCAACATGGGAAGGGGGAGAGAGCGGGTTGTGTTGCCGACTCTTGCTGTTCTTCTCAAGATCTAATAGGTTTTCTTTCTTCATCCCTTTCTTCCTTTCTTTCTCTTTCTTTCTTTCTCTTTCTTCTTTCTTTCTTTCTCTTTCTTTCTTCCTTCCTTTCTTTCTTTCTCTTTCTTTCTTCCTTTCTCTTTCTTTCTCTTTCTTCCTTCCTTTCTTTCTTTCTTTCTTTCTCTTTCTTTTTCTTTCTTTCTTTCTCTCTCTCTTTCTTTCTTTCTCTTTCTTTCTTTCTTCTTTCCTTCTTTCTTTTTAAGATTTTATTTATTGGGATGCCTGGATGGCTCAGTCGGTTAAGTGTCTGCTTTTGGCTCAGGTCATGATGGGATCATGGGATTATGATGGGCTCAAGGCAGACACTTAACCAACTGAGCTACCCAGGCATCCCTCTAACAGATCTTCTTTTTTTTTTTTAAGATTTTATTTATTTATTTGACAGAGAGAGACACAGTGAGAGAGGGAACACAAGCATGGGGAGTGGGAGAGGGAAAAGCAGGCTTCCCACTGAGCAGGGAGCCCAACAGGGGGCTTGATTCCAGGACCCCAGGACCATGACCTGAGCCGAAGGCAGATGCTTAACTACTGAGCCACCTAGGCGCCCCCAGATTTTCTTTAATAAAGTTTACCTCATTTGCTATATACCCTTAGGACAACTTCCAGAGATTTCAATGGTTGATACATATATATCCATATATCTATATCGATAGATAGATAGATAGATAGATAGATAGATAGATAGATAGATATCTCACAAGTCATGGTTATTTCTCTGAGGAGTGGGTCCATAGAGCTCCTCACATCACCATTCCAGGAGTGGAGCTCCTGAGGGTTCTAAAGAGGGGTTTTAAGCATGACCAAAAGATCCTTCTGCCTTTTAGGTGGAGAATGGATCAAAGGGAATTCAGAATGTAAGCAGATACATCAGTTAAGAGACAAACACAGGGTGCCTGGGTGGCTCAGTTGGTTAAGCGACTGCCTTCGGCTCAGATCATGATCCTGGAGTCCCTGGATCGAGTCCCGCATCGGGCTCCCTGCTCAGCAGGGGGTCTGCTTCTCCCTCTGACCCTCTTCCCTCTTGTGCTCTCTGTCTCTCATTCTCTCTGTCTCAAATAAATAAATAAAATCTTTAAAAAAAAAAAAAAGAGACAAACACAGTCATCCAAAAGAGACATAACCCTGACTCAAGTGGTGGTGTGCAGATGGTGAAGTGGATGGGCACCAATGTATCTTTTGTTCACCATTGTAATTTCAGCATCTAGCGCTTAGTAGACAATAAATATTTGTTGAAGGAAAGATTGAATGACTACTGACAACTGTCAGCTTTGGAATTACATTCACACATTTGCTTTTTTTTTAAGATTTTATTTATTTATTTGAGAGAGAGAGAGAGAGTGAGAGAGAACATGAGCAGGGGTGGGGGGCAGAAGGAGAGGGAGAAGCAGAACTCCCTGCTGAGCAAGGAGCCCAATGCAGGGCTCGATCCCAGAACCCCAGGATCATGACCTGAACTGAAGGCAGACGCTTAACCAACTGAGCCACCAAGGTGCCCCTCATTTACACATTTTCAAGCCTCCCATCATTGACTTTTCTTTTACTCTGATTCTGGAATATGACAAGACTTGTTTTGTGGAAAGAGGTGAAAAGTTATGGTAGGAATTCTTACATATCAGGAAGTCTTTGTGTAAAGTTATGTGGGTCATTTCATCTGCAGCAGGAACTTCACAGAAGAGAGGGCATTTGATCAGGGCCTTCAAGGATAATGCTAACAATGCTATCAAGGAAAACAGGGAAAATCTCAGATTCTGTTGACTATTTATTTTAGAGGAAAGAAACATTTTAATTAGCAGAAAGCCTCTGGAATATTGGCTGCATTTACAATCCTAATAAATTTATCTTTGTCCTTTCTTCAGTGTCCTTAAATGTAAATTACAGAGGCAAGTGATCTGATCTGTACAGATCCAGCCAACCCTAACATTCTAAGAGTCTATGTACCTAAGAATGGAAATCTGCAAGGAATAAATTATGAAAGGAACAAAATGCTCTTCCTACCAGATGCTAAACTTGAACTAGGACCAATGGATTTATTTTGGTATGTTTTCTGCCTCTTGCCATTGAACTTCACACATGTGGAAGGGAGTTTAGATGAAAACAAGGAAAATACGGTTTTACTGAGCAAAAAAAAAACAAAACACATTATTTTGGTCATTGGCAGAGATTCTTAAAATTCAGCAACATCTAAATGAATAAACACTAGCCAAATCTACTGCCTTCTTCCTGTATTTGTTTGATTTCTAATAATAATTTTTATTTACAATTGCTTTTAAAATATATTTTGGAAGTCAATTGATCCTTTGAAAATCTTATGGAATATATGGGCACCCTCTGACACATACAAAGCAAAACGCACGTATTCACAAAGTAATGCACAGAACTTGGAGAGGTTCCCCAAACTTTAAGGGCCCAGGGTTCCAGAGTAATTTTATAATGTGATTTACAATTTACAAAGGACATTTTTAAATCTTGACACTTGTAACTCTGTCAGTGAAGCAATATTAGCCCCATCTTACATATGAAGAAATTGGACCTCAGAGGAGTTTACTACTCAACTTTTTCCAGGAAGGCAAGAGAAAACAATAAAGCTGCTTTTCCCCCCAAAGTGTTGGTGCTCTCCCAAGGCAAGGAGGAGGGAAATCAAAGCCCAGGTTCTGCCCAAGATTAGTCCTCTAAGGGGAGACCCCTTCATTCCAAAGAAGATGGGGCACCAAAGGTTTGCAAGTTTCCCCACTTCAGGGACTACAATAAAATGGCCTTGTTTGCTGAGCCCCAGGTTGGGGAGGGAAAGACTGAAAAGGCATAGCAAGTTACACTCAAATTTGCAGTCTACCTTCACATCATTGAATTTGGTTGGTCCCCCAAAATTGCAACTTCTGAATTTATTTTAAAATAGTCCTGGGCGCCTGGGTGGCTCAGATGGTTAAGCGTCTGCCTTCGGCTCAGGTCATGATCCCAGGGTCCTGGGATCGAGTCCCGCATCGGGCTCCCTGCTAGGCGGGGAGCCTGCTTCTCTCCCTCTGCCTCTGCCTCTCTCTCTCTCTCTGACTTTCATGAATAAATTAAAAAAAAAAAAAAAGTCCTGAATTGGCAATGTCATTGAGCACATGGCAAAATCAAATGTATATTCTCTCTAGAGGAAAGCACCTTCATCCTACACCACAAAGGATCACACATAATTTTTCAAATATATGAGCAGCACACAGATAAAAATAATCAAGCACACAGGCAAGGCACCATAAGTAAGATCCTTTAAAAACAGTAGGACGGGGGCGAGCAAAATGGCGGAGGAGTAGGAGACCTGGATTTCGTCTCCTCTCAGGAATTCAGCTGGATAGGGATCAAACCATTCTGAACACCTACAAACTCAACAGGAGATCGAAGAAAAGAAGAGCAACAACTCTCTCATCAGAAAAGCGAGCACTTTCTGGAAGGTAGGACGTGCAGAGAAGTGAACCCGAGCCGATATTCGGGAGGATAGACGGCGGGGGAGGGGCCTCCATCGGCCGCTTCTGGCAAGTGATAGAACCACGGAGCACAAAATCGGAGCTTTTAAAAGTCTGCCCCGCCGAGGGACGTCACTCTGGTGGCTAAGCGGGGGGTGGAACCCTCGCGGGACAGTGTGGTCTCAGGACCCTCGGGGTCACAGAAAGACCGGGGGTGCCTGAGGGCGGCAGAGCTCCCAGGGATCGGAGCAGGGAAGCCGGCTGCAGAGGCGGAGCCCAGGCGCGGGCTCTCAGCTCGGGGTGGCCATAAACCGTGATCCGCGGCACCGTCGGGCCCCTGCTCCTCCAGCAGGGACCCCACAAGCGGCAGATCCGGGGAGACTCACCTTCCTCCCCCAGGAGGAGCTGCACGGGAGCGCGCCGCAGGGATCTGCTGGGTTTGGAGACTCCACCCGGGGTCGGGTGCCAGAGATAGAAACGCGTGGTCACAGGCCGGGCGAGCACGGAGTGTGGCCGGAGACCCAGGAGACAGGAGTGACTGACGGCTTTTGTCTGGGGGCTCACTGAGGAGCGGAGCCCGAGTTCTCGGCTCCTCCGGGGCGGAGATTGGGAGGCCACCATTTTCACTCTCCACCTCCAAAGCTGTATGGAAAGCTCGCAGGGAACAATAGTCCGGAGAGCAAACCCAAGCAGATCACTTAGCCGGGAGGGGGCAAGGGCGGGGCAATTCCACCTCCGGCAGAGACATTTGGAAACCACGGCAACAGGCCCGTCCCCAGAAGATCAGCGAAAACAGCCAGCCAAGACCAAGTTTACCGATCAATGAGAACGGCAGAACTCCAGCGCTAGGGGACTACTGCACATAGAATTCACGGCTTTTTTGCCATGATTCTTTAGTCTTTTAAAGTTAATTTTTTTTAACTTTTTGTCTTTTTATTTCTTTTTGAATTTTTCTTTTTCCCTTTTTCAACCAACATCTTATCAATCCCTTTTTAAAAAAAAATTTTATTTTTCATTTTTAGAGTCATATTCTATCCCTTCATAGTAGTTACCCATATTTTTGGCTTATATATATAAGTTGTTTACTCTTTAAAATTTTGAGATAGTTTCTTCTAACAGATTAAAATATACCCTAAATCTCTAGTATATGGTGTTTTCTATTCCCCTGCCTGATCACATCCTCTCCCTTTTTTTTCTTCTTTTTCTTTTTTCTTTTTTTAATCCTCTTCTTTCTTTTTTCAAACAACTTCTTATCAATTCCTTTTATAAAATTTTTTATAATTTCCATTTTTACAGTCATATTCCATCCCTTCATCATATCAACCCTTATTTTTGTACATATATTAGTTTTTCTTTCTTTAAAATTTTGGGAGGCACTTTCTTCTAAAAGACCAAAATACACCCCAAATCTAGTGTGTGGCACTGACCTATATACCAGCCTGATCATATTTGATCACATTCTGGTTTTTTTTGTTGTTGTTGTTTTGTTTTGTTTGTTTTTCTTTGTTTTTATCTTTATCTTTTTCTTTTTTTTCTTTTTCTTTTTTCTCTCTTTCCGTTTCTTTTTCCACTGCTTCAGGTCTTTTCTAATTTGTTTAGAGTATATTTTCTGGGGACATTGTTACTGTGCTAGCATTTTGTTCTCTCATTAATCTGTTCTCCTCTGCACAAAATGACAAGACAGAAAAAATCACCTCAACAAAAAGAACAAGAGGTAGTACCGACTACCAGGGACCTACTCAATACGGACATTAGTACAATGTCAGATCTAGAGTTCAGAATCATCACTTTAAAGATACTAGCTGGGCTTGAAAAAAATATGGAAGTTATTAGAGAAACCCTTTCTGGAGAAGTAAAAGAGCTAAAATCCAACCAAGTAGAAATCAAAAAGGCTATTAATGAGGTACAATCAAAAATGGGGGCACTAACTGCTAGGATAAATGAGGCAGAAGAGAGAATCAGTAATATAGAAGATGAAATGATGGAAAATAAAGAAGCTGAGAAAAAGAGAGATAAACAACGACTGGATCACGAGGGCAGAATTCGAGAGATAAGTGATACCATAAGACGAAACAACATTAGAATAATTGGGATCCCAGAAGAAGAAGAAAGAGAGAGAGGGGCAGAAGGTATAATGGAGCAAATTAGAGCAGAGAACTTCCCTAATTTGGGGAAGGAAATAGGCATGAAAATCCAGGAAGCACAGAGAACCCCTCTCAAAATCAATAAAAATAGGTCAACACCCCGACATCTAATAGTAAAACTTACGAGTCTCATAGACAAAGAGAAAATCCTGAAAGCAGCTCAGGAGAAGAGATATGTAACCTACAATGGTAGAAACATTAGATTGGCAACAGACCTATCCACAGAGACCTGGCAGGCCAGAAAGGACTGGCAGGATATATTCAGAGCACTAAACGAGAAAAATATGCAGCCAAGAATACTCTATCCAGCTAGGCTGTCATTGAAAATTGAAGGAGAGATAAAAAGCTTCCAGGACAAACAAAAACTAAAGGAATTTGCAAACACAAAACCAGCCCTACAAGAAATCTTGAAAGGGGTCCTCTAAGCAAAGAGAGACCCTAAAAGCAACACAGACCAGAAAGGAGCACAGACAATATATGGTAACAGTCACCTTACAGGCAATACAATGGCACTAAATTCCTATCTTTCAATAGTTACCCTGAATGTAAATGGGCTCAATGCCCCAATCAAAAGACACAGGCTAACAGACTGGATTAAAAAACAAGACGCATCGATATGCTGTCTGCAAGAGACTCATTTTAGACCCAAAGATACCCCCAGATTGAAAGTGAGGGGGTGGAAAACCATTTACCATGCTAATGGACACCAAAAGAAAGCTGGGGTGGCAATCCTTATATCAGACAAATTAGATTTTAAACCAAAGACTGTAATAAGAGATGAGGAAGGACACTATATCCTACTTAAAGGATCTATCCAACAAGAAGATCTAACAATTGTAAATATCTATGCCCCTAACATGGGAGCAGCCAATTATATAAGGCAATTAATAACAAAAGCAAAGAAACACATCGACAACAATACAATAATAGTGGGGGACTTTAACATCCCCCTCACTGAAATGGACAGATCGTCTAAGCAAAAGATCAACAAGGAAATAAAGACTTTAAATGACACACTGGACCAAATGGACTTCACAGACCTATTCAGAACATTCCACTCCAAAGCAACGGAATACACATTCTTCTCTAGTGCCCATGGAACATTCTCCAGAATAGATCACATCCTAGGTCATAAATCAGGTCTCAACCGGTACCAAAAGATTGGGATCATTCCCTGCCTATTTTCAGACCACAATGCTTTGAAACTAGAACTCAATCACAAGAGGAAAGTCGGAAAGAACTCAAATACATGGAGGCTAAAGAGCATCCTACTGAAGAATGAATGGGTCAACCAGGAAATTAAAGAAGAATTAAAAAAATACATGGAAACCAATGAAAATGAAAACACAACTGTTCAAAATCTTTGGGATGCAGCAAAGGCAGTCCTAAGAGGAAAGTATATAGCAATATAAGCCTTTCTCAAGAAACAAGAAAGGTCTCAAGTGCACAACCTAACCCTCCACCTAAAGGAGCTGGAGAAAGAACAGCAAATAAAGCCTAAACCCAGCAGGAGAAGAGAAATAATAAAGATCAGAGCAGAAATCAATGAAATAGAAACTTAAAGAACAGTAGAACAGATCAACGAAACTAGGAGCTGGTTCTTTGAAAGAATTAACGAGATTGATAAACCCCTGGCCAGACTTATCAAAAAGAAAAGAGAAATGACCCAAATCAACAAAATCATGAATGAAAGAGGAGAGATCACCACCAACACCAAAGAAATACAAACAATTATAAGAACATATTATGAGCAACTCTATGCCAGCAAATTAGATAACCTGGAAGAGATGGATGCATTCCTAGAGATGTATCAACTACCAAAACTGAACCAGGATGAAATAGAAAACCTGAACAGACCTATAAGCTCTAAGGAAATTGAAGCAGTCATCAAAAATCTCCCACAAAACAAAAGCCCAGGGCCAGATGGCTTCCCAGGGGAATTCTACCAAACATTTCAAGAAGAATTAATACCTATTCTTCTGAAACTGTTCCAAAAAATAGAAACGGAAGGAAAACTTCCAAACTCATTTTATGAGGCCAGCATTACCTTGATCCCAAAACCAGACAAAGACCCCATCAAAAAGGAGAATTACAGACCAATATCCCTGATGAACATGGATGCAAAAATTCTCACCAAAATCCTAGCCAATAGGAACCAACAGTACATTAAAAGGATTATTCACCACGACCAAGTGGGATTTATCCCTGGGCTGCAAGGTTGGTTCAACATCCGCAAATCAATCAATGTGATACAATACATTAACAAAAGAAAGAACAAGAATCATATGATCCTCTCAATAGATGCAGAAAAAGCTTTTGACAAAGTACAGCATCCTTTCTTGATCAAAACTCTTCAGGGTATAGGGATCGAGGGTACATACCTCAATATCATAAAAGCCATCTATGAAAAACCTACAGCGAATATCATTCTCAATGGGGAAAAACTGAGAGCTTCCCCCTAAGGTCAGGAACGCGGCAGGGATGTCCACTATCACCACTGCTATTCAACATAGTATTGGAAGTCCTAGCCACAGCAATCAGACAACAAAAAGAAATCAAAGCATCCAAATCGGCAAAGAAGAAGTCAAACTCTCACTCTTTGCAGATGATATGATACTTTATGTGGAAAACCCCAAAGACTCCACCCCAAAACTGCTAGAACTCATACAGGAATTCAGTAAAGTGGCAGGATATAAAATCAATGCACAGAAGTCAGTGGCATTCCTATACACCAACAACAAGACAGAAGAAAGAGAAATTAAGGAGTCGATCCCATTTACAATTGTGCCCAAAACCATAAGATACCTAGGAATAAATCTAACCAAAGAGACAAAGGATCTGTACTCAGAAAACTATAAAATACTCATGAAAGAAATTGAGGAAGACACAAAGAAATGGAAAAACGTTCCATGCTCATGGATTGGAAGAAAAAATATTGTGAAGATGTCAATGCTACCTAGAGCAATCTACACATTCAATGCAATCCCCATCAAAATACCATCCACTTTTTTCAAAGAAATGGAACAAATAATCCTAAAATTTGTATGGAACCAGAAAAGACCCCGCATAGCCAGAGGAATGTTGAAAAAGAAAAGCAAAGCCGGTGGCATCACAATTCCGGACTTCAAGCTCTATTACAAAGCTGTCATCATCAAGACAGCATGGTACTGGCACAAAAACAGACACATAGATCAATGGAACAGAATAGAGAGCCCAGAAATGGACCCTCAACTCTATGGTCAACTAATCTTTGACAAAGCAGGAAAGAATGTCCAATGGAACAAAGACAGTCTCTTCAACAAATGGTGTTGGGAAAATGGATAGCCACATGCAGAAGAATGAAACTGGACCATTTCCTTACACCACACACAAAAATAGACTCCAAATGGTTGAAAGACCTCAATGTGAGACAGGAGTCCATCAAAATCCTAAAGGAGAACACAGGCAGCAACCTCTTTGACCTCAGCCAAAGCAACTTCTTCCTAGAAACATTGCCAAAGGCAAGGGAAGCAAGGGCAAAAATGAACTATTGGGACTTCATCAAGATAAAAAGCTTTTGCAAAGCAAAAGAAACAGTCAACAAAATCAAAAGACAACCGACAGAGTGGGAGAAGATATTTGCAAATGACATATCAGATAAAGGGCTAGTATCCAAAATCTATAAAGAACTCATCAAACTCAACGCCCAAAGAACAAAGAATCCAATCAAGAAATGGGCAGAAGACATGAACAGACATTTTCCCAAAGAAGACATCCAAATGGCCAACAGACACATGAAAAAGTGCTCAATATCGCTCGGCATCAGGGAAATCCAAATCAAAACCTCAATGAGATACCACCTCACACCAGTTAGAATGGCTAAAATTAACAAGTCAGGAAACGACAGATGTTGGCGGGGATGCGGAGCAAGGGGAACCCTCCTACACTGTTGGTGGGAATGCAAGCTGGTGCAGCCACTCTGGGAAACAGTATGGAGGTTCCTCAAAAAGTTGAAAATAGAGCTACCCTATGATCCAGCAATTGCACTACTGGGTATTTACCCTAAAGATACAAAAGTAGGGATCCGAAGGGTTACGTGCACCCCGATGTTTATAGCAGCAATGTCCACAATAGCCAAACTGTGGAAAGAGCCAAGATGTCCATCGACAGATGAATGGATAAAGAAGAGGTGGTATATATATACAATGGAATATTATGCAGCCATCAAAAGGAATGAGATCTTGCCATTTGCAACGACGTGGATGGAACTGGAGGGTATTATGTTGAGTGAAATAAGTCAAAGAGAGAAAGACATGTATCATATGATCTCACTGATATGAGTAATTCTTAATCGCAGGAAACAAACTGAGTGTTGTTGGAGTGGGGGGTGGGGTGGGAGGGATGGGGTGACTGGGTGATAGACACTGGGGAGGGTATGTGCTCTGGTAAGTGCTGTGAATTGTGGAAGACTGTTGAATCTCAGATCTGTACCTCTGAAACAAATAATGCAATATATGTTAAGAAAAGAAAAAGAAGAAGAGGAAGGTAGCAGGAAGGAAGAATGAAGCAGGGGAAATCGGAGGGGTGGACGAACCATGAGAGACGATGGACTCTGAAAAACAAACTGAGGGTTCTAGAGGGGAGGGGGTGGGAGGATGGGTTGGCCTGGTGGTGGGTATTGAGGAGGGTACGTTCTGCATGGAGCACTGGGTGTTATGCACAAACAATGAATCATGGAACACTTCATCTAGAACTAATGATGTAATGTATGGGGATTAACATGAGAATAAAAAAAACAAAAACAAAAACAAACAAACAAAAAAACCCAAAACCTCAATGAGATACCACCTCACACCAGTCAGAATGGCTAAAATTAACAAGTCAGGAAACGACAGATGTTGGCGGGGATGCGGAGAAAGGGGAACCCTCCTACACTGTTGGTGGGAATGCAAGCTGGTGCAGCCACTCTGGAAAACAGGATGGAGGTTCCTCAAGAAGTTGAAAATAGAGCTACCCTATGATCCAGCAATTGCACTACTGGGTATTTACTCCAAAGATACAAAAGTAGGGATCCGAAAGGGTACGTGCACCCCGATGTTTATAGCAGCAATGTCCACAATAGCCAAACTGTGGAAAGAGCCAAGATATCCATCGACAGATGAATGGATAAAGAAGAGGTGGTATATATATACAATGGAAGATTATGCAGCCATCAAAAGGAATGAGATCTTGCCATTTGCAACGACGTGGATGGAAGTGGAGGGTATTATGTTGAGTGAAATAAGTCAAACAGAGAAAGACATGTATCATATGATCTCACTGATATGAGGAATTCTTAATCGCAGGAAACAAACTGAGTGTTGTTGGAGTGGGGGGTGGGGTGGGAGGGATGGGGTGACTGGGTGATAGACACTGGGGAGGGTATGTGCTCTGGTAAGCGCTGTGAATTGTGCAAGACTGTTGAATCTCAGATCTGTACCTCTGAAACAAATAATGCAATATATGTTAAGAAAAAAAAGAAGAAGAAGAAGAAGAAGGTAGCGGGAGGGGAAGAATGAAGCGGGGGAAATCGGAGGGGTAGACGAACCATGAGAGATGATGGACTCTGAAAAACAAACTGAGGGTTCTAGACGGGAGGGGGGTGGGAGGATGGGTTAGCCTGGTGGTGGGTATTGAGGAGGGCACATTCTGCATGGAGCACTGGGTATTATGCACAAACAATGAATCATGGAACACTACATCTAAAACTAATGATGTAATGTATGGGGATTAACATAAGAATAAAAAAAAACCAGTAGGACACATACACAACATAATTAGATTTTCACAGATTTCTGATGTCAGAATTATGAGACCCATAAAACAATTATGGCTACTATGTTGTTATTGTTGGTTGTTGTTGTTTGAATGGCTGGGAAAGGGTATTTTTAAAACATTCTGGAGAAGGCCCACTTCTGATTGGAAAAAAAGGATAAGGAACAGGAAAGTATAAAAAGTAGTCTAACATATTTGAAAAGGGATGTCTATAGGGGAACCTGGGTGGCTCAGTCGTTAGGTATCTGCCTTCAGCTCAGGTCATGATCTCAGAGTCCTGGGATCGAGTCCCGCATCTGACTCTCTGCTCCACAGGAAGCCTGCTTCTCCCTCTCCCACTCCCCCTGCTTGTGTTCCCTCTCTCGCTGTGTCTCTCTCTGTCAAATAAATAAATAAAATCTTTAACTGCCTGGGTGGCTCAGTTGGTTAAGCGACTGCCTTTGGCTCAGGTCATGATCCTGGAGTCCCAGGATGGAATCCCACATCGGGCTCCCTGCTCGGCAGGGAGTCTGCTTCTCTCTCTGACCGTCCCCCCCTCATGCTCTCTCTATCTCATTCTCTCTCTCAAATAAATAAATAAAATCTTTTAAAAAAATAAAATGTTAAAAAAAAGGGATGTCTATAAAAATTACAATAACCAAAATTAAGCACCTGGTAACTGATTAAATATAATTAAATAGAGAATAAATGAACTAAAAGTAGGTCAGTACATCTCTATACTAGAAACCCCTTGCTCAGGCACCATTCAGAGAGTTAATATATGGACAGTGTCCTGCAGTGTTACGTCCAGAAGAATTAACATCCATTCCTTTACTGGTCTGTTTTTACCTAAAGACTGGGACTAGGCAGGGACTTTAGAGCTCCATGAGTTTGTGTCTTCATTTTACAGATGAGAAAATTGAGTCCCGAGTGAAGAGATGCAGCTAACATACCATTACCTAGACATTTACAAATTTTATGCTGGTCATGAAAACGGCTAACGTTGCCCAAAATTTTTGTAGTGAGCTAGCTACAAGGAACTTTTTACAAGATGGGGAAAAATGTTCCATCTGACCGCAGAAATTTGGGCTATGTAAATATTTCTGTCCATAATCTCCTAACAAAAGGAATTGGATGTCCTTATAAAAAAAGACAATCAAAGAAGTAAATGAGTATCTCCCCCCTGGGGAAGGTTAACAATAGTCAAAGAACTGGTGGAATTAAAGCCACTAACGGCTGAGGGGGGAAGAAGATGTTAGAGAGGACAATAAAGTGACACTGAATTTCAGCCTAATCCACACATCGTTGAGAAGTGTGAGCTGTGCACAACAGTTTAATCAAACGCTGTATGAAAAACTGAGGAGTTGAAGATTCACCAAAAATTTACCAGTATTTTTGAAAATACATTTTTTCCAAATTTTTAGAAGATTTCACATTTGAAAAATCTCACATTCTTATTATAGAAATTTTAGAAAATATTGAAAAATATATACAATAAAATAAAAATCATCAATAATTCAGTAACTAAGAGTTAACCATTGGTAACGTGTTATTGTTTTCTTCTCGGCTTTCTTCCATGTTCATAAATATATGTTTTTACAACTATCACTGTGATAAGTACCCTCATTCATGAACCTTTGAAAATGATTCTGTTTATATTCTTTGAGTATATTCCCTGAGGTTATAAAGATATACAATAGCAGAGTTATTAAGAGATTGGACTTGTAGGTGCACCTGGTTGGCTCAGCTGGAGGAGTGTACAACTCTTGATCTCAGGGTCATGAGTTCGAGCCCCACACTGGGTATAGAGAATACTTAAGTAAATAAATGCTTAAAAAAAGAGAGAGAGATTGGGCTTCCAATCAGAGTTGTCATTGAATACCAGCTTTGCCACTTATGAACTTATATAACTTCTCCAGGCAGGTCTCCGTTATCTCCTCTGTGAAAAAGGAAAAGAAGAATGTGAAAAAATGAAAAATGTAAAAAAATGAACCTATCTCACAGTTTGAGAGTGAAGATGAAAATAATTGAATGTACAGCTCTTGGTATACGTATAATAAGGGATCAATAAATTATTGTTGTCTTTGGATAACAACTTTGGATAATAGGGCCACAACTTTTACTGCATTTTGTATGCTTTTTTTATACATAATATATTTTCTAAATTAAAAAGCATCTATTGCTGTGGAGGTGCCTGGCTGACTCATCAGCAGAGCTTGTGACTCTTGACTTCTGGGCTCATTCAAGCCCCACACTGGGGGTAGAGATTACTTAAAAGAATAAAGTGATTAAAGTGGCAAAGTTATGTGTACTTTACCCCAATAAAAAAAATTTTTTTTAAGCATCTATTGCTATTATTACAGAAAAACATTACTCTTTTTAAAAGATAATGCTACTTCTTTATTGAGGTATTAAGTCATATTTCCTTGCCCCCCCCCCAATCTCTGCAACACAAAAGCCCCCAGGAATCTCTTTGTTTTTGTAGAAAAATATTAATAGTTGACAGCTTGTTGAGTGCATACAATAGCCAGGAGCTTTACAGTAGTATGCCAAGGGCAGGGCAGTGGGAGAGGTTAGGAACAATATAAGGTGCATTGGTCTATAGAGAATTTTGAAAAACAATCAAGCCTTGTTTGCCTGCTTTTTATTATCATCATGTGCCTGAAACTTTGAACAATGTCAATGATAAAATGAATGCTTTTCCCTAAAACATCTTTGGTTGGCCTACCTGCTACACTGCTGAATTTTAAGGATATGTATGTTTATATTAGGTATATATATATATAAACTTATAGATGTTTATTATATAATATGTATATAGAATATTTATTATATAATATATTATATATATATATACCTCATATTAGCAAATGTTTATTACTTGTCTCTTAATAAACACTGTATTCCAAGATGGAAGTTAATCCAGAGAAATCCTACTTACACAGTCAACCCTGACACATGTGGACAGAGCTTCCAGGGTTTGCTTCAAGAGTAAGTTCATAATGGTTAGGGATTGTTCAAGTTCATTTAGGGCATTGTTCGTGTTTCCAGTCCCTGTGGTAGGACATATCCCTACATTTAAGCAGCAAATATAAATAAACAACAATAACACAGTCATTTGAAAGGTAAAGAAGCAAAACTAGATTAATTTAATTCCATCATTCTATGTCACAATTCGGGTTTTTAATGGCACTTTAAAACTTAAAACAGTAAAACCGTGAACTGCAAGGTACAATACCTTGGTGAGTAAGTGTACATTTTAGTTCACACAAAATATACCTTTTAGTTCTTAAAGATTGAAATTTATTTTTAATTGTTTTGAAACAAAAAAATAAATTAAGAAAATGATTATTACTGATAATACTGTTGTCATCTGGAGGAGTGCATTAAAAATAATTTGTTCCAGGCATCAAATATGCCAGGTACACCCTTGTAAACTTGCCAAGTGCTCTCCCCCATTTAATAATCACAATGCAATGTCAGACTAGGACAAGGTCCCACAGCTAGTAATTTGCAGAGCCGGTTATCAAATTCACATTTGTCTGACTCCAGAGCCCAAGATTGCAACCAGTGTGTCAGGATGTTTGAGTTGCTAACGTTGCTAACAAGAAAGTCAAAGAAAGGAATAGAAGTTGTTGTGCTAAAGAAGCCTTGTTTTGGGGAAGTTCATTACTTTTGCCTTGAACCTTGGCTCCTAAGATTGTAAACTATCTCTACCAATATTCTCCTAAACAATTACCCAGGGGCCTGAAAGAGTTTATGTACCTTCCCAGAGGAAATAATTTACTCTCTTTTCCCAGGAGTAAAAGCACCATTAAGCTTCTAAATAAGGCATTTTTTCCCTATTACCTGGTTGCTTTAATAGATGTTTGTTTTTCTAAATAACATTAAAATTATATGGAGGACCTATTTTCAGAGTTTAGAAGAGGCTGCAATGATGAACTAAATAGGCTTTCTCAATAGGTTGAGAAACCGGAAGGCATTTTTGCTCACTCTATATTAATGTGCCTTGACATTTACTTCCTAAAGAGGCTCCAACATTTCCAGTGTTTTCAAATGCAAAACTGTTCACAAGCCACAACTTTTAATTCCACTGTGACATTATCCTTTCCTTGTACCTGAAGTCATGAATGAGTTGTGCTTGGCGATACATGAAGAAAATTGCTCATGTCAGAAAAAGGACTGGTGATAGAATCAGAACTTTAATGCTCAAAGTGTTGGGATCAGGTTACTGATGTGTCTCCTCTGGCAGAATTTCGGCCAGAACTTTCAGTAAAAGGTGTCACTGTGGAAGGACTTAGAGCATAGGAAAGCACTTGTGTGACAGAAAGAGGGGCAGGAAAAAGAAATGATAAGGATTCAGATTTAAACCTTTGTTGAGGAAATGTTACATGGCATGGAGGTTCTCATACTTTCCTCTTCACTGTGACCTAATGAAAAAGTTTTATTGATCCCTAATTATAGATGGGAAAATTGCTGGCAACAGAGAGGCTAAGGGCCTTGCCAAGGCCTCAACACTTGTAAGTGGCAAAATGGGTATACAAACGCACCTGTCTCAAGTCCAGAGATCTTTCTACTACATTACAGCTGCTCCTATCCCTGGCCACTTCTATCCCTAAAGAAAATGCAGTGGTTAAGAACATGGGCTGTGGAGTCAGACAGCTTGGCTCTAGATGCCAATCCTACCGCTTAATAGCTGTGGGATGGTGGCCAAATTATTACCTCATAGGGCGGTGACAGTGAGTGAGCAATGTTTACCAAACATTCCATTTCTCCTACATTTCCTCCCCTTAATGTTCTGTGAGGACATGTGACCAGTACTAGCTAATGAAATACAGCCATAAGAATGGGTGTCATTTCTGGGCCGCAACAGTAAAAAGCCCATGGATAATCATCTAATTCCTTCTTTCTTTTTTTAGAAAGATTTATTTATTTATTTGAGAGAGAGAGAAAGGGAGAGCACACATGCGTGCACACGCTTGCATGAGCGGGGGAGGCGCAGAGGGAGAGGGAGACAAGCAGACTCCTGGCTGAGCTTGGAGACCAGTGCGGGCTGGATCCCAAGACCCTGAGATCATGACCTGAGCCGAAATCAAGAGTCAGACGTTTAACTGACTGAGCCACCCAGGCGCCCCATTACTTCCTTTCTTTGAGAGGTTTAAAGACCTAAAATTTTACAGGGCGCAGCTAAAATATGTTCAAGCCTCCAGAAACCTGGATACATGAATAACTCCATGGAGCAGATACTACCATCCTCTCCCAGCTGGGTCACATGCTCTGTCATAAATACTGTGAGGGAAAAGGAAACCTTTGTTCCACCAAACCACTTCGATTTGAGGGTAAATTTGTTGTAGCAACATAATCCAGTCTATCTAGACCATTGTTTTCACATCTCATTTTCCTAATCTCTAAAATAGTCATAACAATTTTTACTTAATTGAATGATTGTAAGGCTGAAATGAGACTTTTTATAGGCCATACCTGAAGGCAATTGTCAAACCAGGAAGAGGCAGGAGCAAAGAGTTGAGTGTATGGCCATCTGGGTGAATCATTGTCTCTCTGTTTTTTCCAAAAGTAAAGGGAAATAGACTATATGATCTTCAAAGATTCCTTGCCACCAACTGCAATGCTCTGCTACTCCTCTAAGTTTCTCTTTGACCTCAGAATTCCATCATTCAGTTGTTTGACCCATGTTTCCATGTCAAATGCTGTGCTAAGAGCTGACCTCAAGGACAGGTCATAAGAAGGGGCAAACTGGATTTTCTCTAAATCCAAACTGAGGACAGGGCATAATGTGTTCTGGGAATGGAGAGAAAACGGTCTGAAGAAACTTGGCATGGTCTCTCTTTCCTACTTTTGAAGAAGCCATAAATGAAGCTCTCCAGGAAGGAGTCTAGGGAAGCTGGTGATGAGGGGAACAGCATGTCATTTTTGCTTTAGTACTCACTGTAAATGTCTTTCTATATCCCTGCAACTAGCTGAGGGGGAGTAAGAGAGCAAAGCTATCAGACCAGCAGCATCTTAATTATGGAGATTAGAAATATTTTATGCAATTGACGCAGCCTCTTCTAAATTACACAGTATTAAGGAAAATGACTCTGTCTAGTGCCAATGAGGAAGGAAGAAAGGAGCTCTGAGAACAAGAACAGGTGGATTTTGACAGTTTGTCCAATAAAATAATAATAGTTGGGGGGAAAAGACTTTAAAAACCAGACTAATGCTACAGTTTTCCTTGCCTAACACAAATCTCTTAACAGGACTGGGCATGATGGTAGCTAAGCTTCAAACTGTTGGTCCAGCTAGACCTCGCAGTCTCTGCTCACCCCTTTTCCTTCATTTTGTTCTGTGACACAACATTAGAAGGCCAGCTATTGGAATGCTTGGGAAGAAAGGGAGTTGGGCTGTCAAGAGATGGTTTGTTTCCCAGGCAGTCTATGTCCTTTGCTCAGTTGGAGAAATATCACTTAGTAGCCCTGAAGTGGTACCTTGGTATTCTCAAAAAGTTCAATTACTTCCCATGGCCTAGTAATTTCCTGCCAGGCATAGGAGCATCTGGTTCTACAAGAATCGAGGCCCATTGAGAGCATCCTGAAGACTGAATGCTTTGGTAAGAATATGGAGGACTCCCATCAATCACACTTAGGCATCATTTTGCTGAATTGAGCAGGGGAGTTGATGACTGTGGGCAACAGTTTTAGCACCTGCTGTTTTTATTGTTTAATCTCTCCTTCTAGACCTCCCTGTAAGATATCATCACAGTAATCTTTTTTTTTTTAAGATTTTATTTTATTTATTTGACAGAGAGAGAGAGAGAGACAGCTAGAGAGGGAACACAAGCAGGGGGAGTGGGAGAGGGAGAAGCAGGCTCCTGGCCGAGCAGAGAGCCCGATGCGGGGCTCAATCCCAGGACCCTGGGATCATGACCTGAGCTGAAGGCAGACGCTTAATGACTGAGCCACTCAGGTGCCCCCATCACAGTAATCTTTTTAAAGAAAAAGCTCTATTACCTTTTTGCTCCAAATCCTCTGATCCTCTTGTCTGCGAGAGGTGCAAACTCCAAGGGCTATGGAGCCAGGGGGTAGTGTAGATGGGAGAAGCTGTCTCCTGTAAGAAGAGACTTCAGAGAGTATTAGGAGCTGTGGCAAACTGGAGCGCTCCTAGCAAGGTCTCCCACATGCTCTTCTTACAATGTGACATTGATAATTCTTCTGTTGGGGTTGGGTGTTGGTGGCATTCGTCGTACCTTCCCTTGAGTCTCAATGGGCCTGTGACTACAGCAAAAATCATGCTATGTGCTTTCTGAGGCTAGGTTATAAAAGGTAATGATGTAATGCAGTGTCAGCCTGGTCTTCTTGGGATGCTCACTCTTGGAACCCAGCCACCATGCTGTGAGGAAGCCCAGGTCACAGGGCAAGGCTCCATGTAAGTATTCTGGCTCACAGCCAACAGCCAGCATCAACCACCAGACAGGCGAATGAAGAAACTTTGAGATGACTTGTGCCCCCTCCACTGCGAGATTGCAACCACATGTGAGCCCCCACGTGAGAAGTCCCCAGAACTGTGAGAGATGGTAATAAATAATTGTTGTTTTAAGTCTGGTTTGTGATACGACAATACATAACTGGAACATCCAACAGATCTTATTCATTTCTAAGCTTGCACATTTGCTGAAGTTATTTTATGCCTGAGAAATCTCTTTCTTTCCCATCTTCACTTATTGAAAAATCTACCTGTTGTTCAAGGATCAGCTGAATGCCACTAACTTCAAGAAGCCTCTCTTAATCATGGCTTTTAATAGTGATCTGTTCTTTTTCTGTACTCTGGACACTTTGCATAATTTCTCCACGATTGAAAGGTCATCTGGGAGGACCACTTCCCCCCCACAGTAATTTTATAAAAACATTTTAACATAGTTTTAAAAACAGTACCTGGTTTGTCAAAACCACAAGCAATGCAGAAGTCCATAACTCAGGAAGTGTCTCCCTTCTGTCTTGCTCTATCTACCTCACCGCAACTTACCCACCTCCTCTCCAAAGGTAACTGCTCTAACAGAGTGGTATATATTTCCCACAGCCTTTTCTACAAATACACACACACACAGTATTTGCATAAACCAGATTCTTTTTTTTTTTAAAGATTTTATTTATTCATTTGAGAGAGAGAGAGAGTGCGCACAAGCAGGGGGAGAGGCGGAGGGAAAGGGAGAAGCAGACTCCCACTGAGCAGGGAGCCTGACATGGGGCTCGATCCCAGGACCCTGGGATCATGACCTGAGCTGAAGGCAGATGCTTAACCATCTGAGCCACCCAGGTGCCCCCATAAACAAGATTCTATCATAATACTGTGTTGTAAACCTGTTGAGTCAATGATGTACTATAGTTATCTTCCCATGTCAGTAAATACTGATCTACCTCATACTTTTTTTATATATAAAGATTTTATTTATTTATTTGAGACAGAGAGAATGAGAGAGAGAGAGAGCACATGAGAGGGGGGAGGGTCAGAGGGAGAAGCAGGCTCCCTGCCAAGCAGGGAGCCCGATGTGGGACTCAATCCAGGGACTCCAGGATCATGACCTGAGCCGAAGGCAGTCGCTTAACCAACTGAGCCACCCAGGCGCCCTACCTCATACTTTTTAATAGCTGTAAAATACTTCTTATTATTTAACCAATTATTTAATATTCTACTTATAGAAATTTAGGTCTTGCCCAATTTTTCCTTATTGTAAAAAAAGACTGTATTGCTGTTGGATATGTTCCTGGACAAGAAAAGGCTGAGCTAAAAGAAATGCATCTTTTAAATTTTGGTATAAATTCTTAAATTCCTCTCCAGAAAGAGGTAACTATATGCCCATAAATAGTATATGAGAGCACTGTGACTTTCTCTGACACTGAATATTATCAAGCTTTTAAATCTTTGCCAATTTGTTACGTGAAGAATGATAGCTCCTAATTTTTTAACTTACAGTTTTATTATTAGTGAAGTTGAGCAGCATTTCACATTTTATGAGTCCTGGTATTTCTTTCACCGTGGCTTTTGTCTGCTATGTCCTTTGCCTGTTTCCCTTTTGGTGCTTTTAGGGTTTTGTTTTGTTTAATAGGAGCCTTTCAACTATTACCAGTAGTAAATATCTTAGTCTATTCAGGCTGCTATAACAAAATACCGCAGACTGGGTGTCTTATAAACCACAGAGATTAATTCCTCACAGTTCTAGAAGTTGCAAGTCCCAGATCAGGGTGCTAGCATGATGGAGTTCTGGGGAAGGCCCTCTTCTGGTTACACACTGCCAGCCTCATTCTATATGCTCCCATGGTGGAGGGGGCTGGGGATTTCTCTGGAACCTTTCTTATAAGTCACTAATCCCATTCATGAGGGCTCCATCCTCACGACCCACGTACTTCCCAAAGGCCTACTTTCTAAAACTACCGTCTTTGGGGATTAGGATTTCAACATATGACTTTCAGGGACATAAACATTCATGCTGTAGCAGTGAACCTTTTATATATCACTTTACAAGGATTATTTATCTGACAGTGTGTTTATTTATGGTAACTTTTGCATCTAGGAGTTTAAAAAGATTTATGTAGTTAATCCTTTCTTTTGCCAAGGTGTTAGGCTACACTGTCTTTCAAAGAAAAACCTCCTATACTTTCAATACCATATAAATAAATATATTTTATTCCAGATGTTTTACAGAAAAAAAAGCCAAACATTAAAAAAATAATCATACAATATTTCAGATAACACTTCCTTTGAGACATTCTAGGCATTTGCAAATGTAAATTTCTGGGAACTCATTGACAAAATGCAGTTATTCATTGAAGAAATATTTGTGACATATTCCTGGATACCAAGCTCTTTTCTAGGCTTTTGGTACACGGTGGGAACTTGTCTAGTGGGGATAAGAATAAGAGTTAACAGGGGAAAAAATGTAATGCAGCATTTTTTACGAACAAAATAAATCAATCTCTGTGGACCTCCTCTGAGCTTATATAGCATGTGGACTCATTCCTCTCATTACATTTAATCTATACTCTAATTCTTGGTTTAAATGTCTTTCCACCTCACTAATATGTAAACGACTTAAGGGCAAGAAATGTACCTCATTTATCTTTGAATCCCTGGCATCTAGCTAGGTACCTGGCTCATTATAATGGCTCAAGAACACTATTGTTAAATAAATGGGTTTCCCTACTTTACAAGTTGCCTCTTTTCCTTCTCACATGAATACTCATAATCCTGTCTCCCTTCCCCTCCTTCCTTACCCTATCACCTCAAAATAAAAACCCACAGTAGTTGTATGATGGAAACAGCTGAAATCTCCAAGGACTGATGTTTGCATAGTGATATTTAATCAAACATGCTTAGCTCATAAGAAGGACTCAATTTAAAAATTATTGAATAAATGAATAACTACAGATTTTTAAAATGTCATTCAGAAAAGTAATAGGGGAGATGCTACCCTCCCCCCAACGCAAGTTCACAGCAAGCATTTTTAGAGAACTTATAAATTGTCTGATATCACAGCGAAAATCCAAATGAAACCATAAATAAAAGACACAGTTATTAACATTGGAGAGACATCAACTTACAAGTATGGGCAGAAACAAAGTTGCAGAACTAAGGATTTATAATTCTCAGAGTCTTGCTGGGAACAATGTTGTCTTTTTCTGTCACACGCCTGGGTTCACGGAAGCTCTTTTCAGGCTTCTAACTTCAAGGCTTATAACTGGGAGGCTGAGATACATTTCCATCTTCTCAAACAGAGACTTGCTCTTGCCTTTCTGGTAATGAATGAATAGTTACAGCCCTTGGTTACAATTAGTTTTTGCTCCTGGAACATTTCCCAGGGGTGATATGCCAATGCTTCCAGGAGGAGGTCATGAGGCAGATCTGGAAGGCTGGGGCTCTGCTGAATCAACTGTGCTCTTGTGGGATGTGGCTGTGAACACAGTATGTGCTAAAATGTAAATAACACAGCCAAAAGCACCAAATGCCATTAAAAAAAATTAGAGGATGATTCTGAGTAGTTATAAGCATATGCATACATAGATGCATTTATATTTGTTACCCAAAAACATGCAGTCATGTGAACAATGAGTCAGGCATTATTAAAATCATAGGAAAGACCATTAGTTCAGTGTTTTCCTACTGTGAGTGACCAGCACCAAGTCCTCCATCTGAAACTGGAAAGCCTGGAATTCACACGGCCAATTATGCAATACTAGACCACTGGGAAGCATTTCTGGCTGGCTCAGCTGGTGATCTGCTTTTACCCTGCAGCACCAAGATTGATAGACCTTATAATTTTATCCTGGTTAGTGCAGATGCTGTTCTTACATAAGTTGAAAAAAAACCAACAATGCTCTTTTTCTCAAAAGAAAAACAAACTAAGCCCTTCCCAGGGGCTTGCCTTGATGACACCTCATGGTGGGGAGATTGGTACCTTGATCACTGGCTAGAAAAAAAAAATCCCAATCATGATTTCTGAATTTTCTGTAACTTAATTTCATTGAAGGCTGAACGTGCTTGTTTAAGAGAAAGAGTGAAAAGGAACAGCAATTTGTCCCCCTCTAAATCACTCCTTTATGAGGCTTCTTTGGGTATGAGGGGGATGGGAAAGAGACTCCTTCTTAGAAGGTACAGAATATCAATTCAGGAGCCGCTAGTTTCTCTTATGCTAATGACGAGGTATAATTTTAAAACATCACATTCATATGCATATATGGTGCACACATACATAATTAGTATATTTACAAAGCACCTTGCAGAACCTTAGAACTCCTAGTTCCATTAACCCTTAAAGGGAAAAGTTCATATCAGTCAAGCACAATGGAACGCACTCCCTTTCAATTATATTCACCCATCATCCATATCTACGAAAGAGACCTTCAAGAAAGTGAAATACGTTTTTTTTTTCTGAAGCACTGCCACGGTCTGTTATGTATTTATCTGCTTTTGCAGCTCTAATTACAAAATAAGCACTAGCTACTACATGGAATAACTACACTAGCCAAAAAGATTTTTATAATCTGAGAGAAATGCTCCCATATTGACTCTGCTAAGAGAAACAACTCCCCTTTCCTTGATTATAAAGAAGGAAGACAGATGGCTTCTTGTTTAAGACTGTAATTTTACTTTCAGCCTCCTCCCTCAGTTAAAAACAAGATGTACTTTGAGGCTTTGAGGGAAAATCTCAAGGGAAGGTTTTTTATTCTTGGCTGCATTGAATAATTCAACAAACATTTGAGAGAGCTGAGGGAAATACAAAGGAGAAAATCCTTTCCCTTGTTCTCAGGGAGTTTACAATCTAATTGTGAAGTTTATAATCAGAATTGGGACTAGGGCCATTAAAGTTTTATTTTTTTTCACTTCTATATAGTGGCCTGATGGTTACTGGTAACACACGGAGGATTTACTAGCCCAGCGGTATGGTACCCCCTCCGATCAAACTGAAAAAGGACATAGGTAGAATGCAGAGGAAGTATTGATGATCTCAGGGAGTAGTCGTAGAGTACAAGCTCTACCTACTAGCCGCTTTCTTACCTAATCTTGATGACAACGCTTTGGGGTCATCCTATTATTAACATTTCACAGAAGACCAGAAAGAGGTTTAGAAAGGTGATTGATTCATCCCCTGTCACAGACCTAGGAAATGGTATTGGAATACACCAACCAGGAATTCTTCTCTGGCCTTTTCTTTAGCTGTCTCCAGGTTCCTATTTTGACTTTCCTTTGCTTTCAATGCACATAAGGTCAACTTAGTTCTGTGCTGTTTTTTTTCCCCTTAGACTTGGAGTAATCTCTAAAATTTGCTGTCTCTCATTTAGTCGGGCCTTCCAGAATCTCACTCCTTTGCAACTTTGCAAATAAACTTTTTTTTTCTTTTCTGATTCTGTTTTTGAGACATTCTTTGACAGGATGAAATGAAACATGTAAAAGACTTACAATAGTGTCTGATACCTGGTTCTCTTAATATTAACCCTGATCTTTAAGTTTTATTCCTGCCACATTTTCACTTGCTTTTCTCCCCCCCTTTTTTTTTAAATAAACGCTACACCAAACATGGGGCTTGAACTCAAGACAAGATCAAGAGTTGCATGCTCTACCGACTGAGCCAGCCAGGAACCCTTATTTCTGTGGCCCTTTAACTGTTCTCATCCGACACTATTTCCCAAGGACTCCCCGGTTGTAAATTTCCTGAAGGTCGTGACCACGCCTATTCTAACTTGTTGCTACCACACAGTGTATTAATGTAGCAACAAGGACTTGTAAGAGAACACAAGCTAATTTTGTTGTTGTTGTTGTTCACCTCTTTATTCCCAGTGCCCATAAATACTGGAACTTAGTATGTCCTCAGTAAATATTTTTAATATGAATGAGTTAATACTCGCTTATTGTTTTTTGTGGACAATCCTGTATAAGAAAGTTTAGTTCAGATCCAACATGGCTCTGTATTGAGAGACCTGGCGAACTTGTTACCTTTTCCCTGTATACGGCTCTTTACAAAAATTTCGACCTTGGGTGCATTTTATTAGGCTGTCTCCTTCAAAGGCTCAGTTTCATCAGCAAAATGGGGCCAGTAGCAACAGATGCTTGTCTCTCCCCGTTTTCTATCACCCACTCCTTCACCAGGGAAGGTTTATTGTGTACACTTTGCTCTGGATAAAAAGCAACCGTAGGAGCAGTAGGATGCCCTTAGGGTCTTCGGGTTGCGCGTCCAGTGGGGAAAGCGAGCAACTCCGCTTGCCTCGCCAGTGCCTCTCGGGTCCGGAAGCAATCCGGCCACATTTCGGCTGCGAGCCCGCTCAGCCCCCGGGAGCCTCAGCCCCAGGCGACCTCTTGCTCCGAGGCAGCGCTGTGCCTCGGTGCCACGGCTAAATAGGCTCGACACTGCGCAGGCTCCGACGCGCGCCGAAGGGCCCGGCCTCGTTTTGGCCGCCGCCGCCCGGCTGTCGGCGCGGCGCTGCACTGGGGGCGGGGAGTCTGATGGGAGACGCGCGCGGCGCTGAGGAGGCGGCGGCCCGGGAGAGGGAGCGGGAGAGGGACTGGGAGCGGGAGGCGGGAGGCGGGAGGCGGGAGGCGAGGGACAGGGGGAGGCGCCGCCGCCGCCGCCGCCCGCCCCTTTCCGCTGGGGAGCAGCTGCGGCAGCAGGAGCCGAGCAGGAGCCGCGCAGCCGCCGCCGCCGCCGCCGCCGCCGCCGCCGGGGGATGTGGCCGGCGCCCGCCCCGAGCCGCGCCGCCTTCTGACTGCCCGCGCCGCCCGAACCGCCGCCGCCGCCGCCGAGCCGTGCGGGGCCAGGCCGCGCCCTCCCCGGGCGCCCGCCGGCTCGCATGCCGAGGGGCTCCGGGGCGTAGCTGCGCGCCGGGCGCCGCCTCCGGGCTCCTCCGGCCCCGCCATGGGCTGCTGCAGCTCCGCCTCCTCCGCCGCGCAGGTGAGGGGCTCCCGCCTCCCGGCCGCCCGCCCGGATGCTTCCCCAGCGCCGCGCCGCTGGCACCCGCTGCCTCCCGCTGCCCGAGATGCTCCCTTCAGCCCACCGTGCGCTCCGGAGACCCCCACCCCCGCGTATCCCTGGAGTCTGTCCCGCAGGTGCCCCCGCGCTGGCTCCGCGGCTGCCAACTCGCAGCCCCCGCTGCGCGGCCCCCAGTACGCCCCCGGCTCTCGCTGGCCCCTTTCCGACTTGGCCTCTTCCCAGTCACACCTGAGCGGCCCGTCCCGCCCGCCTGCAGGTAGAAGCAACACAGGCGCCTCCTCTCTGCTCTGCCCCAGGTGGCACCCCGTTCCCTCGTCTTCTGGGCCTTGCGCCTCTCTTCCCATCTCCTTGGAGTCTCCCCTTCCTCATCCACCGGCTGTTTTCTGTGCTCCCAGGCGGAGTACCCTCAGTGTGGGCTCTTCACCCCTTTTCCACGTTATTCCAGTTTCTGCTCCATTGGATATTCTGCCCCTTTCTCTTGCCCGCCGCCCCCGACAGCAGGTTCAGGTGTTTAAGCGGGTTCCGGAGCCCTTACACGGCCCACTTCCCAGATCCCACCCGCTCGCCTTGCACCCCATCCCCCCTTTGTGCCCTGACCCTGGGCACCGCGGCCTCTTCGTGCACCGAGGCCCCTGCGGGAGCGCTGACACTAGGCTGGGAAGGAGATTGGGCACCTGGTGGGTGACGGGAGCGTTACGGAAACTCCCTCTTTGTTGCCAGTGTAACAGGAGGAAGAGGTGCCGAATTTAGTTTTTCTGTGGGCACTGGCTGCATGTTGCCGCTGAGGGCTGAGATGCAGAGATTTCTCCCAGCTTCTACCCTGCCCCCATCCAAATTTCGCTAACCTCCCCCTCCCTTGCCGATCCGAGCCCTTAACCTGGATGGAAATGTTTAGACAACTGTATAAGGATCAAATGTAATAGAACTTGACTGCTGGCCACTAATAACTGAGAGGACCTGTTTGTAAATTACCTAATTTAGTGGATTAGTGAGTATTTACAAATACGATAAAAAGCAATCAGGAATACTGCATCAAACGTGTTGGTGTATGAAAAATAGGCTCTGACAACGCCTGGGATGTAATCTCACAGTTTCATTAGCGTAGAATTTAACTGTGGTCTTTGATTTGTTTGTTTTGGGCGGAAGACAAGGGCTCTCGTTTTTAGAAATAAAGGCTGGTTGGTTCTTGGTGAAGAAAAATGCTAGTTTGGAAAAAAAAAAATTTCCTCCAGAGATCGAGCATCTGCGATAATGCCAGAAGTGTTTTGCGGCTGCTAAATGACTATATATAACTCAGTTTTAAATAACCTGCATACTTGCTCTGAAAATCTGAGATCTGTTCGAAAATGACTAGAATTGCAGATGAATGGAGGACGTCTATGTTTTATGAAGTATCCAACCTATTTGTCCAGTTCTTTTTTTAAAGGGTGTTTGCTTACTGGGTTTTTTGTTGTTGTTGTTGTTGTTGTTTTTTCCCCTACTAGGATCACGGTCAGGCTGATTGGTTTAGTTAGTTAAACCTTCCTATTCAGTTGGAATAGGCAAGAAAACTATAGGTGGTGGTATGGAGGAGAGGTCGAAAGACCAGGGTTTTCATATTAACAGTTAAAGGTGTGGGATTACACAATACCTTTCAACTGGTTAGGGAGTTTTGGGGGAGGGGGGAATCTAGTTGAGTGCTATTCATCTCACATTCACTTAGATATTATTTTCACCAAAAAGGTGTTTTCATACTGCCTTTCTTTTAGGAACTGGGTGACTTTACATCCCCCCTTTGGTGGTGAAATGCCTTTAAACCAGGACATTATTGATAGTTTGTGGATGGCTTATTCAGTGTGTGAACAGTTAAAATTGGGAGGGATGGATGCTGGACCAAAACTCTGATTTAATCACAGGTCTTGC
This sequence comes from Mirounga leonina, assembly GCF_011800145.1. Taxonomy (NCBI): domain Eukaryota; kingdom Metazoa; phylum Chordata; class Mammalia; order Carnivora; family Phocidae; genus Mirounga; species Mirounga leonina. The sequence continues at coordinate 26,523,299 of NW_023270433.1, read as the reverse complement.
ATTTGACTAGCTCCACATCTTACTTTTCAGAATGCTGTCACATACATTTTCTTCGCTTTTTCCTCCTCTTGCAGTCACTGTTTCCTTCATGCCATGTTCTACAGACAAGATGCATGTCATGCACCCTCAGGGGTGCATTTTTTTTTTTTTTTCCTTCTGTAGATTCCTATAACCAATCAGCAGCTGTCACATGCCTTTAAGTTCAGCTTTAGGGACCTGTAGTGTTCAGTGGAGCATCGAGGAAGAGGTTTTGTGCCAAAGAGCTGGTCATCTTTTTTTTTTTTTTAATTTGAGATTTTGGCATCATTCTTCATTTGTGAAATGTTACCAATCTGCTGGCATTTTAATGCCCCTTTCAGGAGTGTCCCCAGTTTTAGAATAATATCGTATCTATGTATGTTGTGTTGAAACAAAATAGGGATGCAACTTCACAGTCACTTTGAACCTTTCTTAGATGCCTCAGTTGTATTTTCAGGCCAAATGTGTTTCTTTTCATCCCTTCTACTGGACTGTAAGCTTCTTGATAACAGGAGCTGCTTTTGTTTTCCCCATCTTTGTATCCATTGCAGTGCCTCACTATACCTTGTACAGAATAGTTGCTTAGCAGTACTCAATAAACAGAATGTATACACACACATTTCACTATCTGGCTGGCAAGTAACATTGAATATGAGTCCAGCCCTGAGCCGCGTGCTGTTTCACTTCATGGGCTGGTTGACTAATTCCACCAAGCCATCCTCTTTGAAGCTCAAATTTGAACTGTTTAAGTTAAAATTGACCTGCCTTTCCCACATTCCTTCCTATTTTATCAATGGTACCATCAGTTTGCAGAATTGAGCAGGATTCTCCTTTTCTTCTGGTGCTCTGCTCAATGCCTGTATTTTAGTTGGAGCAGTGGCTGTAACATCTTTAAAAAGCTTGTCTGCAAACTCTAATGATAACCTGCATAGCACATCAAAACAACGTGCTTCGGGGTACTCTGCAGTTCAGCTTAGCTTTTCTCAGTGGTATCGTCAGCAATTTTAAAGCTCTGGCAGGTTTTATCAATGTAAATATAGTGCGTTTCCTTTTTGTGGTAGGGATTCACTTTTGAAATGTAATTTATTTTTCCTCCTAGTCTCTTGCTATGTTGTACACTCTCATAAAAGAGTTTATGGTCTTCCCAACTGTTTCATCTCTTGTAGTCTGTCCTGATATTATTTGCATTTTCTTGGCAGTGTCTGGATATCATAATTTGCCATCAAAATAATTATCCTGTTTTAGGATTTAGATCAAAGGGAAGTGTCACCTTCTATACTAACTTGTATTTCATTGCCGAAGGAGCAAATTATTGGCAAAATGATTTTGTGCCCTATCAGTTATGTACATCTAAGAGTCTTAAGAGTGTCTACAGAGTCAGGGCTCTTATAGAACTCTTAATTATGATTTTTATTAGTGACCACTACAAGTTATTTGCTAATATTAGTAACTGCTCAAAACAGGCCAACACATGATAGCCTTTGCCTAAAAATCTCTTTGAAGGGAACGTAAAAGTGAGATAGTCTTGAGTTTCTTTTTACAGCACTAATCTTCCCTAAGACTCTTAAAATTTATTCCCAACTCTCCATAATTCGTTTATTCTGTTAAACCTGACATAATTTCTATTCTTGTAATGTTAAACTTCAAAGTTCATGTGTAAATCTTCAGATTTATGAAATGTTCTTTCCCATTGACAAACCAGTTTGAATGAAGCAGGCTTTCCAAAGATTACTTAGGAAACTGCCGTAAGTCTGTTGTTAATGGCTAGATCATTATTTCTCACAGCAGTGCTTTGGAGGCCAGGAGATTCTGCAAGTGCTCTGAAGTTCTGTGTCCTTTGGTTCTAACTTTAGAAATTGTGAGAAGGATGGAGGAGAGTCTTTCTGGTTGAACAAACCACTCCTCGTCTGTCTGACTTTAGCAGAAATTGTACTTGTCTACTGTCTTGTCCCATGGTACTCAAATTGAGAGCTATAAATTTAACTGTCTTTTTGTAGCTCTTCTGTCTTGTCTAGGGAGTAATGAAAAACAGTCAAGTGGTTCAGTAATACTGGTTAACTTTTTGAGTATGTTAACTGTTCCTTAACAGATTTTAATAATACTGTAGTCTCCATCTGCTTTGTGGAATTTGAAGTCAGATGATAAAAATGGCATTTGAAGAGTGTAGTGGGTTTTCCCAATAGAAACTAAGTTGTTCCATTAAACTATGTCCAGCAAAGTAGACTTTCTGGGATTAAAAAGTCATGGCATGAAGACAGTTTATTTTTCTTCTTCTTCTGAATACTGTGCTCTTGGTATAGAAGATCCTCAAAATATGTAAATCAAAGTTACTGTTAAAATTGGAAAACAATGTAAAAATGGTAATGCTTTTTGTATAGCTATTTTCCACAGTGATTTTCGTGTTGTAATTTCTACAGTAACTGAAGAAATTGGGAGTTTCATTGTACAGCTGAAGAAGGTTAGGAAAGTTGGCTGAAGTCAGCTACCAAGTGGACAGATCCAAACTTTAATCCTGGTCTTCTGGATCGCAGTCCTGTGTTTCTGTGTTCACAAGCATGTTTCCCAAATCTTAAATTGCAGCTCACTCTGTCTTTAGAAAAAGTCCACTCGATAAAATTTTGGATTAAGGAATTTCCAATTTAAATTCATGGCACCATTTTGAACTTCATGGAGGTCCTAGCTGTGGAACAATATAGTATATAATAGAGCAAAACTAGTCTAGCTAGAATGTTCCCATGCTTCACAAATGCTATCAAATACTATTTGATGTGTTCATCCTATCATTTAGAAATGTTATTGGTTTGGGAGGATAATTATTTATAAAAACGCATTCTCTATTATGCTCTGGTAATTGGTTAATAGCTGTGTTTCTACATAACCCTCCACACCCTCCGTTCCTCCCCTCCCCCCCAAGAAGAAGAAATATTTCCATGTTGTAACTTTGGGTCAGATTTTTAGGACTCTAGGGGATATTAGAGATAAACCAGTCCTACTATCTCACCTTTCTGTTGAGCTAAACTAGAACTGAGAAGCTATGAAGTAGTCTGAGGTCGGAGAAATCTTTATGAGGTAGCTGGGACTAGAAACCTACTCTGTCTCTTAATCTCTTGATCTTTCTGCAGTCCAGTTAATTCTTAATGTTTTAAGTCCTCTTATCTTTGCAATCTTGGCTGTACATTAGAAACACTTAGATAACTTTAAAGAACGCTAATGCTTGGGTCCTACTCCCAGAGATTCTGATTTCATTGGTTCAGGGTCACTGCCTGCGCATCAAAATTTTTCAAAGTTCCCTTGGTGATTCTCCTCTGCCGCCAAAGTTGAAAACCACTGAGAACATAGCCTTTCTTTAGGTAACTTCATCTCCTCTTATGGTTTCAATTACAATCTGTATGCTGACATTTCCCAAACTGAATTACTGAATTGAAAGAAACTCTGTCCTGGCTTCTGATCCTAATATCCAACTGATTACATAGCACTTCCAGTAGGATATCTTATAGGCAACTCAAACTCAGCATGTCAAAAACTGAACTCAAAATTTGTACACACACTCATCTTTTCAGAATCTCTGGTTCACTGAAGGATACCAATATCCTGATGTGGAAACTGAGACATGCAGGGGCCTAACTTTCATTCCTCCACGTCTCGTCACCACATCTTGCTTCTTTTACCTTCTAAATTCTATTGCCAACACCCCAGTCTAAGCCTCCATCATCTCTGGCCAGAACCTTGCTTAGGGATCTCCCTGTATTATTCATGCTCTCTTCAAATTTTTCTTTCCGTACTGCAGTCTCAGTGATCTTTAAAAAATCCAAAGCTGATTGTGTCCCTCTCCTGCTTGAAACCCTTTAATGGTTTCCGACTGCTTTTAAGACAAAGACCAGAATCTCTGACCTTAGCCAACAAGACTCTTTGTGGGGTGGTCTCTGTCTCTCTAGTGTCATTGTCCTCTTATGCTCACTCTTCATGCTCCAACCTCACAGATTCCTCAGTGGATTGTATTCCTTCTCCTTTTAGGACTTTT
>NW_023270433.1:26348080-26519250 GCF_011800145.1 Mirounga leonina | reverse complement strand
TCACAGATTCCTCAGTGGATTGTATTCCTTCTCCTTTTAGGACTTTTTCCACTTGATATTCACTTGTCTGGAAGACTGTTTTCTCCCTGGCCTTTGGTTGGCTACTACTCATCCCTTAAGTTTTAGCCTTAAAGTTACTTCTTTGGAAAAGGCTCCCCGATCCTTCAAACCAGGCCACGTCTCCTCAATAAATTCTCATAGCCTTAAGAATTTTACCTTTGGGGCGCCTGGGTGGCTCAGTCGTTAAGCGTCTGCCTTCGGCTCAGGTCATGATCCTAGGGTCCTGGGATCCAGCCCCACATCGGGCTCCCTGCTCAGCAGGAGGCCTGCTTCTCCCTCTCCCACTCCCCCTTTCTCCCTCTCCCACTCCCCCTGCTTGTGTTCCCTCTCTCTCTCTGTCTCTCTCTCTGTCTCTGTCAAATGAATAAATAAATCTTTAAAAAAAAAAAAAGAATTTTACCTTTGAGTACTTAAAGCAAAAAACAAATAATTATACAGTTGATATTGTCTAGACTGGGAGTTGGCAAAACTAGTCCATGGGCCAAATCTGGCCGGCTACCTGTTTTTATATGGCTTGCAAGCTAAGAATGCTAAAATTGTGTGTGTGTGTGTGTATTTTTAATGGAAAAAATCAACAGATTATTGCATGATACATTTATTTCGTACAACTGTATAAAATTTGACTTTCATTGTCCACATAGTTTTATTGTGACACGATCCCACTCATTTGTTTACATATTGTCCGTGGCTACTTTCATGCTACAGTGGCAAGGTTGAATAGTTATGACAGAGACTCTACAAAAGTAAATATTTACTCTGTGGCCTTTAAAGAAAATGTTTGCTGACCCCTGGTCTAGACTGAGCTGACAAAGAGTGGGACCATGTCTGCTTTGTTCATTGCTGTTATTCTCTGTGCTAGGTTGATAGCCGGTACATGATAGGTGCTCAGGATATATTTGAATAAATTAACAAATGTTCTCTTTCCTTCCATGAACGGATGTGGATGAACTGCTACCTTAGCAAGTCTGATGATTTAAAATTCAATACAACAATTTTTTAAAGGTATAAAGACTTCGAAAGAAGATTCTCTATACCATCCTCAACAGCATTCTTTGGCAGCTTGTATGTTGCAGGTATACATGTCATATGTGAAGCAAGGGGACTTATAGAGGTGTAAGTTCCCGGGTCAGGTGGATGGGAAAAGACTGGTCCACTCCAATAACGGGCCAGTTGGATTTACAGTGCTGACGTTTTTATAGCAGGCACAAATGGATGGGACTTTATGTGAGGTGTTATAAAGAAAAAGTGTTTGAACTGGTGAAAACTTCAGTCATTAAAGAGGCATTGTTATTTCTACTGTGGGAATTCACTCTGGAAATGGTTAAAGTTTTTGGCACAGTAATATTTCTTCCCTTTTAGTACTTTTTGTTGTCTCATTTATTTGGAAAATAGCACAGCATGATGTTCCAATTTTGAATTTATGCATTGTGTCAAACTTGGTACTCTTTTTAAAAGGTGATTTTTGAAAGTGATTTGCATTTTTCAGTTTTTTTTTTTTTTTTAAGATTTTATTTATTTGAGAGAGAGAGCACGCGCTTGTTCGCATGAGCTGGGGGAGCAGCAGAGGGAGATGGCTGAGCAAGGAACCCAATGCAGGGCTGGATCCCCGGACCTTGGGATCATGACCTGAGCCGAAGGCAGACACTTAACCAACTAAGCCACCCAGGCACCCTCTTTCAGTAGGTTTTAATATACTCCGTGGTAGTGGGGGGTCCTTAGTTTATTTTTTCCTGTGATATATTCCTTTTTAAAAAAAAAAAAAAGATTTATATATTTTGGGGGGGGAGCTGCAGAGGAGAGGGAGAGTTGTTTTTTTTTTTAAGATTTTATTTGGGGACGCCTGGGGGCTCAGTTGTTAGGTGTCTGCCTTCGGCTCAGGTCATGATCCCAGGGTCCTGGGATCAAGCCCCGCATGGGGCTCCCTGCTCAGTGGGAAGCCTACTTCTCCCTCTCCCACTCCCCCTGCTCGTGTTCCCTCCCTTGCTGTCTCTCTCTCTCTCAAATAAATAAATAAAATCTTTTTAAAAAAGATTTTATTTATTTATTTGAGAGAGAGAGAGCTAGCAAGTGTGCACATGAGCAGGGGCCGTGGAGGGGCAGAGGAAAAGGGACAAGTAGAGTCCCTGTTGAGCAGGGAGCCCAACATGGGGCTCCATTCCAGGACCCTGAGATCATGACCTGAGCCGAAACCAAGAATCTGACACTTAACAGACTGTGCCACCCAGGTGCCTCAATAGACTCTTCTTTGATTTCATATCAGTTATATAATAGGATTTACTTAAAAAACATTTGGTTGATGAATCACTGGAAATTATTTATTATGTGAAAATAATATTACTCTTTTTAGCTCTTCTCTACAACATCTCACAACCAACTATTTGGACATTTATTTAGAAAAGAAACTCTTAAAAGCTATTTTTAGTCTAATTTTTAAGGTTGTTAGATATACTGAAAATTGTTAAACAGAAGTGTTTGATTTCTGGATACTTTTATAGAACGTAAAATAAAGAAAACAGCAAAAAGAAAAATTGGAAATAGGCGGTTACTTCAGGATGTTCAAGTAGTAGTTAAGGTATAAAAGGTTTTTTTTTTGTAGCATTGTGGTGATGATGATGATCTTGTAACATTTTTCATTATGAATCACTTAGGATAATTCCACTGTAAGAAATAAAGAAACCTTAAGGGGCGCCTGGGTGGCTCGGTCGTTGGGTGTCTGCCTTCGGCTCGGGTCATGGTCCTGGGACCCTGGGATTGAGCCCCACATTGGGCTCCCTGCTTGGTGGGGAGCCTGCTTCTCCCTCTCCCACTCCCCCTGCTTGTGTTCCCCCTCTTGCTATGTCTCTGTCAAATGAATAAGTAAAATCTTAAAAAAAAAAAAAAAAAAAAGAAACCTTAAATCTAAATAGCTAAAATATTAAAAAAATTAATCTTGCATAAATTGCAAGGTCGTATGTCTTCTAGGTTGGTTAATTTAGCGGCTTGATGATGTCAGCGAGGACCTGACTTCTCTTTTTGCTTTTTAATTTTTTTTTTTTATTTTAAGGAAGATCATTTCTCCTCACTTATCTGCCCTCATGATCCCAAGATGCATGTGGCTCTTCCTACTTTCTTTTGCTGAGCTGACAACCTCCAGTGTTTTCCCTTTAGTAGGAGTTAGGGAGGGTTGCATACTCATGCCTAAACAATTTCTAGCAGTGGGGAGACCAAGTACCCTGTCATTGGTTGGCTTAGACTAACCAGGATTTCCTGGAGTCAAGTGGAGGGTGGAGCAGCACTAGAACTCCGACTGCAGTGCAGAGGGTGGGGATGGTGACGGGTCGTCAGCCAGTAGTCCCTGTTACATAGTTTTGCCATTTTCTTCTGCCTGTAAAGTCACACCTCTGCAGTGTTTCCTAACATTTTGCTTCTAGCTCCATTATAAGACTTAACAGCTCATAGCTGGAAGTCACACAATTATCTTTCTGTTCTCCCAGGAATATTGCTCTAGCCACTACTGAAGCCCCTGTTTCTTTTACCCACCCCCTGCCTCTTTCCCGTTCTGAGGCCAGAATAGCTTCAGGATAAAGAAGACCATTTAAGGTTGGAATAATGGTTAAGTAGCTAATTAATATTCCCACAGTCAGTGATCCTCAAGAGAATCTTGGGGGTTTAGATAACCTCTTCCCTCTAGCTCTCAATTTCCTCGTCTACCTCTTCTGTGTGTGTTTATCTCTGTCTATTTGATACTCGTTTATTCTCTTTTCCCTAACATTTTCTTTTTCCTTTTGACCCCTCCCTGATGCACTTAAGGAGCCATAATACTGAGTGGGATGTACTAGGATAGAGAAGGAAAAAAAGGCACTCTCTTTTTTCCTTCTCTATCCTAGTACATCCCACTCAGTATTATGAGAGTGCCTTTTTTTCCTTCCCTTCCGTTTAATTTCTTTCTTTCTTTTTTGTATAAAGAATAATAAACCTGAAGATTCACATCATTATTTAGGATATCTACGATATAAAGAGCCCTCATAAAAAATGCATCTCTGCAACAAATAGCCAATTTACAGAAGAGGAAATAGTAAACTAATATGTAAATGTGTTCAATCTTACTGATAATCAAATTAACTGAAAGCACAGAGACACTCTTTTACACCTGCAACTTTGGTAAAAGTTAACAGAATATTAATTGCTCATGTGGTTTTGACTCAAGTGTACTTTATTGATTTGCTGAATAAATTGGAATGACTCTCTTGGGACATTGTTTGATGACATACATTGAAAGCCATAAAAAGCAGTAGACCTCACTTATTTAGTACTCCAAAAGTACAGTAAATGCCATATGCAAGAATCTTTCCATTTGGTGTTATTTATAATAGCAAAAGAGTTTAATTTTAAATACAGTATTTTTGGTGTAACATTTTTTTATACTAAAAAAAAGTCTATATGTGTCTCATTTCCCATCCCCAGCTTAATGATCCTCCCTTAATGCATAAGTGGCCTTCTACCTTCCTTATAAGAAATTCTTTCCCTACTGTTACCCCAAAGGGCCACTAGAATCCGTAGAATTGAACACCATCTTTTACTGATGAGAATATGGGCTGCATAGCCAGACTGCACGGGTTTGAATTTCAATTCTGTCACCAGCTGGGTTATTTGGACCAAATTCTTTAACATTTGATGCCTCACTTTCCCCAGATGTAGAATGGGAACAGGAATAAAACTTGTCTCATATAGGCTTATAGCAAATTGCACAGACCATGAAAATATCTCCAGCGTTATCATATTAATGGAAACTAAATCTGTCAGATGTCTTTGTATCCATTAATCCTCCCCTGGAAAAAGTCCTGTTTGGGTTTTGGAAAAGGGACCCTGACTTCTAAAAATTTTAAATTGTGTCTAGAAGATGAGCCCTCAGGGTGAAATAAGCAGCAATAATGAGAGGCTAAACTGGGTGCTTAGGAGTTCAGGGAATGGGGAAACCAAGAAAGGATGGACTAGTTGGTGAGTGGGCTACCTGAAAATGACCGTTGGCCTTAAAGGATGGGGCTTTGAGTGGGAGGAAAGACAGATTTCAGTAGAAAACAGAAGGGGCACTCCAATGAAAGGAATGGCTTGAACAGAGGCAAGGAAGCCTTTAACTCACTGCAAAGGAGACCTGGCCAGAGTAGAGAGAAGAGATGTTACATGTAGGGAAGGCATTAATATTTGAAGGGAAGGAAATAGGCAGCCATGGAGAGTTTTTCAGAGTGATTTAAGGAAGATTAATATGACAGCCTTGCTGTGCTCGAAGTGGGAGAAAGGGAAACAGATGCCACCCAGGAAGCTGTTCATTATCTTGGACCAAACAGTGTTTCCCAAATGGGAAACAGAGAAGAGATATTGTGGAATTGAAATAGGACAGACTTTCCTGACTTATCTGGGTCTGTGGGATGAAGGAGAGGGATGCAGTTTAGAATGCCATATAATAGAGGAAGGGTATTGTAATAGGCATTGCAAGGGGAGATGGAGACTAGTATGTGGGGAAGGGAAGGTGAGTTTAATTTTGTGTGCACTGAGTTTTGAGGTGATACCAATACCTCCATGTAGCTAGCAGTTTCCCATAGGCAATGGAAGACCTAGAACTGGATTTCAGATAATGCTTTAAGTCATGCACCTAGAGGAGATGCTTTCAGGATGGGTGATCTCTGAGGGGAAGGAAAGGGCATGAAATACGAGAGCAGACAACTAGGGAATGAGTGATGACTGGTCATGAACTGGCGGTTTCTCTGTGCTCATTCCCTGTCTGCTCTCATATAATAAATTTCATTTTTTTCTCACAACTCTGGGAGGGGGTGCCACTGTTAGCCCCATTTTACAGATTAGGAAGCTGAGGCTGAGAAAGCTTAGGCAGTTTGCCCAAGTTCCCCCAAGTAGTGTAAAGCCTGGAGTAGTTCAAAGCACGTACATTTCCTCCTGCACTACATTCCTCTCTCTCTGCTGTACTGAGGACTACTACATTTGGATAGTATATTAAACGTACCTCAGACACCACTTACCTGTCACTTAAATTCAGAGATTGTGTGTACTGTTTGCCCTCACTTTAAAGTGTGTGTGTGTGTGTGTGTGTGTGTGTGTAGGGGAGGGTGTTGGTTTTATTTATTTTTTAACATTTATTTATTTGGCTAAGATCAAGTGTAGTATCTGTTCTTACCAGTTTAACATTTATTTATTTTAGAGAGAGATTGAGCGGGTCGGGGGGATGGGCAGAAGGAGAGGGAGAGGATCTCCAGCAGACTCCCTGCTGAGCATGGAACCCAAGGCTGGCTTGGTCTCACACCTTCAGATCATGACCTGAGTCAAAATTGAGAGTCTGATTCTTAACCGACTGAGCCACCCAGGTGCCCTGAGGGTCTTGGTTTTAAATCAATGCACCCCAAACTGGAGGTCCAGGATGACAGTTTGGAGCAGAGTGTGGTCTGCATAAGTGGTGGTTATAAACCTTGGACTCTAGGGACCCTTGACTGCTCTGCATTCCCTCCTGGGCCCTTTTACAGATTCTTCTAAAACCTTGAGTCTGAATAAGTCTATCATGGCAGTAAGTTTACCAAATGTGACTATAATTGTGTCCTTTCCCCCGTAACTCAGATTCTTGAGAATATCATTTTAAATAAGGAGTATATGTTTATTTAGTCAGTCTTTGGAGATCCATGGCCTCTAAAAGGGTTAATGTAATTGATGCTGGTGGTATTTAATAGTGAGTACGAACAAGGCTCTGGAGAGCAGTAAGAAAGGAAAGGGTGAAGAAAACAGCCACAGTGAAGTTGACTTTGTAGAACAAATAATTAGCATGCACATTAGGATCAAATTACAAAAGCAGAAATTTTCACCACCAGGGCAAAAGCTGGATTTTTTTTTTTTTTTAAACGAAATTGTGCTTAAAACTCAGCATATTTAAGAGAATTTTATTCCTTGCTTGCTAGGCTCTGAAGTTTCTTTAAATCTTTTTTGCATGTGATTTTGTATTTTCATGACAAGTCCAAAAACATGAAGTGTTGGAAGACAATTCTAAAGATCTCAAGTTTTAGGTCTAGCATATTAAATACATTCTGAAACTAACTGTACTTCTACGTCAAGAAAAACATTTTGGAATAGATGGTGGTGGTTGAAGTAGATTTCAGTTATGAAAGTTTAGAAATAATACTTTAATACTTTCATTTTAAAATTGAATGCAATTCATTTTTAAATAGGTAGTGATAATACAGTTTAATCTAGAAACTTGCCAAGAGCAAGTAGAAAGGCATGTTTCTCTTGTAGTAACAAGCAAACAGAGCAGGGAGCCTCCTGGGCAGGAGGAACACTTTCTTCTGACCTGCTACTTACCAGGCTCTGTGATCCATGGGTGCTATTCCACAGTAAGGATACAAATGTTACTTATTTAGGAATGCCTTAAGGGTTTCTCCGACGGCCGTGCTCCCGAAACACCAGGGCTACTAGGTGATCTTCCAAGAAAAGGGCTCTCAGGTCATAAAAGTTTGGGAAATTCTTGCTCATTCCATACCATCTCCCCAACATCTCCCTTACCTCTTTTGTTTGAGTCACAGTGCATATCAACCTATTAAAGGCTTATTGCCCCACACGCCCCATCCCCAACCCCAGTAACCAGTTTAACTTTGCATAACTGACCTTTTGAATTTATTTGTCGTTAATTTTTTTCTTTTCATTACATCTATTTTTAAATATATTTTACTTATTTTTAAGTAAACTACCTCCAACGGGGCTCGAACTCAACAACTCTGAGATAAAAAGTTGCAAGCTCTATCCATTTAATCAGCCAGATGGCCCTTTTCATTACATCTTGAGGAACTGTTCTGCAGAACACACTTTGAGAAATGGTTCTTGAAGTATTCCTTCTCAGTTCCCTTAAGTGACAACAAAGGAGAGTGTGGTAGTAACAAGAATGTTCTTGGATCAGATAACCCTTAGGTAGGAAGCTCTCAGCAGATCTGAAACGGAGTTCGAACACATCACAAGCTTCATGTTGTTTAAAATATTAGCAGAACAATGTAAATAAATTTCAAGTCACTTGAGTATATTATAATCTAAAAGCCTTCATGTGAATGGTTTCTCAGATTTGTGGTTTGAGATCTCCCAAGAAGTTAGGGAAGGACCCTACCAGTTTGTAATTTGGGAATCTGGCTAGACTGCTGTGCGGCCAGCTGGGCCAACCGTAAGAGAAGGAACCAGCCAGTTGGGTTTGGGGGTTTTCTTCCGTCCTCTGGGCCTGCTGCCTACCACCTCAGAGGGCCATCCAGAGGTGGACCTAGTGATCCAATGTTGTCTTTTGTTGGAGAAAGAATTGAGAATAGAGATGTAGTTAGACTGGCTAAGCAAATAATAGATCCGCAGTAGATGCTTATTGAATAAATGTGATGGTGGGATGGGGTATTCAGGGACTAACAGTTTAGGATGCTAAAGATACTTGTCAAAATTACTATTAAAACAAATATAACCTGTGGTGGAAGGAAATGGGAATGAACCTGAAGATTATAATAAGGCCATTATTCGAAATGTTTGTTAATACTAGTGATCATGAACCTGACCTTGTTAGCGTGTGTCCCTTCATTATAATGAAGTTTTAATGAAGACATTAATACTAGTCAGTCAGGGGGAAAAAAAAAAGCACATCATAAACTAGAGACATCTGGGCTGGTCACACCGAAGTATGCTATGTAATCAGCACTGGTTGATAGATTTATGGGAATGAAGGCTTCTCTTCCCTTCTGCCTCTGCCTCCCTACTCCCCTTCTTTTTTTTTTTTTTTTAAATTGGCTCACATTGCAGAATACATGAAGGAAGCTCGTCTGGCCCATCTTCACAATGCCTGTCTGGTAGCAGAGTGAGCAGAGCTATAGATCCTATGTATTTTGTTCAAAGTGTGACTGGAAGGACAAAAAGCACAGCAAAAATGACCACCCCTGCCCATGACTGTGGTGCAGGAGTGAGAAGCTCTGAGGCCAGTGGGAAGGCACTGAAAAGAAAAAAGTAAAAGCATCAAGAATGTTGGTAAAATAAAGAGAACATTCCAGGCGGGTCACATGCTTTGGTTCAGTTCAATGTTTACTGGCAAGTGTGCTGGTCAGGCTGCTAAGGACTGGCTTTAACCAAGAAAGAGACTTTACCTCTATAAGTATACAGCCTACAGAGGAGGGCAGGGGCTCCCACAGTGCTGGAGTGCACCTGCACCTCTCTTTCCACTCGTTTACAGTGTGTAAAGTGCTGACAATTTCTTGGTAGATTCTAACTAATTTTTTAAAAATAAGAGCTAGCAGTTGGTTGAGCAGCTGACTCCTGATTTCATCTCAAGTCGTGATCTCGGGGTCCTGGGATTGAGCCCCGCGTCAGGCTCCTTGCTCAGCAGGAGTCTGCTTGAGAATTCTCTCTCCCTTCCCCTCTGCCCTTCCCCCTGCTCACTTGCTCTCTCAAATAAATAAAATAAATCTTTTTAAAAAAATAAAATACAAATAAGAGCTAGAAATAGATACTACTTTTGAAGTATGATCTGTGTCAGTTCTTAACTGGTAAGGGTGGAGTTCGGTAAACTTTGGGGTAAATTTATTGTGTCTGTAGGTGTGATAGTATTTTATTGCACAAAGTGAAGGGAAAAATAGTGTCCTTTACTAGAAAATAAAGCTTCCCTGAAGCCTATAGACTGGTCACATGGACTCTCGAGGTAGTCCCATAGAAAAGATGGTACCTATAATATGTTTAATATATTTTTTTAAGTTTTTAATTTAAGTGATCTCTACCCCCAATGTGGGGCTCAAACTCACGACCCTGAGATCAAGAGTCACATGCTCTTCCACCCAGGTGCCCCATATGTTTAATATTTTTATTCCTGCATTGAAATGACTAACATTTAAGCTAAGGTGTGGTTTTTGTTCTTTGATAGTGCAAGGTTCTAGTAACTTTATTTAAAGTAGAACAAATGAAAGGTATTCTTTTGTTGTTCACTAATCTCTGGTGGCTTTCTTGCTGCTCATCCACATCTGTTGACTGAATCCCAGATCTCTGTCCTTTCACCCTGCCAGGAAGTCCAGGTACTCTTGCCTCATATCAGAGGTGTGGTCCCAGAGTCTCATACCTACCTGGGTACTGTGACCTGTTTGATGTCCCACAGCCACCGAACCACAGGGCCCAGAGTGGGTTCTTCACTTGTCTCTTATCACTACATCAGACTAGCTTCTTGATTCTCTTCCAGCTTTCTCCCACTCAGATGGGCATTTTCTCTTCTACTCTCAAAGTATTTACACTTCATCTGCTTCCAAAAATATTTTACGTGATTCATAACCAAATGTAAATATATTTAAGACTTCCGAAATGGGGGCGCTTGGGTGGCTCAGAGTGGCTACCTTCGGCTCTGGTCGTGGTCCTGAGGTCCTGGGATTTAGCCCTGAGGTGGGCTCCCTGCTCAGCAGGAAGCCTGCTTCTCCACCCGCCCCTCCCCCACTCGTACTTTCTCTCTCTCTCTCGCTCGCTCACTCTCAAATAAATAAACAAATAAATAAATCTTTTTAAAAAAAGACTTTTGAAATGAAAAGTCAAAAGCTAAAAGGAGAAGGTGGTATGGAAGGAAGAGACACACATGTCCTAAGTGCCTAAGCTTATTCACCTACCAGAGTTCCTATACCTTCTTTACAATAGTACTAATTCAAAGGAGATTATTACGTGAAATCCTTTTACAGAATCCCACAACTGGCAGGGCCTTGAGGTCTGTAGCCCAACCCACCAAGGTATCATGTCCACTAAGTGGACTTTGTTCAGGCTCTGCTTAAATACCTCCATCAGCAGAGAGCTCACTGCTTCCTGAGATAGTTAATTCTGCTTTCAGGCAGTTAGTAGAAATGTCTTCATTTTTGCACAGCTGAGCTCTTGTGTCCATGTAACTTTACTGTTGATTCTGATTCTGCACCCTTTAGCCAGGGAGATTAACTGAACTGAAGATAGAAATCAGCCTTTAATGTGTGCCAAGTTTGTGTGTATTTTAAACTTAAAAACCCTTAATTTATACAACCATTTCTACATGTCATGATTCCAGATCCTGTACTATTCTGGGCTCCCCCTTTTTTCCCTCTTATGCTTTGATTTTTAAGATTTATTTTTTTATTCCTACCAAAGCTATACATGCATATATTTTTAAAGAGTCAAACATTTCCAGCAGGATTTTTTATTTAAGTCTCCCCCATTTTCTGTTGCCCTGAGGCCATCACTTTCAAATCTTTGAACTAAATCTTTTGCTTTTGCCTCTATATCTCTAACATGCTTGTATTGCTGCCTCCTGGTTCTTCAGTTTCTGGCATTAATTTTGGCCTCCCGTTATGGACCATGAAGATTGAGCTCTCTTGCAACACCATTCTTTGCCCCATCCCATGGGCACACCCTGTTATCCTCCTGCTGTAGACATATCATAATTTTGTTTGGATCAATGTTCAGTCTTTACATTATGACTATGTAAGTGTTCTTCACAGCAGAGTCATGTAATATTTCATCAATCTTACATAATCTTTTGTTGCTCTTGGAGATAATTGTCTTGTTTTGCTGTTTACCTAGTTTTCTATGCACTTAATGAATAATTTACCTCTAAATTCTTGCCTAGTTGTGTGAATTTCTTTGAGTCAGCTCAGATACCTTAGATACTCATTTCAATTTCAATTTCCCGACTCGATCTCTTCCATAGCTCCAGTCCGGGCTGGCGGGTTTTCAGGCCTACTGTAAAGCTCTTGATTTGAGATTTCCCTTCACATCATACCAGGGATTACCTTGATCTTTATCTGGATCCTGTGGACTTTTTAAAAATTTACTTAATATTTTTAAAATGTCTATGCGGCTTTCTTTATTTTATGAAATAAAATACCTTTCTGTGTAAGGAAAATGGAGGAAAGGAGGGAAGAAGGTGAAATAGAATTGGAGGAAGAAAACTTTTTTTTTGCCTTTAAACTGCAAGATCTGGGAAGAGTTCAGAACATCTTTCTGCTTGAAATGAGACCAGTGAGTCTGATCAACATGGTGGATTCAATATCCACTTATTTCTGCTCCTTCTCCAAACTCCTTGGGGTGGCATAAATGTAGATCCTGATCACCTAGAATCTAAGGCCCAGGGATCCCTGAGGGCATGGGTGAGAAAAGAGGCTGAAAACAACAGAATTGGTTGACAGTGTGTGTTAGGAGTAGGTAGACCTTTGGATCACTTCCCCAGCGAAGCAACTAGATATACACACAGCCCTACAATTTTCTATTTTTACATCTTACGTTAAGGGCTGTGATCCATTTTAAGTTGAGTTTGTAGAGGGTTTGAGGTATAAGTTGGGTTTTTGTTTGTTTGCATTTTTGCATATGGGTGTCTAATTATTCCAGTACAATTTGTTGAAAATGCTATACATTTTCCCACTGAATTGCATTTGTACCTTTTTCACTTGATCTTAGCCAAAAGGCTGAGAAGCGATTAGATACCAACCATATATGTGTGGGTCCATTTCCAAACTTTCTATTCTGTTTCATTCATCTGTTTTATGGTAGCTTTATACTATATATTGAAATCAAGTAGTGTGATTCCTTTAACCTTTTCCTTCTTTTTAAAGATCTATTTTGGCTGTTACAGTTCTTTTGTCTTTCCTTATACATTTTAGAATCAGCTTGTCAATACCTACCAAAAAAATTCCTACTGGGGTTTTGATTTGGCTTGCGTTAAAACTGTAGATCAATCAGTTAAGGAAGAATTGTCAAAGAATACTGAGTTTTCCTATCTGTGATGGTGGTATAGTTCTCCGTGTATTTAAACCTTTAGTTTCTTTCATCATTGTTAACTTGTTCTGGTCTTTTCTGTCTTGGTTTATTCCCTTGATTTGGTAAAATACCTGCTTCGGTAGTTTCCTGAGAAAGGATACTTGAGGTAATTTTTTTTTTTTTTTGATACCTTGCATACTTTTATTCCTACCTCTTACCTATTTTACATTTGGCTGGATGTAAAATTCTGGATTGGAAATTACTGTCCCTCAGCATTTAAAATGTGTTTTTCTTTTGTCGTCTTTGTTTCTAGGGTGGCTGTTGACTCTGTTGCCATTCTGATTCTTGATTTTTTGGTATTCAACTTGTTTTATCCTCTCTGGAATCTTTGAGGATCTTCCTTGTAACCCGTGTTCTGACATTTTTCAGTGATGTGTCTTTTGAGGATCTGTTTTCATCTGTTAACGCTGACCGCTGTGGAGTCTTTCAATCTGGAAATTTGTGTTTTGCAGTTGGGAAAAATTTTCCTGAATTTTCTTTGATTCTTTCCCATCTGTTTCCCCTGTTCCTTAATTTTCTTCTTTCATTTCTGAACTCCTGTTTTCTCCACATTCTGGTAGATTTCCTCAATTTATCTTTCAGTATTTCTATTGCATTTTTATTTCTGCTGTGAGTTCTTAATTTCCTAGGGTATTTTATTTTGTTCTCTTCAACATTCTTTTTCATTTTTGCATCTTCTATTCTTATCTCTCTGGGCATATGTGTGCACATTTGTCTTAAATTCAGTTCTCTATCTGCATCATCTGTTTCTTCCAACTTTGTTCTGTTTGTCTCTGCATTCATGTTAAAACTTTCCTTAAATGCCTAGTAATCTTAGCTATCTGCTCATTATTTAAGTACCGGGCTCTAAAATGTTGTTTGAAAATATTCTGTTCATTTGGGAATGGTTGACTGGGTTCATTTGGGAAGGTGGTCTGGCTGGCCTGTTTCCTTGGGAAATGCCCAGTGTCAGCATCTTTTGGACTGGTCAGATTTTTCCAAAGAAGTTTGCCCCTCTCTCGTGGAGGGCATTACTAGCCTGGTTGCCAGAGTTCTGGGACACAAGGGGGAAAGAAAGTTGGGTGGGAGTTGGTCTCAATATTTAATACGTAAACTTCCACTTAAATTTTTTTGTTTCCCATGGGGTACCCCTGGCCACAACCCTTCTGGGCAGACAAGGGGCAGTTAGGTGCTCAGTTGCACACAGGGTGTAACTTGCTTTTGAGCCTCCTTGCACTAAATTCTCCCATTTAAGCCCACTGTCACCTCCAGTTCCAGAGATATCTTATACCACTAATTCGTGAGGTTTGGGGGATTTTCTTGTGCCATAAGTCGATATGCTTCCTGCTTTTCCACTGTTGACTCAGAATAGCTTTTTGGAGTCTTCTAGGTCAGTTATCTCTCTCCTACCCACTTCCAAGCTCCAAATATTTTAAATCCCTTTACTGTCATTTTAGTGGCATTTTGGAAGGGAGCAGAGTTAAATGCATGTATTCAGTAAGTCAGCATTTACTGGCAGTACTATATAAGTCTCTTTCATCTTTATGAGTTCTGGTTTAACAGTTTCATTAAAGTGTGGTGCACAGAAAGGAGCTCACTAAACTAGACTAAGTCAGTCCTTCTGGATTCTTCATGTTGCCCAAGGTGGAATGAGCTTTTCCAATAACTTCACTTACGTTAGCTTGCAGTCTACCAAAAGCCCTAAGACATCTTTTTTTCCTGTCCTGATGTTTCTATAATGTTGGATTTTTAAAACATGAGGACAAAACTTGAATTTCCCTAGGAAATTTAAAGCTATTGGTTTTTGCCCAGTTTTGTAGACTTTCTTGAACTTTTGGAATTCTGACTTTATTATCCAGTATATTTGTTATTCCTTTCTTTTTATTTTTTATTATTTTTATTTTATTAAGTTTTTATTATCTGATGATTGGGTCAGCAAGCCAATTATGTCTTCATATTCATTTCAGAAAGGGCTTGTTAATTGTGGGGTTCACTGGCCTCTTTCCTTTGGAAAACCCTTGAGTCATTATCTTTTAGCCTTGATATTATTTATTGTTTAATTATTGTTAAAAATATTTTTCATTTCTTTTCAAGACCTCTCTTTAGTTGGTCAGCTCTTTTCCCAAGACCATTTGAGCAGTTCTGGGGTGCCTGGGTGGCTCAGTGAATTAAGCATCCAACTTTTGATCTCAGCTCAGGTCTTGATCTCAGGGTCGTGAGTTCAAGCCCCATGTTGGGCTCCATGATGGGCATGGAGCCTACTTAAAACACACACACACACACACACACACACAAAACCATTTGAGCAGTTCCAAATATATTTGACACTTATTTGAGTCCCATCTCTTATCTTCAGAGATAGTATTAGATAAGATCAACACATTTTAGTAAAATTCAGCTGTATCATATGTTTCCCAATCTCTGTTCTCCTAATGTCAAACAAGGACATGACATTAACCAGGAATGGCTTGCTCAGGTATATGTGCTGGCTCTTACTATATACCTCTTCTTGAGAGCCCCCAAACCCTCTTTTGTTAATCTGCGCTAGAATTTTACTGAGTTGAAGTTATGCTCAATCACATTCACTTTATTCTCCTTTCTAAAAGTGGGGCTGCTGACATGTTTCCCCCTGGTTCTCTGCCATTGTGGAGAGCATGTACTTGTCTGCATGACCAGGGTGTGAACTCTCCCCTGGGAGATAGGAGAGGAGGCAGTGTCTTATCTCCCTCTGTTCATGGCATACTGCATCGGTCTGATATAGAAGACACTCCGTAAATGTTTGAGTGAGTTTGTTTGAAACAGCTTAGGGTTTTCTGGACTTCCTCACCTATTCACCTATTGGGCTTCAGTGTTCCAGCTCAATGTTGAGTCTCATCCTACTAAATTTTGCTGATACTTCTAAGGGTATACTTTCTCACTTGTGTTTAAAGTGTCAAGATTTGTCAAAAAAAAAAAAAAAAAAAAAGTCTTTTCAGAGTACCTGTTGGTGTTGCAAGCATTATGCTGGCTTTTGGGTCTATAGTAAAGAAAAAGACAACCCCTGCTCTCACGGAGCTCACTACCCAGTGGGGAGGAAAGCATTGAAGTGCCAACAGTAAAGTTTCCTGTGCGCGTGTTATCTTGACATTGGAGGTCATGTTTGGGGTACTTCCCCCCCCCCCCCCCCCGCCCCGCCACATTCCCTCCTTGGACTGCCTCTAGTCTTTATGTATCATGTCTGGCATGAGCTAACTTTGCTGCCACCACCCTAGTCTGAGCCTACATTGTCTTGTGCTCAGGGGCCCGCACTCCTTTCTCCACACAGCAGTCTGCGTGATCGAAAAGCAAACTCCTATCCCATCTGCCCTGTGCCTAGGACCCTGCAGTACCTTCCATCACACTGAAGTGTGTATCTGGACTTCCTTTCTGCTTTGATCTGGCTCTGCCTACCTCTTCAGCTCCCCTCCTACCAGTTTCCGTTCATTATGTCCTGGCCAGATTCACTGTTTTCAGACATGCTGAGATCTTTCCGTGTCAGACCCTTGCTTTTCTTCTTTCTTCCGGACGGTACCCTCAGATTTGTCAGCCTTGCTCCCCCTCGGTTCTGAGATGACCCTTCTACCCCAACCCTGTCATGGGCTATTTCTTACTTGGTTTATGTTTCTTTAAGCTGATCATCACCTGAAATTATTTACATGTATTTACTGGCTTTCTCCCTCCATAAGCTCTGCGAGCACTGGGATTTGGTTGGTTGAACGCTGAATCCCTCAGTGTGGCACCAGGCTGTGGCAATTCGGAGATGGTCAGTCAGTGTTTATTACTGGATGAATGATGCATTATAGTATTGGTTTACATCATGGCTTCTACTGCTCTGTGATTAGTTCAAGGCCCTTTTGATGAGATAGGCCAGTCCGTGAGCAAAGTCATTCTTCCAGACTTAATAAGGTTCCTGCTGGTAGAGTTGTGTCTTAAACTGTAAAATACTAAATTCTGTTCTTTGATGCCGTTTGTGTAACTAGTGGTTAATTTTCCACATGCTTCCTAGTCCTGTTGGAATAATAGATAAAAAGACCAACTGTGGCTCTAACTCCCTGGGATTCATATTTCCTAAAAACATTTCTCAGATTTCTGCTGCTAGGCTTTTTGTATCATGCAATTTTTTTTAAAGTAATCTCTCTGCCTAGTGTGGGTCTCAAACTCACGACCCTGGGATCAAGAGTCATATGCTCTACTGACCGAGCCAGCCAGGTTGCCCCAGTATCCTGTAATCTTGACAGGCTTTCTCTTACCTCTTGGATTCTTCCTGTTGAAACTTGTTAGACTTGTTAATTTTCTGTGTAGCATGGGATGATGGTTTTCTAGAAGATTCTGCAAATCCTTTGTCTTATATTTATCTTATAGCTTCTCTGGTACAGATTTTTCATTCCTTCCTTCCTCTACGTTCCTGTTCAATGGTATCTTTTTTTTTTTTTTTTTTAATCACCACCCTACTTCCAACTGGTCATGGGAAGGGCTTTGTGACTGGAGTATGTGTTTATCAGTAGTATGGGGTCTGGCTGAAAGGTAGATTGTGACCTTAAATGGAAGGTTCAGGATTATGGAGATTCTGTACTCTCTCTCATGATATTTTTTTTTTTAAAGATTTTTTATTTATTTATCAGAGAGAGAGAATGGGAGACAGAGAGCATGAGACGGGGAGGATCAGAGGGAGAAGCAGACTCCCCGCTGAGCAGGGAGTCCGATGCGGGACTTGATCCCGGGACTCCAGGATCATGACCTGAGCCGAAAGCAGTTGCTTAACCAACTGAGCCACCCAGGTGCCCTCTCTCATGATATTTTTATATTCTTAGTGTGGGAATTATTTTCTTCTTTTTATATATTAGTTGAAGGGGAGGATCTCTTAAATTTTTTTTTCCTGTCTTCAACAGCACCCTACCTAGTAGCTTGCACATAATAGGTGTTCAATGTTGAGTTGAATTGAATTCTGATAAGAAGATTAACTCTCCCCAAGAATCTAGAAGGCCAGACTTTTTCTATTTGAGAGAGAGAGAGAGAACGAACAGTGGAGAGGGGCAGAGGGAGAGGGAGAAGCAGACTCCCTGCTAAGCAGGGAGCCCGATGCGGGGCTCGATCCCAGGACCCTGGGATCATGACCTGAGCTGAAGGCAGACACTTAATCGACTGAGCCACCCAGGCGCCCCACGTCCCCACTCTTGATAGGACAGTTAATATTTTCATAATCTCCAGTGCAGTGCTGTACAGGGGCATCTTCATGTACCCCGTTCCAATCAGGGAATTACTTCTGTTTCCCTCTGAGAAGAAAATCTGGAGCCACTATGAATTATCCTGTATTAGGTATAATGGTCCTGTTTATAGATGAGAAGACCAGTTGATAGAGGTCAAAGGTCTAAGATTATTTAGCAAACAAATGACCTGGAATTAGAACACAAGTCTTAGGTTATTTTTCCTCCTCTGTGTTTTAGGTATCCCAAATCCCACTTAAGGTTGATGAGTGGCCTACTGGCCAATTGAAAAAAAATGCAGTTTGTGTAGCAGTGGTTAGTCCACATGCTGAAAGTGAGCCTTCCCCATCTGCTGAGGGTTATAGGCAAATTCAGAGCCTCTGGCCTTTCTTGTGACATGTGCATGAAAATGGGTAAGAGAAAGAAAAAGGGGCACCTGGGTGGTGCAGTTGGTTAAGCATCCGACTCTTGATTTTGGCTCAGGTCATGATCTCAGAGTTGTGAAATCAAGACCCGCGTGGGGCTCCGCGCTCTGCGGGGAGTCTACTTGAGGTTCTTTCCCTCTCCCTCTCCTGCTTCTCCCGCTGCTCATGTGCTTGCATGCGCTCTCTCTCTCTCTCTAATACATACACACACACATACATACATACATAAAATCATTAAAAAAAGAAATTTTATACCACATTACATATTATGTTAAAATAATTCCATTCAGCATGTTTAATTTTGTAATTTTCCTGTATTTTCACTAGTGACATTATAATTCTCAAAAGGGCTTTCTTCATTTGGTGTAAACTGGAACTGATACTGGTAACTTTGATTAGAGTAAGAGTGAACCAAAGTTTATTTCTGAGACATAAAATGTTGATGAATTAGAGGTGGAGGTTTTATTCCTTATTGTCAGCATAGTCAATATGGACTATGGAGGTGAATGGACTACATTTTGCTTTTATTAATACTTGTCAACTAGGTTTTTCTGAAGAATCTTTTTTTTTTTTAGTTCTGATTAAACAGGTACCCACTGCTTTGAAAAATCCATATGTAAACTCAGGATGCTGGGCTCTTATATCATTTCATGGTGGATGATTTGTGTAAAATTTCAACTGAGTAAATTTCATTCAAGCAATGGGAGTCTTGAAGATGTGAGTCCATTGCAAAAAAGTATTATGTTCTATGTATATTATGTGATTCTTAACCTGCAGTCCCAGAGCAGTAATAATTCAAACCATTGTACCTACAATATCATAGTTCATTAACTAATTTGGCATTACTCTAAAATTATGGTTTTTGTTTCCCCCTCAACAGAATGTGCCTAATTTTTTTTTGTTCTTAGTAATATTAATAATAAACTACTTTTCCTGGCTCTGAGGGGCTTTAGAATCAGATAGCATTTTTCAGTTGTAAGGAACCCTCAACCCTTCTTCTGTGTTTTATCCACACCCAAAGCCACATCTGAATGAATATGGTAGTTCTCTAAGTTATTATTTCTCTATGCATTCAAATATGTTTCACAGTGCTGAAAGATAGGGTAAGGAAGGAACACGGACATTGAGGTTAGAGATAACGATAGTGAACAAGGCTAATAAAAAAAGGATATATCTATCAGGTTTTGTTTATGCTCATTATAGCAAGTTCTTCATGCATTCGTTAGATAAATCCCTAATTCTCATTTTATTGGACGTTTTCCTATGAGCAATATGAAGCTTCTCCTTTCCCACTTTTATCCTGTTGAGCTGTGTATCTTTTACACCAGCATTCGATTCAAAATTCCCTCTGGACTCTGCCCTCAGTTTATTCATATGGTCTTCGTCCACTGAGCAAGATGGTACTTGAGGCATATTGACCTTTTCAAATAAGCATCTTACTCCTGCCTCACTGCTTTTACTTATGATGTTCTCCTTGTTTGGAGTTTTTCTCCCTTCTATCCAATTCTGTCCTGATGAGCCAGCTCATATTCCCTCCTTTACAGAAGTCTTTCTCTTTAGTCTATACTGATCAGTCTCATCTCTGAACACTTAACACATAATCATCTCACTAGCCTGAGTATTGTTATCTAAGTGTTCCATGTCATCTACCTACAGAAATACTGACTTTTTAAAAGCATAGAAATGAGGCCCTCTCATTCTGGTCATGAAGCAAGTTCTCATGCCCAGAATTTAATTAGCATGTTGTAGAATCGAGTAAAAGTAACACCTAACTATTTATCAACTTGCTTTGATAGTTTGCTATCAATTTACTTTGCCACATGTAGTGCTCTGTATTTTATACATATTATCACACTGTTACAGATGAGAAATTAAGGGCACATTGGTTAAATGAGTTGTCCCAAGGTCAGATAGTAGCTTCTTTGTGGTAGAGCCAGGGTTTGTAAACAGTTTGCCAAGCTTCAAAACCAGTGTTCTTTGTACTGTGTGAAACTCTTTGTACCTCAGATTCAAACATGTATGTGTGTATGACTGAAGGAATTAAGTAGAAGTCTAAGTTTCTTTGAACATGATTTTCTTCTTTGATGGACACTGAGTACTACTACCCCATGATATTATCGTGGGTCCAGGTTGTGAAGGGTAGTAATTTTGCTGTTCCTGTCTTCAAAGTACTTGAATCTAATTGGGTAATAGAGGCATATGTATTGTTACCTACATACAAGGAAGGATGGAATAAGATCTACAAAAGGAAATTAAATAGTCTTGTAGGTCCATGGAAGAGATTATCATTTCCAACTGGAGGAATTAGGGATGGTACCAGAAACTAGCATTCTGGGATTGATGGAAGGATGGAAGTTTGAAAGAAGATTGTGTTGAGTTTGGACTTTGGAACTTGGAGATTGGGGTTCAGTTTCTTACACCATCACTCACTAGCCAGGTAAACTTGGGAAAATTAGCCAGTAGCACTGACTTTTCTTCCTTTAGTACCACTTATCCCTAGGGGTTAATGAGAAGACTCTAGGAAAAAATTACATGTGAATCTCTTGGCATTGTGCGTAGTGCATAATAAGCACTCAGTAAATGTTAGCTAAAGTAATTTTGTTAATGAAAAGGTCATGAACAAACCCTTAGAAGAAACTTGAAGGTGACTATTAAGTTTGTGGAAGGGTTTAGTCTCTTTGGGACACAGTGGGCTAAGCCTTGAAAGGTAAATTGGAAATTATGGTTCCAGTGAGTCATTTCATCCTTAGAATATTACTGCTTCTTCCTTAGACAATAGAGCCATTAGAGTTTTGTTTTTTGTTTGTTTTGTTTTGACAGAAGTGATGTCTTGTAACCTGAATTTTAGGAAAATAACTTGTAAGAATGGGAAAACTAGACTGAAGATGATTGGAGGGGTATGGGAAGACTGGCTGATGATGCAGCAGACGAGGGGAGAACTGATCAAAATCGAAACCAGTGCCAGTTGGGGAGGGGGGAGTAAGGGGGAACAAGAATGTGAGATCTTGCAGGAGCAGGAATAACCTGTTATTTCAACCTCAAAATTATATGCACTAACACCTAAATGTATGTATTCTTTTTTTTTAAGATTTTATTTATTTATTTGAGAGAGAGCGAGAGAGTGACAGAGAGCACAAGCTGGGAGGAGAGGGAGAAGCAGGCTTCTCCCGCTGAGCAGGGAACCCGATGTGGGGCTCGATCCCAGGACCCCGGGATCATGACCTGAGCCAAAGGCAGACGCTTAACTGACTGAGCCATCCAGGCATCCCCGAAATATATGTATTCTTATTGTTCAGATTATAAAATCTTTATGTGCTCATTGTAGAGAAAAGTTTAGGGTAAAATAATCATTTATAATTCCAGCACATAGAAACAACCACTATGTGCTTTTACTTATTTATTTTTTAAAAATTTATCTATTAGAGAGAGAGAGATTATGGGTAGGGAGGGGCAGAGGGAGAGAGAGAGAGAGAGAGAGAGAGAATCTCAAGCAGACTCCCCACTGAGTGCAGAGCCTGACGTGGGGCTTGATCCCACGATCCTGAGATCATGACCTGAGCCGAAATCAAGAGCTGGATACTTAACCAACTGAGCCACCCAGGCGCCCATCCCTTCCAAATTTACAATGTCCTTTATACCCAATTTTGGTTGAAATATGGTTTATTCTAATCTTCACATCACTTCATATCCATGTAAATGTGATTACTGTTATTATCTTGAGGTGGTTTCCCTTCATTTGTTTTGGGGTATTTGTATTTTGTTGTGATAGGTCTGGAAGTTTTTTTTTTTTTTTTTTTTGAGAGAGAGCGTGCATGAGCAGAGGGAGGGGCAGAGGGAGACAGAAACTCAAGCAGGCTCCATAGTCAGCGTAGAGCTCACCGCAGGGCTTGATTCCAGGACCCTGAGATCATGACCTGAGGCGAAATCAAGAGCCGGGCGCTTATCTGACTGAGCCACCCAGGTGCCCCTTAAATTTTTATTTGGAAATAATTTTAGATTTACAGAAGAGCTGCAAAGAATACAGAATGTTCCTGTGTTCCCTTCATCCAGCTTCCTCTGTGTTAACATCTTACATAAAATTGATACATTTATCAAAACTAAGAAATTAATGTTGGTACAATACCGTTAATTAAACTATAGCCTTTATTTGGGTTTTCCCAGTTTTTCCGCTGTTGTTTTTTTTTCTATCCCAGGATCCAATCTAGGATCCCTCACTGCATTTAGCCGTTGTGTCTTCTTAGTTAACTCCTCCAGTCTGTGACAGTTTCTCAGGCGTTCCTTATATTTCATTACCTTGTCCTTATTGAAAAGTAAGCACCTATGCTTCTGAAGTAATGAATTGTGGCTTCCCCGTTATCCAAAAGTAGAGAATTCCGGGGGCGCCTGGGTGGCTAAGTCGGTTAAGCGGCTGCCTTCGGCTCAGGTCATGATCCTAGAGTCCTGGGATCGAATCCCACATAGGGCTCCCTGCTCAGCGGAGAGCCTGCTTCTCCCTCTCCCTCTGTCTGCCTCTCTGCCGACTTGTACTCTCTATCTCCATGTCAAATAAATAAATAAAATCTTAAAAAAAAAAAAGAGGATTCCCATGAAACCTTTTGTAAGCTTGAGATGCTGAACAGTTACCATTTCATAAAGACGAAAATCCTCTTCGGATTTCATTTGAGGAAAATAAGAGCTAATGTAATTCTTTGGTAAATCGAACTTTTGGATAGCAGGGAAAACCTGTGTATAATTTGAAATTCACCCTATGTGTGGGCCCATATGAAGTTTAAATTTTTGTTTTCTTAAGATTTATTGAATTTTTTAAAGAGGTTATTTTAATTAATTAAAAATTTTAAAATTATTTATTTGAGAGAGTGAGCGAGAGAGGGAGAAGGAGCAGGGGTAGGGGCAGAGAGAGAGGGAGGTGCAGACTCCTGGGGAGCGAGGAGCACGGGAGGGGGGCTCAGTCCCAGGACTCTGGGATTATGACCTGAGCCCAAGGCAGACGCTTAACTGAGCCATCCAGGTGCCCCTATTTATTTATTCTAGAGAGAGAGCACGAACAGAGGTAGGGGCAGAGGGAGAGAGAGGGGAAGCCAGCTCCTCACTTAGTGGGGATCCCGACACAGGGCTCAGTCCCAGGACCCTGAGATCATGACCTGAGCCAAAACCAAGTGTTGGATGCTTAACTGACTGAGCCACCCAGGCACCCCTAAATTCCTTTTTTAAAAAGTTCTTGATAATGATATAAAACAGATTAATGAAATTAAGATTTCAGAATTAATTCGAAATCATTTTGAAAAATAATTTAATAAACTTGTTGATCCCCAAACTGTGAAGTTACAGGTTACAGGCCTGGAACTAGTCAAGTAGCATTCTTTTTTTTTTTAAGATTTTATTTATTTATTTGAGACAGAGAGAATGAGAGACAGAGAGCATGAGAGGGAGGAGGGTCAGAGGGAGAAGCAGACTCCCTGCCGAGCAGGGAGCCCGATGCGGAACTCGATCCCGGGACTCCAGGACTCCAGGATCCTGGGACTCCAGGATCATGACCTGAGCCGAAGGCAGTTGCTTAACCAACTGAGCCACCCAGGCGCCCAGTCAAGTAGCATTCTTGATGTATTGATAAGAAAGTGGCATTTAAAAAACAACCATACTCTACAGCTATCAGGTATATAGTCAGGCATATTTCAGTTTGTCCTGACTCTAGGGTTACATCACAAACGTAAAGCTCCAGTGTTAATTCCAGCCCTTTCATGAAAAAGAGTATGTTTTTACAGCATCAGGGATGGTAAACACATTCCAGAATTGAGCACATGTCAGAAGTTTTAGGATAACTTTAAGCTTGTAGATTCATCTTCAGACTGTCCTAAATATTGACTGTTGGTTAAATTTTGCCTTCAGCTCTTGCATTTTGTTCATGAAAATGTGAGCCATGCCAATGGGACAAATGCTTGATAATTCAGGCCTGTCCCTGAAGGATGCACTTTAGAGGTAACCACAGATAATCTTTTGAGATTAATTGATAAGATTCTCTAATTTTTAAATTCAGTGATTCCACTGAGTGTGGGGGTTCGTCAGCTGTGGAAAATGAATGCAGTTTCCATGGGCTTGATTCACATGTCTGGTTTGAGGCAGAACACTTGTATTTCGTTGGTCATATCAGTAGCGCTCCGGGTTTTTTTTCCCCCCTGCAGTTTCAGTTTTGGTGTATTCAACTGTCTTGTCACATCACGGAAGAACAATCTTGTGAGTCGCCAGGGGGTCTGACAAGTCGAGCCACTCAAAGCCCTTTAATTCCAAGTGTCCTTGATCTGAGGAAGCAGCTCAGTAAATCTCTTAAATAAGTTTTCACAGCCTAGCCATATGCCTGCATTAAAATAAAGGGAACTTCTGTGCACTGCTTCACCTTCTTCCAAATATTCCTTGCATTTGTGATGGTGAAGGCCATAACCTGGAGTTACAATCTGTCACTTCCTTCATCACTTCATGTAGTGACCCTGATTCATTTACTCAGTAAGTAGTAATTGAGCTCAGTACATTCTGTGTGCCAGCATCTGTTGTAGGTACGGGGGAGATAGGACAGCACCAGGCTTCTTTTCTAGTGGACAGGGAAGGTGCACCAAATAAGTAAAATATACAGCTTAGCAGATGGAGATACATGCTGCTATGGAGAATATAAGGGAGGGGGAATAGGGAGAGTGTGTGTGTGTGCACGTGCAATATATAGAATGGTGGTCAGGAGAAGCCTCACAAAGATGATGACATTTGAGCAAAAACCTAAGGGAAGTGAGGGGGCAAGCCAGTTTGAGTACCCAGGGAAGGACTACTCTAGGCAGAGGAAACAGTAAGTGCAAACGTCAGGAGTTGGAAGCAAGCCCGAGGGACGAGAGGGACGGCAGCAAGGCCGTCATGGTTGCAGGTGTGTGGGGAGGGAAGGGAACAGCTCATAGGTGCGTGGCGCCAGAGCACCTGGTGTGTGGTAAGCCATCCTTTCAGTTGGCCTTTGCTCTGAGTGAGGTTGGAAAACATTGTGGGGTTTTGATCTGGATTTCCGATTTCCGATGAAAAGGGTTTCATTTTATTGACTCTAGTGTTAGGGGGACAAGGATAGAAGCGGATAGAAGGCTGTTTCAGTAATTCAGGTACGAGATAATGGTGGCTTGAACCAGAGTGGTAGAAATGGCCAGATTCTGGACATGTTTGGAAGATGAGAGACATTAGCATTTCTTAATGAATGGGATATGTGGTGTGGAGAAAGAGGCCCTCAGGTTTTTAGTCTGAACACCTGAGAAGGTGGAGTTACTGTTTGCAGGGATGGGGAAGGCAGTTGGAGCAGGTTGTGTGGGAGAAGATCAGGAGTTTTGCTGGGGTCTATGTGCATTGTGAATGAGACAATGGGGCCTGCTGTGGCCACCGCCTTTGCTTGAATGTACTTCGGAAATTTGCACATGCCCTCTCTCTTCGCTGCAGGTACTCCGTATATGACAAATTATTTAAACTTTTCAATATTTAAATCAAGCATCTTAAATTCCTTGATGGCAAGTATTTCATGTCTGTTAGCTGACTGGGTTAAAAAGAACCTCACATCTCAGGTGGGCTTCAGTGTGCTAAGCAGGTTGCAGTAGACCCGATAGGTCTGGAATACAGATGTTTCAGCTGCCACACCATATAGGTGAACCTGGAAAAGACAAGCAAACAAAAACAACAAAACTAAGACCTCAACAATTTAAAAGTTAAAATAAACAACCTCATGTTGTACAAAATCAGGCACTCAAACCACCAAGGCTGATTGAAGAAATGGAGTTGGGAAAGAATACTTAAAACTAAGGAACTTTGTAACTAACAGATGTAGTAGTCCTACTAGAAGTATTAAGAAATTAGCGCAGTTTACTGGTGTTGCACCCAGTATAGCAGTGAGAAAATTCTTTGTAGCCTTACACTCCAGTGCTCAGGCTTTCTTCTTTAGAGAAGTAGGTCTTAGAGGGTTTTTGCTTCTAATAGAGACCCTTTCATCAAAATTAAAAATCTGATCCAGGTTATATAGCCTTCATTAATCCACGGTTGTAACAGGAGAAATGTCTTTGCAGCTTCCTCATCTGCATTTACAGTTTTGCCCCAGATAGTTTAGAAGATGGAAAGTGTAGGGAATCCTGGGTGGCTCAGTTGGTTAAGCATCTGCTTAATAATTCTGGGATCAAGTCCCGCATAGGGCTCCCTGATCAGCCTGCTTCTCGCTCTGCCTGCCGCTCCCCCTGCTTGTGCTCTCTCTCTGAGAAATAAATAAAATCTTAAAAAAAAAAAAAAGAAGATGGAAAATGTCGTTGTATTTGAAGCCAATGAATCAGCCACCCCTTCAAAGTAAATCACTTCTGTAGATTTTTCAGCTTTCCCCCGCCCCCTTAAGGTCTTCTTGCTGAGGCTTTCTCTTTTATGATCATGAGAAAACTTGTGTCTGATTCCTCGGAAACATTAACATGCTGGGAAAAAGTACATGGGAGCCAATGTGACTTCTTCATTACGCAGATATTCATCTGTTGCCAGTTGTGTGTGAGATAATGTGTGTTAAAGAAACACATTGTGGCAGAACAGATTGTTCCTGACCTGGGACTCCTGACTCCTGAGAGCTGACATACAATCCAGGACGAAACTTAGATCTACCTCCTTACTGGATAGTCCAGAATTTTTCTGTTTAAAATAGGTATGCAGGGGGTGCCTGGATGGCTCAGTGAGTTAAGCGTCCAACTCTTAATTTTGGCTCTGGTCATGATCTTAGGGTCGTAAGATCGATTTCCACGTATGGCTCCATGCTCAGTGGGGAGTCTGCTGAGATTCTCTCTCTTCCTCTCTCCCTCTGCCCCTCCCCCTGCTCTCATGCTCTCTAAAATAAGTAAATAAGGGCGCCTGGGTGGCTCAGTTTGTTGAGCAACTGCCTTCGGCTCAGGTCATGATCCTGGAGTCCCGGGATCGAGTCCCACATCAGACTCCCTGCTCAGCAGGGAGTCTGCTTCTTCCTCTGACCCTCCTCCCTCTCATGCTCTCTGTTTCTCATTCTCTCTCTCGCAAATAAAATCTTAAAAAAAAAAAATTAAAAAAAAAATAAGTAAATAAATCTTTCAGATGTGCTTTAAAAAATAAAATAGGGTCTTCAGTAAGAAAAACCCTAATGTTATTTCAATAGTATGCTCAAAAAACATTTGAAAAGGTTCAGCATCTATTCCTTTAAAAAACAGGAAGTGAAAACTACATCTTCAACAAGACCCACTGTTTCGAACCAACCAAAAGCCAATATCATTCTTGACAATGACACACCAGAGGATTTTCTGCTTACTTCAGGAACATATTAGC
This sequence comes from Mirounga leonina, assembly GCF_011800145.1. Classification (NCBI taxonomy): domain Eukaryota; kingdom Metazoa; phylum Chordata; class Mammalia; order Carnivora; family Phocidae; genus Mirounga; species Mirounga leonina. The sequence continues at coordinate 26,491,439 of NW_023270433.1, read as the reverse complement.
AAGACTTCTATTGCTACGAACAGTATTCTAGAAGTTCTGACTGGTGCAGTAAACCATAAAGCAAAAATAAGTATAATTATTTGAAAAGAGATAAAATAAAAAAACCAAGAAAATAAAAGTATTAATAAAGGGTGTATATATGGTAAGTATATAAAATCAATAGCTTTCCCAAGTGTTGACAATAACCAGTTAGAGACATACAATGGGAAGAACATCCCTTCAGTATAGTTACAACAAATAAAAAATACCTAGAAATAACCCTAATAAGAAATAAGTGGAATTGAAATCAAGAATACTATAAAACTTGAGATTTTTAAAGTAAAACTTGAATGAACTGGAGGGATGAACATGATCTGAGTAAAAATTATGTACATTTCTAGAGGGGCTTGAGAAAATGATTCTAAGTAATAAACAAAGGAGAGACTAATATCAGATAATAAAACTTAACACAGAGCAGTCAATTATGTGTTACAGTTTAGCAGAGTAGTCATGATGTCAGGTGTTGGAGGTAGAGTACTTGGATTCTAGGCAGGTGATCATGGCCCAGTTACTTAATCCCTCTACTCCCCTGAGTTTTCTCACCTGTAAAGCGTGAGATCGAATGAGATAATGTAAATAAAGAGCTGAGCAAATTGCTGGTACATGGGAAATATCCAAAACATGTTAGTTGTTCTTGTTTTGTGTTGACACAAGAGTAAAATAGGTCAATGGAAGAGAATGTAAGACCATAATATAAATAAGAATTGATTATTTATTAAAGGAGCCGTTTTGAATCAGACAATTGATTAGATATTATATTTAGGTAAAAAATTTTGGATAACTCATATTGCACGTCAAAATAAATTCCATGGGACCATAAACAAATAGAAGGAAAAAAAGGTATCAAATAGTTGAAGAGCTTAAAAGCAGTGAGAAAAGGTCCAAAGTCAAATTGATTTGCCTAGACAAAAAATTTATTTCTGTATAAAAGAAATACTCACATGTTGGATGACAAACTAAGGCACAAGTAGTGGTGTATTGGTAAATATATAATCACCAGCTCTGAGGGAGGGGGAAAAAATGCCCCGATGTGTCACACTGGCAGATTTCCTTGGTATAAATTCTCTACCATACTGATTTCAGGCTACCGACATGAAGTCAGTGAGCGGGAATTGGGAAGGGATGTGCATCACTGGCTCTCAGGAGCCTGGTGCAAGCTAGCTGCAGTACACCACTTGCTCCGAAACGGCAGAGCATGCTGAGAAACCACCTAGAGATCATCCCAGGTCAGAGCACATTCCTGCTGGAAACCGCCTTCCCCAGGAAGCATCAGATAAAGATAACAGAATAAAAATCTACTCTGTTGTATCATGCAGAATACCCTGAACTGGACCTGCGCAGGGTGTCTGGGGTGGAAAGAGGCCTGTGGGGTGCCTAGTGCACATCCTGGGAGCAGCCTCTTTGGAAACAAAATCATACGTTGGTTGAGGACTAAAGGGGCAAGGTGTTGCTAGGCAAACACTTAGCAGAAAAAGAACAGTTAGAAGAACAGACCAGAGCAGAGGTTGTTTCTCCCTTGGTTTCTGCTTCTGAAGCCCATGGTTCTCTTGGTTTATCTTGTCTCTGCATATTTATATTCTTATCTCTGTGTTTTTTATTCTCCTTTTAATATTGTTCAGTTACTGTCTATAGTAGTTTTCATAAGTGTGGTCACCAGAAAGACCAGTCATGATGGGAATGATGTGTGAGAGCATGAAGGCTTGTGTTTAAACAGTGATGAAGTGAGCCATATGCTTTTTTATGGTAGACCAGGAGGCCAAAGACATGTCTCATTGTGATCAGGGAATCATGGTCTTGTCAGGAAGGGAGGCTTCAAGGTATGGAGACTTGGGGTCCTGTCTCATGTTTGTTGGATATTGGGATTCCATCAGGGGCTTGTACTTTCTATTCCACAGTGGATTGCTAGCTTATTTGGTAACCCAGCCTCACATTTATCATCGTAGATGATATCTGGATGATCATATCTGGAGTTCTAATAGATTGGAAGTAGGATTTAGTTGGATTTCAGGGAATTGGAGACTTTCTGAATAGGGGAGCAATATGGTTAGAAGTTGTATAGTTGCTTGAAGCCTGTGATTGAGAATCGTTACATACTTTATGCAGTAAAGAACCAGTTGGTATGGAGTGGGATAGGGGTGTGGAAAGAGAGAAAAAAAAGTAGTTACTTTTAAGGGGTTAATGAAAATTAATCTTATGACATGAGAAAAGTAACTTAAATAGACACACAGAGAACTAGTTGGTTGGAAAGATGGGTTGCCAGATTTGGATATAGACCAGTCAAGGTACAAATGAGGGGAGCCAGGGTTTAGAACTTATCTTTGGAGATGGACAAATATTGTTTCTTATGAGTGGGATTTTTTTTTTAAGTGGGTTCTATACCCAGAGTTGGCTGGGGGGGTGGGGGGGGGCTTGAACTCATGGCCCTAAGTTCAAGACCTGAGCTGAGATCAAGAGCTGGACCCTCGGGCGCCTGGGTGGCTCAGTTGGTTAAGCGACTGCCTTTGGCTCAGGTCACGGTCCCGGAGTCCTGGGATCGAGTCCCACATCGGGCTCCCGGCTCAGTGGGGAGCCTGCTTCTCCCTCTGGCCCTCTCCCCTCTCATGCTGTTTCTCTCTCTCTCAAATAAATAAATAAATAAAATCTTAAAAAAAAAAAAAAGAGCTGGACCCTCAACTGACTGAGCTACCCAGGTGACCCATAGTGGGATATTTTAATAATTCATTGGGCATGGAAGTTTACAGATGTTCATGTTTTTAGAGCATTTATTTATTCAAGTTTGGTCCATTAACATTCATTTTTCTTGGTTAATTTTTTTTTTAAGAGCAAGCTTTGTATCTGTCATTTACAGGGCCATTAATTTGATGATTCAGTGTTCCTTCTCACTTATTTGGGTGTTCCTAGCCTTTTCCATGAGTTTCTTTAATCACTTCAGATCTTTAGCTGGTTTTCATTAATTTAGCTCCTGATGTGCCCACATATTTTCCTGAAAACCTTCCCTGATGATAGAACATTGTATCTCAGGGTTGCAAAGGACTGTAATGATTTTCTAATCCGTCAGTTTGATGCTTGAATCTCCCGTATTATTCTTTTCCATTTCAGACTTACATAATTGATGTCTTGATTTTTAATAGTTGGATTTATCCAGGAGTGGGATTTGAGGGTTTGTGGCAATATAGCATTCTCAGACCCAGCATTCACTTGGAGATAACCAACTGGTCATACTTAGGAATGGCTGAAGGCCAGTTGGTTACTTGATGCTGAAAACATCGATACCATTCTGTGGCCCTTACTGCTGGGTACTCTGGCCTCTAACTTTAAACTCTGGGCACGGGGTAGGAGTGTGGTTGGATTTAGGACTCAGATTCTAGGCACAGGCTAAACCCAGGACTCTCATGTTCCTAGAGCTTCCTCCATAGTTCTTATCTATTTGTAGGCAGAGAGAGGGTGTTCAAAGTTGGTGGTGGTATAGAACCAACCTCTTTGTTTCCCAGGCCTGCCAGTTAACAAGGCCACTCTGTAGGTCCAACAATAGCTGCCTGTTTGTAAATTATGCTGAAATGCGGGAGAATTCTCTAGAAGGGTCCTAAGTTATAGCTCTTTAATTTTTTTTTAAAGATTTTATTTATGTATTTGAGAGAGGGCATGAGATAGAGAGAGCATGAGAGGGGGGAGGGTCAGGGGGAGAAGCAGACTCCCTGCTGAGTAGGGAGCCCGATGCGGGACTCAATCCCGGGACTCCAGGATCATGACCTGAGCCGAAGGCAGTCGCTTAACCAACTGAGCCACCCAGGCGCTGCTCTTTACTTTTTTTTTTTTTTAAGATTTTATTTATTTGACAGAGAGAGAGAGCGTACAAGCAGGGAAAGCAGCGGGCAGAGCAAGAAGCAGACTCCCAGTGAGCAAGGAGCCTGATGGGGGACTTGATCCCAGGACCCTGGGCTTATGACCTGAGCCAAAGGCAGACACTTAACCGACTGAGCCACCCAGGCGTCCCTCTTTAATATTTTCTGCTTATAGAATTTGAATGCAGAATACTTGGTATGGTTCAGGTTTCACCAAGGAAGCCCAGCTGATGGCTGCAAGGAGGCTTTACCAAGTATTGATGTTAGAATTCACCAAGCCCTACAGCTTTGGAAGCTCAGAAAGTTAATTTTGCTAGTACATATAGAGTGCATCCTTCTGTTAATAGTAGAATCATGTAAATCTAAGTCGTAAGACACATGTCAACTCAGGAGGCTAATTTATGAAACTTACGTATAGAACAGAAAATTTTAGTCGCCTTAGCTAGTATTAAGGTAAAGCCGAATCGTTATTTTAAAATTATCCTATTTACTCTTTTTTTTTTTTAATTTTTAATTGTATTTATTTGTCAGAGAGACAGACAGAGCACAAGCAGAGGGAGTGGCAGGCAGAGGGAGAAGCAGGCTTCCTGCTGAGCAGGGAGCCCCATGCGGGACTCAATCCCAGGACCCCGGCATCATGACCCGAGCAGAAGGCAGCCGCTTAACTGACTGAGCCACCCGGGCGTCTCCCTATTTACTCTTAATAGAAAGTAGTACTTTTAAAAAAAAACAGTCCAGTCCAAATTTGGAAATGCGTAAGTCGAAAGTCCTTCTGATCCTACCTGATGAAATAAGTTGTTAAAACTTAGTCTAGATGTATTCATCCAGACTCTTTGCACAGGCAGGAGCCTGTGTTACTCTTTTACTTTATTTTTGTATAACTTTCTAGTTCGGTTATGCACCTCACTTGTTTACTTATGGGAAAAAGCTAGAGGACAGTCAGAAGGTTGCCTAAAGGGGCGCCTGGGTGGCTCAGCCATTAGGCGTCTGCCTTCAGCTCGGGTCATGATCCCGGGGTTCTGGGATCAAGCCCCGCATCGGGCTCTCTGCTCTGTGGGAAGCCTCCTTCTCCCATTCCCATTCCCCCTGCTTGTGTTCCCTCTCTTGCTGTGTCTCTCTCTGCCAAATAAATAAATAAAATCTTTAAAAAGAAAAAAAAGGTTGCCTAAAGACATGCAATCAGATGAACAGAGCAGCCTGGATGACTCACAGTGCAGCCACGTGTCAGTAGCCTGAATTGTCTCTTCATCAATCCAGAGCCTGCTGCCCTGGAACTTCTTCCTCAAGACATTTTGGAAGGGCGATGTCAATGTTTATCTCTCAGACGGTTATTTTTCAGTGTAGCTGGTCAAGTACAGATCTTGCCACCTACTAGGAGCTAAGTAAATAGGAGCTGTGCATGTACCCGCCCTTTCTGGCCCTTTTCTCTGACAAGTACATTCTTTCTCTAGGTGTGTTTATACCACAGTCTAGTTTTGCCTTGGCATGTGTGCCCTTTGGTCTCTTTAAGATGACTTTCTATTTCTACTTTGATTTGTTTTATCTCTTATTTCAGTTCGGTGCGGCCTTATTTCTCTCCTCCTCTTGTGTTACCCACAGAAGGATTGAACTATTCACTGAAAATCAGCATTCTATCTAGTAATTCTTGTAATTTCTGATTTCTCACAAAAATGCTTCCTTTCATCAAATTTCATTATGACCCAACTCTTTACCTTAATTAAAACTGTTCTGCTTTTATCTTGTTGTATATCTAATGTAGCTGTATTAGAAGTGTTTGTATGAAGTCTGTCATGAAATCAGTAGAATTCCATGTGAAGTGGCCAATATGGCCCCCTTTTAAGTATTTTCTGTGATTTATACATATAACTACTTTATTGAGATATAATTTTTTAGAGGGGGAGGGACAAAGAGAGAGAGGAAGAATCTTAAGCAGCCTCCATGCCCAACGGGGGGGTTCGATCTCACAACCCTGAGGTCATGACATGAGCCGAAATCAAGAGTTGGACACTTAACCGACTGAGTCACCCAGATGCCCCGAGATTTCATTCTTATACCATACAGTTCACCCATCTAAAATTTACTGTTCAGTACTTTTTAGTATATTCAGAGTTGTGTAACCATCACTACAATCAATTTTAGAACATTTTTGTCATCCCCCAAAGAAACCCCATACCCATGAGCAGTCATTTCCCATTTCCCCTCAACTCCCATCCAATACTAGGCAAGCTCTACTACTTTCTGTCTCTGTTGATTTACCTATTCTGGATGTTTTATATAAATGGAATTATATACATGTGGCCTTTTGTGTCAGGCTTTTTTCACTTTAATATTTTCAAAGATCATCCATGTTGTAATATGTATCACTACTTCACTCCTTTTTATTCTAAAATTTATATTCAATGCTATGGATATACCACATTGCATTTATCCATTCATCAGTTGATGGGCATTTGTATGTGATTTCTTTCTTTCTTTTTTTTTTTTTAAAGTAAGCTCTACACCCAGTGTGGGGGGCTTGAGATCTAGGGGTTACATACTGACTGAGCCAGCCAGGTGCCCCTGTATGTGATTTCCTATTAGCAAAGTAGTACTTTAGTATGATTTTTCTTTTTGAAATCCAAACAGTGTTACATACAAAATATGATGGAAGTTACAGAAGGCTAGGAGGAAACAACAGTTGTTTCGACCTATTAGACATGCCTGCGGGTGTTGACTTCAAATATCAACAGCAATATTTGGACATTTGGAAATTATCTTTGAACTCAAAATACAAAATATGTTAATAACATGTTATTCTTCGTTACGGCCTGTAATTTTCCTGTAAGAAAAATGTTAACCATGCAAAAAAATCAATTTAGATAAAATAAGCCACAGAATATACTACAGTAATTTTGCTGTAATTCTTATGCTTCTCATTGTTCTGTTTACCCTGTTCTCTTCCACATACATCATCAGTCCACGGTATCCACACAGGACTTTAACCACAGTCAACATGGAAGAGCAGTGCGGTCCTAAGCCATTGAGCTCAACTACCTGCTTCACATCCCTGCTGTTTTAGTATTTACTGGCTGTATGACTTGGGCAAGTTACTTATTCCCTCTTTGCCTCAGTTTTGTCATCAGTAAAATGGGAATAATAATAGTACCAACCTTGGAGGCATGTTGTGAAAATCAAATAGGTTAATATCTGTAAAGTGTCTGACACATGGCATATGCTTGATGATATATAAGCTCTAGTCGGCATGTAGTGTCATACAGTTACTAAAGCACTTGATAATAAAACATTACTTTGGTAATCTTTTTTCCTTAAGATTTTATTTATTTAGTTAGTTAGTTAGTGATTGATTGATTGATCGATTGAGAGAGCACCCCCACAGGCCAGGAGGGAGAGGGACAAGCAGACTCTGCACTGAGTGGATTTTTGTATAGTTCGGTTGACTCTGGGTTTTAGAATTGAAATTTTCTTCCTATTTCTTAAAAAACTTAAGACCTATGAAGGCATTTCAGTTGCTCTTGTTGCCACTGCCATTTGAAGGTTACTATTAATTTGTTTCTTATATTTACGATGATTATCTCTACAACTGTGCACTCATTAATTCCTCCTGATTGTATTTCCTTTACAACTAATTTTTCATTTTTTCAGGCATGCGTTTTAGAATGTATGCAACATGGGAGGAATTTTTACATGCTTGAAATGAGCACTGGTGAGAATTCAATTTTTAAGATGTGTCATTGGGAAGATTTTCCCCTTTGCCAGTTGTGAAAGGGCATTAACAATGGTTTAGGGCCTGGTCCTAGCTCGGAGCTTTACTTAAAATCATTTAGTCCTGAAAACCACAGCACATGGTGTGGGGATGGTCCCCTCTACCTTACAAGTGGGGAAATCAGATCACCTGGTCATATTTCTATTTAGAAGAGGACCTAGGATTCGAACCCAGGTTTGTGTTGCTTTGTACTGTGTTTCCCCTCTAATATTTGCTAGTGTATTTAGTATCCGTCTAATGTTGCCACTTCTGCTTTCTTCAGGAGCAACCTTGCCCCTACCTAGTGTATTCTCAGCATATAGCTTTCCAGTGACATTTAAAGTGTTCTATCTCCTGTCAATAGTGTCAGAATGACACAAACATTCTCTGGCAGTTTTGATTCTTCATCTGTTTATAGCTGGTATTATTATACTGAGAAAGCAGAAAAAGAATAATCTGGAGAAATGGGAGCCAGTGTTACTTTTTTGTTGTTATTTCTTCCATAATTAAATAGCATTAATAGAAATCAAAATGAGGAAAACACATCATAAGTGAAACTATTTAAAAATTGCATTATCTCCTTCCAGTGCTTGTACATTTTCATATACTGTTTTACAAGTTTTAGAGCCAGAACATAGATATAATTTCATACCATGTTTTTAAATACAACTTTTTATCATTATCATTTTTATGTTACAATGAACTCTTCATAAGTATTTTTATAATTGCTTAGTATTCCATTCTCATATTTAACTGTTTTCTGATAGTTAAATTTCTAATTCTTTTCTCATAATAACACTGTACTGAACATCTTATGTGCAGCTATTTTAATGTTTTAGATTATTTCCTTGGGTTTTTGAAATTATTGCCAAATTACTTTCCAAAAGTATGTAACCAGTTTAAATTGCTTTCAGTTTCAGCATAGTCTTAACTAGCACTACCCGCCTTCACTTTGGAAAGTGTTTTTCAAGTGGGAGCATGAACCCGTATGCTCTGGTTTCCAGAAACATATTGTTAGAGAGGTTGGTACTTCTGTACTCATGTCTCCCATGACCACATAAGTTTTTGAGTGTCTCACAGTAAGGTCTAGACAAATCCTACTTGGAAGAAAAGATTTTGTTAATATTTCTGAAACTTATTTAAATTTGTAATTTATTTTTCTTGTAGACTTATTAATAAACATCTTGGGGGAATACCATACTATATAATATCTCTGGGGAAAGGAGCCAGCCTATGATGCAGTGGAATGCTTTTTAGAGACATGATCTCATGCAGGAGAGACAATAAGGATGTTTGCTCTAACATTATGTCACACCAGTGGCAAGGGACCTAGCCTTGTTCATTCATTCATTAAAGAAATTTAGAGAGGGCGCCTGGGTGGCTCAGTTGGTTAAGCGACTGCCTTCAGCTCAGGTCATGATCCCAGGGTCCTGGGATCGAGTCCCGCTTTGGGCTCCCTGCTCTATGGGGAGCCTGCTTCTCCCTCTCCCACTCCCCCTGCTTGTGTTCCCTCTCTCGCTGTCTCTCTGTCAAATAAATAAATAAAATCTTAAAAAAAAAAAAAAAGAAATTTAGAGAGCCTGCTGTTTGCCAGACACTCTTCATCTACTGAGGATATAGCAGTGAATAAAACCAACAAGTCCTAAGTAGGCAGTAAGGTGGGAAGAATGGTCATTATGTGTTCGGTCCCTTACAGGAAAATTCTATGCACATTTTTTTAAAAGATTTTTTTTGATTTGAGAGAGAGGGAGAGAGAGCCTGAACTGCAGGGAGGAGCAGAGGGAGAGGGAGAAGCAGAGTCCCCGCTGATCAGGGAGCCCGACGTGGGGCTCAATCCCAGGACCCGGGGATCATGACATGAGCCGAAGGCAGATGCTCAGCTGACTGACCCACCCAGGCACCTCTCTAATTCTGATTTAAAACATAAATTTACTCAGTTCCACCCACCCATTAGCTGTGTTACAGTCAGTGTAATCTTCATACTCCTTCTCCTTAGTCAGTATGGACTTCATGGGTCAGTTCTTTTTTTTTTAAATTTTTTTATTGTTATGTTATTAGTTTTGTCATTAGTATTTGATGTAGTGTTCCATGATTCATTGTTTGTGCATAACACCCAGTGCTCCATGCAGAATGTGCCTTCTTTAATACCCATCACCAGGCTAACCCATCCATCACCCCCCTCCCCTCTAGAACCCTCAGTTTGTTTTTCAGAGTCCATCGTCTCTCATGGTTCGTCTCCCCCTCCGATGTCCCCCCCTTCATGGGTCAGTTCTTATTGTATCATGGAACGGAAGCCAGATGTGAGTTAGAATCCTATACTGAGTACCTATGAACTCTTGCTTTAATATATGTTTCTAGTATAGCAAGGAAATTCAGTAAATCCATTAGCAGTCTGGAAACTGGCAGTCCTGTCACAGGGAGGTGGTGCAAAGTAGAGCTTTGGTCTTTTTCGTGTCCTTGGTGTCATCAAGTACCGAAGCAGTTCTGACACTTGTAGGATGTAATGGGGGGAAAATGAAGGCCATAAAAATGGTATAATTAGGGGAAAAAAGGTAGTAATTTCAAGTTAAAAACATTGCTCACCACTGATTCAGAAGAAAGACCAGTTAGAAATACTGTTTGAGGATGGCAGACAAGGCTTGGATAATTTTGATTGTGTTTCATTGATGGTGGAGGTAAAAGATCCTGTTAGCTACGTTGCAGAGCAGGATGACCTTGGCCTCTGCCCACTAATTATCATGTGCTCATGTGCAAGAAAGACAGCCACTGGGAGTTTGATGGAAGAACATCTTTGTAGCAGGACCACAGTTACTTATTTATTTTTAGGGCAGCTGGAGGAAGGGTGAAGACAAAAGGGAGATATCTCCCCATGATCTTTCTATCGCTGTGTAACTAAATAACTTACAAAGTGGCTCTAGTTGCCATTTCCCTCTTTTTTCTTCAATGGATGAATTGTTTGTGATTTAGCATGAAGTTCATGAACTAAGAAAAGCAGTTGAACACAGATGCCTGTATCTTTCCATTCAATGTATCTTATTACCTTTAACTGCCTGTTAAAATCATGCTTTTATTTTTACCTTTCAAAATATAAATTGCCATCACCAGGCTTAGCAAATGAAACGGATTACTTAAGGTAACTGTAAGTAGTTATGCACTCCAAATCCTTGAGAGAGCTTTCCCAAAGGGCAGGCAATGTCTTTCAAAATCCTATTACAGGATTTTATTTGCAGGTGCTATGAACAGAAGGCTGAAAGCCTCCATGTTTTATTGCTGCCCAACTTCATCAGGTCTGCTCACTCTATTGAAAATTGTGGCAAAAATGATACACATCAGCTCTTTTATTCTTTTGTTACTACTCTGCGCAAATAAAAGCATATTGGGGAATTTAATGAAGCAGTATGTCCTTGGAAGGAGCTTTGAAGATTTGGAGTGTATGACTATTTGCCTTTAATACTGGAGATTTTTGTGTAAAACAGACTGGCACGAACAAAATAAAGTCCTCACAGATAGCCCAATTTTTGCCACATGGGTAACTTAAATCACACAGGTACCTAGTAGCAGTCACCTTGGAGATGCATTCAGTGACTACCTTAGAGGTTTTCTGGATGTGCCAAGGAGCAGCCAAGATGATGAAAACTGTAGTAGAGCCATTGGAACTATGGAGCCAATTTTGGAGGCGGTCTGTTTATCCAGGCGGTAGAGAGACCGTGATGTTGAAAAAAAAAAAAAAAGGCAAAAACAACCCTAATAATAATAACATTGGGGGGGGGATTTAATTATTCATCAAATTAGCAAACACACCCCAAGGAGGCATTCTGGGAATCTGTCCTGCACGAGAGGCCATATCTCAGCATGCTTTGGCCTTCACATGCAGTTAGCTTTTCACTGGAATCTGGGAAAGGCAGCGTGGATGGAAAGGATGGATCTGAGCTGCAGAGATCTAGGCCCATACATGGTGTCCGTATGCTTCTCATGAGGTGGAGGCTTCAGGTTACTGTAATTCCTGACCTCCCAGTTTAACTCTCATTGCAGTCCTGTGGGAGTGTAGGCATGTGTCGATGACCTCTTAAGGATAATCTTGATTCTGCTTAAGTTTCTGAGCTTCCGTACCTAATTATTAATGATAAATGCTTGCACTCTACCTCCCGACTGATCAAAACACAGAAATATTGGGCAACTGTAGTTGTGAACTCCTGGCCCTCACGGTGTTGGAGCTGATGCTGGCTTGCCCTTTCTTTTGCAGGGTGAACACCAGCCTTCTAGGTTGACACTTCGTTCTGCTTTGAATGTAGGAGAATACAGTCCTCTGTGGCTTACTCGGGAAATGACAAGAGAGCTTGTGGTCAGTGAGTGCAGCAGAAATTCCCAGCTGAAGCAGTTCTAGATGTATGTGACCAGATAGTACTTAGGAGGCTCACCGGTGACATCAACATGAAAATATTTGAGCAGCTTAGTAAATACACTAATTGTGCCAGAAAAGGAAGGAAAACCACTTTTCAGTCTGAAAAGACTGAAAGGCCCCTTCTTCACTGGAGCAACCCTAGAATCTTTAGTATAAAGAAATCTTTTTTTTTTTTTTAAGATTTTATTTATTTATTTGAGAGAGAGAGAATGAGAGACAGAAAGCATGAGAGGGAGGAGGGTCAGAGGGAGAAGCAGACTCCCTGCCGAGCCGGGAGCCCCATGCGGGACCCGATCCCAGGACTCCAGGATCATGACCTGAGCCGAAGGCAGTTGCTTAACCAACTGAGCCACCCAGGCGCCCTAGTATAAAGAAATCTTGATACAAAATAAAGAAATGGCTGATTTTTGTATTTTTAAACCAACTTAATGTTGTTTGTTGACGACTAAACATTTCTGAGTGGAATAATTCTTATTTGGCAGTCAATATTTCCCCATCATAGCGAGCGAGAATTTTCAGTATGTTTTGGGCACAAAACACATTCTATTTTAGACACCAAGGATCATTTTTCAGTGTTTGCTTCAGAATTTGCGAGGTAATTTCAACAGATCTCATAAATGTTTACTCAATAGTTCCGCATCTCTATCCCTGCATTACTTTTTACATGTCTCTATTTTGGCCTCACTTGACGATACCATAGTAGCTAATTTGTCTTTCTCTTATTAAACTGGAGTTCAATGAGGGCAAGGGCTATCTTTTTTTAAAAAATATTTTATTTATTTATTTGACAGAGAGAGACTCAGCGAGAGGGAACACAAGCAGGGGGAGTGGGAGAGGGAGAAGCAGGCTTCCCGCTGAGCAGGGAGCCCGATGTGGGGCTTGATCCCAGGACCCTGGGATCATGACCTGAGCCGAAGGCAGCCGCATAACTGACTGAGCCACCCAGGTGCCCCAAGGGCAGGGGCTATCTTACTTGGCTTTGAATCTCAGGTACATTGTGTGGCACTCAGTATTGAGCTGAAGAATCAACAGAATGCCTAAGAGTATTGTCTGAAAATCGATTAACTTCTTAGTGTAATTGTGCTCTTTTCTGTAGCACATTTTTCATTATTTTCAAACCATGTCTACACAGGTCTGGCATGTTAAGGAAAGATTCATAGCATTAGGTAATACTGTTACTAGATTAGTGTAAGAATCGTTTGGGAAGCTTCGTACTTTTATCTTAATTAAGAGAAAATCCTACAGAGAATAAGCATAAAGTATGAAAAGAGGGCTGGAAGCATTCAGTCGTTGCTGTTAGGAACTACCTGGGTGTCCTATGACTTCCTGGATTTTGGGTCCTCCTTGACTCCGTGTTTGAGACCCGCTTGTCTCAATTCTGGATTGTTGGTATTGCCTCTCTGATCTTTTCATTTCTTTCTGATCATTCCTGCTCAGCCTACTTTGGTGAACTAGATTCACATCTGCCAGACCTTTTCCTACCCTTGGCCCACCCTGCCTGCCCTTTTTACTGCTGATGCCCTCCAGTGGTACCTGATTTGACCTAACTGGTTATAACATATCATTTGTCCAAACCTTTGTGTGTTACTGTTATCTGTAATACATTACTCAACATTTAATGAAAATATTTTTAATTAAATTAATATTTAATGAAAATATTTCTAATATTCATTAGAAATAACATGGAAATTTAGGTCATAACTTGTTACAGGTTTAGTTCCTAAAAAATACACATCCCTACTACAGCATATCAAATTTACCAGAAGGCCTTGGCTTTAGGTATTAGGGCTCATAGTGAATGTGGAGTCTAGGACATAGTTGCCTGTGCTAAGACTTCAGTAAGAGATACGATGGAAGCTTTTCTTCCTTCTTCCTTCCTTCCCTCCCTTTCTTTCTTTTCATCTATGATGTGCAAAATGTAGGAAGGAATGTGAAGATATTAAACATTGTTCTTCCCTGACTTTAAGGATATGAATATAAGAAAACATAAACATGAGACAGAGGTCAAGGGAGTCCGGGTGGCTCAGTTGGTTAAGCATCGGACTGTTGATTCCAGCGCAGGTCGTGATTTCAGGGTCGCAAGATCAAGCCCTGCGTCCGGTTCCATGCTCAGCTCAGTCTATTTGAGATTCTTCCACCCATGTGCACGAGCTCTCTCTCTCTCTCCCTAAAATAAATAAATAAATCTTTTAAAAAAAACCATGAGATAGAGGTTGGTTGTGGTCTGACTTAGAATTGTTTTTTATGGTCTAGTACTAGTATTATAAATTATAATTTTGCCTTCTAGATTATTAACTTTGTATAAGTAAAAAGACTATATGGTGTGAATGCCATTGTACACATATATTCACACCCTTATTTTTTAAATTAAAAAAAAAACTTTGGGGTGCTTATGGCTCAGTTGGTTGAGCAACTGACTCTTGGTTTTGGCTCAAGTCATGATCTCAGGGTCCTGGGATTGAGCCCTGCTTCTGGCCCCCTGCTCAGCAGGGAGTCTGCTTGTCTCCCTCTCTCTCTCTGCCCCTCCCCTCGCTTACATGCTCTCTCTCTAAGATAAATAAAATAAATAAATAATAAAAAAACTTTATTATGGAAAGTTTCAAACTTTAATTTTATCCATTTTTGGAAATCTTTGTTTCTCTGAGTACATTGAAATTTGTCTGATATTTTATTCTTTAAGTCTGAAGAATTTTTTAAAAATTTTTTATAGTTGAGGTTTCCTGCTAATAAATTCTTAGATTTTGTTTGTTTGAAAATGTATTTCTGAGAAACATTTTTTTGGGGGTATAGAATCCTGGGTTAATAGTGTTGGTTGTTTTGGCTTTTTTTTTTTTTTAAGAGATTTTATTTATTAGAGAATCAGTGGGGTGGGGGAGGGGCAGAGGAAGAAGGAGAAGCATACTCCCCATTGAGCAGGGAGCCGGACTTTGGGCTTGATCCCAGGACTCTGAGATCATGACCTGAGCTGAAGGCAGATGCTTAACCTACTGAGCCACCCAGGCACCCCTAGTGTATTGGTTGTTTTTAATTTTTTTTTTCAGTAATTTAAAGATGTCATTGCATTGGTTTTTTGCTTTGCATAGTTTCTGACAAGAAGGTTGTTTAATCTTTGTGCCCCGCCCCCCTCCACTGCCGTCAAGATGATCTCTGTATTTTCAGTTTCTAACAGTTTGAATATAATATGTGTAGGGTGTGTATTGTGTGTGTATGCACACACGCATATGTGTGTTGGTTTTATCCTGCTTGGATTCTCTGAGCTTCTTGGATCTGTGCTTTGATTTCTTTTGTTATAAATTTAGTAAATATAGCTGTGCTAATTTTGTTACAATTTTTGGAAAATTCTCAGTCATTATTTCTTCTAACATTTTCTCTGTCTCATTCAATCTTCTTCTGGGATTCCAATTACACATATGTTAGGCCATTTGATATTGCCCTATAGTTCTTGGATGCTTGGTTGTGGGTTTTTTATTTTTTTACTCTTTTTTTCCTTGTGTTTCACGGTCAGTAATTTCTATTGACCTATCCTTGAGTTTATTGATTCTATCCTTGAGTTTATTGATTCTTTCCTTGGTTTTGTTTAGTCTATTGATGAGGCTGACAAAGACATTCTTCATCTTGTTACCATGTTTTTTATTTTTAGCACTCCCTTAACTGGAATAGTGTCCATCTCTCTGCTTGAGTTTGAGGTCTCAGGTTTCAGAAATAGATTTTTCACTTATTTTCTCTGAACCTTGGTTTTCTCTTTTACAAAATAGAAAAATCAGGAATATATAATAATGACTAACAGAATTGTTTTGAGGATCAAATGTGATCCATTGAAATTGGGCTAGTCCCTACCTCTCCCTTCCCTCGGTCTCAATCACTGTCACTAAGGCTTACACGGTATGGTTACTTTGACCCTATTTAATTCCTAAATTGTAAGATTCTGTGAAGGGGAAGGGAGCTAACATTTACTGGCAGCTTGTATTAATCTCCTGTAGAATTTGAGAAAGGGATAAAAATCACATTTAGCAAGTGCTTTTGTAAAACATTTTACTTTTGCCGGGTCTATGTGGATTTTAATTGGAAGAAACAGACAGCATTAAATCCAGTTGCCACTTGGTTAAATCTGTTAAAGAATCATTAAAATTTTTCAACTGTTGGGTTTCTTGACTCGCTTGAGAAATGTCATGGCTCATAAAACATCTCACTCTCTTTCTCTATGCATATAGGATTTTAAATAATTGGATTGGCTCCCAAATTTTGCGTTGTGAGGAAAAACTAATGGAGTTTTTTGCTCCTTACTGACTGGTACAAATGAATGATATTGTCATTGGATTTGGCTTTATAGTCACAGACTTGGATTCAAATTCTGGGTTGCACAGCTGTAAAATCTTGGGCTGATTATTTAACTCTTGTGCTTGAGGGTTTTGTTGTTGTTGTTGTTTTTTATCTGTGAAATAAGGATACCTATATCAGCTGTTTTGCAGACATAATGTATGTAAAGAAGACATCAAGTATGTAAAGCTTTGGGTATAGCGCCTAGTTAACAGTGATCAATGACTGATAGCATTAAGAATAGGAGCTAAAATGAAAATATGCCACTGTTAAGTCAAATTTTAGTAAAGAGAAGGGTGAAGTCAAGTTTAATATATTTTTTTTAAGGTTTTATTTATTTGACAGAGAGATACAGCGAGAGCAAGAACACAAGCAGGGGGAGTGGGAGAGGGAGAAGCAGGCTCCCCAACGAGCGGGGAGCCCGATGCGGGGCTCGATCCCAGGACCCTGGGATCATGACCTGAGCCGAAGGCAGACGCTTAACGACTGAGCCACCCAGGTGCCCTATCACTATTTTTTTTATATGTAACCCCTATCCTTTTTCCACTTCTCATCCCCAGTGAAAGGTTTTTTATATATTTGGTTAGAAGTGGCCCACAGTAAGTTGAATTGAATTGTTGAGATGTTGAATCTTTGTGTTTCTGGTCAAGAGTGAAATCCCACTTTCTTTATGTTTTGGTGAAAATCTAAGCATTAAAAGTGGAATGTTGGTCTAAGGTAAAACTACTAAGACAATAGTTGTGGATAAATAAACTCAATCAGTTTATTTATTCCCCCCCCACCCGACAGTTTAGAATAAAAACAAATATAGTATTTTAAAGTAGCTGTTGCTCTGGAAATTACCTTAGAGTAAATATAATGAATTTCAAAGAGGTGTCCAAATTCTGTGTTTGTAAGTAATTTTACTGTAATGGGTATTACTCAAGATTGAAATTACTTAATACAAAGAAACATTCTTTATTCATACTGTGAGCAACTATCTTCCAAAACACGACCACAATACAGGCATTCTTACTTGAATAATACAAGGAATAATGTTAAATTATTTTTGTAGCTTTTTTTTTTTTTGGTCATAATAAAAATTTTCACAAAACTGTCTTCCTGATCACAGATTTTTAGAGTTGGAAGGAACCTAAGAGATCCAATCTAACTCCTTCCTGCCACCCAGAGAGATGAAGCGATTTATCTAAAGTCATGTAGCTAGCTAATGACAGAACTAGGGAGAGAACAGAGCCCTTTATCCATTTTCCAAAGTGTTACATTCCTCTGGAAAAAACTGCCTACTCACTCTTCATTTTTTAATGCTAGTTAGTCTTGGGGTAAGGTTTTTCCCCATGACTCACTACTGCTCTTTTGTTTTCTTGTGTGGGTGTCTGGGAGCAAGCTTTCAAGGGTGGTGGGTTTTTTTGTTGAACAATTCAACAGTGTAAGGCACTAAACAAGGAAAAAGCATTTGTCTGGTTAGCACGTGAGGGGTCAGGAAAGAGGGGTTGTAGCTCAGACTCTGTGCCCTCAGTGTTGATAGGCAGGTATTTTAAAGTTGAATTTCCTAATCTGGGGTCTGAATTCCCTAAGGTTTTATGAAAATTATGCAAATAGATGCATACCTCCCAAGACAAGAATGTGTACCTTTCATCAGGTTATCAAAGGGTACATAGCTAAAAACTTTTTTTTTAAGGGAAGGAAAGCTAATAAGCAAACCTGAGAACCAATTCCTCACTCTTGCACTCTAAATACTAGTATTTAGTATTTAGTATTAGTATATCTAGTATTAGAGGGCTCCGTATTATCTCCAGCTGCCTTCTGCTTGTGTGCGCTTTCCTGCAGATAAGCCTTCTCAGATGGCTTCCTGATCTTGTCATGGAAGCCATTGGAGGCCACACCCTTCTTCTTCTTCTTTTTTTTTTTTAAAAGATTTTATTTATTTATTTGACAGAGAGAGAAACACAGCAAGAGAGGGAACACAAGCAGGGACAGAGGGAGAAGGAGAAGCAGGCTTCCCGCTGAGCAGGGAGCCTTCGGCTGAGGTCATGATCCGCTTAACGACTGAGCCACCCAGGCGCCCCCACACCCTTCTTCTTATAGGAAATTTTCCCATAGGTTTCCCGAGACTACCATCTCTCTCCCTACTCGGTTTATTGTATTCAGCGGAGGCTGTGAGGCTCTGGGATTTTTGTTCATTAGAAAGCTTAGGAGTATTATTTCAGTTACATTCTGCTTAAAAGGAATTTGCAAGATGATTTGAAAACCTAAGACTGTTTGCTATAAGAAAGAAAAATACAATCATGATACCAATCAATACTTCGCAAATTCACTTTTAGAATGCTTCTAGTTCTTTAGTTAGGGAATCTCTGTTTGATCTAGAAACTCTTTAAACTTTCCAGAAACAGAGTAAAGATCCATGGATGATAGTTTAGGAGTTACCCAGATGACTCTGTAAAAATGTTTTAATTTAGTTTTTCCTTCCTGAATCTTATTAGATATAAAAGAAACTACCTCCGAATAGGAGTTCATTTTAATGGGCTTTCTTCCTAGAAGAGAACACATGTAAAGCACATTATAAAGTTGTTAGTCTAGCATCTGGACACACAAAGAGAAAGCTACCACTAAGATTGAAGTTGGAAGAATTTGTTTGTTCTTTTTTTATTTTTTTTATTTATTTTAAGCAGGTTCTACACCCAATATGGAGCCCAACGTGGGGCTTGAATTCACAAATCCGAGATTAAAACCTGAGCTGATAACAAGAGTCAGACACTTAATCGACTGAGCCACCCAGGCGCCCCTGTTTATTAATTTTAAAAAGCTCACACTGAGTACATACCTTGAACCCTCCCGTGTCAGGGTAGATGCCAGGAAATGAGAAGAGGTCTCTTGCCTTGTGAAGCTCATGCTCTTCTGGGGACACAGCTCAATACGTTCCAATTCAGCATGCTAAATACCGTAATAGAGGTACCAAAAAAAAAAAAAAAAGCATTGCAGTCAGTACTCTGAGTGGACAGGAAGAATGGTGGGAGTTAGGGAAGACGTCCCAGAAAGGTGACACATATTCGAGTTGTGTCTTAAAAGTTTTAGTAAGAAACATGTCCAGCAAGAAGGAATCTAGGAGTAAGTGATATGTTTGTGCCTTCCTAATTTTAACTAAGTTTAACACTCGCCACTCTGTTACTTTGTGTTTTCTGACAGAGCTCTAAACGAGAATGGAAGCCGCTGGAGGACCGTAGCTGTACAGACGTGCCATGGTTGCTGCTTTTTATCCTCTTCTGCATTGGGATGGTAAGGATCCTCTCACAGAGCATCAGACCCCGGCGAACTCATGATCCAGGGAATGATGCGGAATTGGTTTAAAGAGGGAGCTTGTTATTTATTTATATATTTAACCCCTCCTGAAGTGCTTCTAACTGGAGGTCCTAGGAGACCATCGAAGCTGGTTATTTTTGTCCCATGCACTTCATTGGTATTTGGTACCTCTTAATACATGAGATACAATTCAGAGCATTGGAACTCTGTCTCTTGTCCTAGATCATTTAAGAAAGCCAGATCATTCGACATGAATGTCTGTGAATTGTGATCTTGATGGAGTGTTGAGCGGAGCACTGACCCGAGTCCTGAGCATGTATCCAACCCAGTCCCACAAACCTGATGGTTATTTTTGTACCAGTGTTCCCCTGGGGGATTTGGTGTTCCTTTATATACAATTAGAGTTTGTGCTAGAGGATGTCTACAGTGTTTCCAAATCTGACATCTTTTAGTTCTTCCTCCAGGGGGGAGGCTGGTTGCTCCCTCCTTCTGCCCATACTAGCCTTCCCCCCACCCTGCACTGTGTCTGCTATAAAGAGTGGCATCTCTCCATCGGAGATCAGGGACTTGGTGATTTTCCACTGGGTGTAGAGGATGGAGGAGCAGAGCCCCTGGTGCAGAGTGTCGGTGGGGATGGAGGTGTTGCTTCTTCAAACTGCGTCCCCACCCTGCCCTGCAGGATTTCTGACGCAGGCTTCAGGAACTTTGGAGTCACTGCCGGTGTGCTGGGCTGGGGAAAAAAAGGGGGGGGGATGACAATAGTGCTTTTAAAGCTCGCTGATGTTGAGAGCTTAGAATGGGCTTAGAACTCCTCACCTGGTTCATCCCCCTCATTCTACAGATGAAAAGCATTCAACCCCGAGATGGAAATGACCATGCCAAGGCCACACTGTTAGTTCATGGGAGAGCTGGTCACAGACCTGCTCTCCTCATTTCCAGGCCGGTACTCTCTTCTGCCTCAAGGGGACTCTGCAGACGGGTATTACGCTCTCTTTCTTAGTCTTCACAACCAAAACACAAATACGCTACCTCTGGCAGCCTTTTTTTCACAAATGTATGAGTGTTTTTAAGCCCCATACCTTTTGTAGAGCTTCTTTAAGGATAATCTTACTCTGTGTCCTCTGCAACTGCACACCTCGCAAATGCCATTTGCAAACCGCAGAACCACCCTAATCCTGACAAATAGGCATAATTGCAGGGACCAGTTATGTATCTGAAGAAAGGAAAAGAAAGCAGCCGACTTTAAAGAGATATCATAAATCGAATAAAATGAGGAATATTCGTTTTAAAGATAAGGACAGCTCAGTTTCATGAAACCTAAGATATTCAGAAAACATCAGAATACCCATTTCCTCACTTAGGACTTCGAAGATGTTGTTCAAGAGTCTACTTAGTTTAATGGAGTAGCTTCTGAAATGCGGTGTGTGTGCCAAGTGTGGGAAAGATTTTTTTTGCTAACAGAATTAGCACAACCTCTCCCTACTCCCTGAATTATCCCTGAGACAGACGGCAGCTGACCTTTCAAAATTATGTTTATAAAAACATGTACCTGCCTCTCCAGGTGCTTTTGATTTTTTCTGTGATAAAATAGCTCTGGAAAGTGCAATCATTAATGTTGGTAGGCAGACTGAGGAGTGACTTAGAGTAAGGAGCTATTTGTTTACTGACACATTTTAATGCAATGGTAATTAATACAATGTTGATTTCAGTGCCATTGCAATTAAGACCCACTGTGTGTACTTTTAAATGTAGGCATAGTGGTTATTTGTTTTAGAATGGTTTTTTTTAAATGGATTACCCTCGTGGAGTTGAGCTAATCTCGCATTTTGCCGTGTGGAAACTGGAGAAATTTCCAAGTTCTGTTGCCTACCATACGGACACAGCAATAGAGCAAAGCTTTTTGTCTTCTGTGTATTTGTTTTGTCTGGTTTTTAAAAGTTTTTTTCTTTAGGATTTCATTCTGTAGTACGTTTCAGAGAAACATTCGTCTAACATTTGTTGAACATTTTCCTAGGCTTGATGCTTTTGATTCATCTCATTAAATTCTCCCAGTTACCTTATGAAATAGGTTTTCTCCCCAGCTTACAAACAAGGTGTAACAAGGGTAAATATTAGCTTGTCTAAGAATAGAATACTGGTAATATGTGGCAAAGGTAGAATAGGAACTGGAATACTCTTTTAATCTAGTGGCCAGGTGTCTGCTTCTTTCTGTCATCTCATGGCCGAATAGTCAAGCTAAATCTTTATTCACTGTCCTTACTTGCAGTTCTTTGCTCATTCCTTGATATCTATGCTTTGAAATAAAAATTCTAAGATCTTGTCTTATTTCATTCATCTCCAGCATTATATCTTTTTATTTACACATGTTCACCTCTTCGTAAATATCTGTACTTCTATTTCTTCCTTTACATTCCAGGTTTTTCCATGCTTGCCTTGTCTAGAACTTAGGGTATTTTTCAAAGCAAATTGCTGCCAGCCTTCTTAAGAGCTGTCATCTTCCACATTTGAACTTTTATCAATATTCTGAAATTATTGGACATACATTTACTGTGTTCTAAAAAAAAATTGCATGTAGCATTGTACTTCTAAATTTCTGTTTTCCATTAAAGTAGCAGTCAAGTTGTTCTCCTATTGGACGAGTTGATTACGTATCAAAATCAGCTGGGATTTAAAAAAAATACTCTTTCCTGGGTTCCTCCTCTGATTCTGGCTTAATCTCTGTGTTTCCAATGTTCAGCCAGGGTTGAGACTACTGTTTTAGGTGCCAATAAACCACTGAAGAGTTTTCTATTCTTTTTTTAAGAAGAGGAAGAATGGGGGAGGGGCAAGGGAAGGGAGGGAAAGAGAATCTTAAGCAGGCTCCACACCCAGCAAGGAGCCTAACATGGGGCTTAATCTCACAACCCTGAGATCATGACCTGAGCGGAAATCAAGAGTTGGACGCTTAACCGACTGAGCCACCCGGGTGCCCCAACCACTGAAGGATTGTGAGCAAGAAATGATGTGACCAGGCTTAGAAAGATGGCCCTGGTAGCCAGTGTTACAGATGGTTTATAACACATTATGAAGAGGGACCACTATGGAGGCTGATGGAATAGTCCAGGTAACCTGTGGAAAACCTGAAGTAAGGTAGTGATAAAGGAGAGGAGGGAGTATCATCAACGTTGAAGACAAGAGGGAGGCAGAGTAAGGATGACTAAGAGGTTCTTGTATGAAGGGTTCAGGGTAGGGTTTTTCAGGTCAACTCTGACTGCAGCTTGTAGGTTCTAAACCACAGTTTCTGTATACATGAAGGAACAAGAATGAGATGGATCAACGAAGCCCTATATTAGCCGGACAGTCACCTGATTCTACCCAGTAAAGAGCTGCTTGGTAAAAACGACTTATAGAATGAAGCTTAGGCCATGTGGCCTGAAGGTCCTTCCCATGTTGGGCAGTGTGACTTCATTCTGTCTCGGGGAAAGAGAGGTATGAGTGAGAAGAGAGAAGAGAGCCATCTGGACCCTCTCTGCCCAGATCAGCTTACCACAGAAAGGCAGGAAAGAGGTGACTGCTTGGCCCTAATAGGAGTGCTCACCATGGACAGTGGTGACGCCCTACAACGTACCCCTGATACTGAGTGCTGCTTACTCTGGACTCGAGACTGCCCTGCATGTGACACAGAAATGTTTAAATTTCACAGCTATACAATGAAGTCGATGCTATTGTTAACATCATTCTCATTTTACAGATAAGAAAACAGAGGCACAGGCCTATGTTAAGTAACTTGTCTAGGTTACACGGTGGCAGGGTTGGGCCTGGAAGAGAAGAGGTCTAGAAGGCGAGGCCTCAAGAGGTAGTCCCTCCTTTGTTGCCTGGAATTGGGAACAGTAGGAAAGTTGTTGTTTAGAACATGGACACAGTAACCTCACCTGCCAGGAAAATGTGGTGTCGTCAGTAGTTCAGATTCTGAGCAAACAGGTTAGCATCCTTGCTTCCTCCGGTGCAGTTAGGAAGCAAGAATGATGGCCAGAAGTGTGGAGCGGGGAGACCGAGGAGTCCGCTCACTCCGTACCTTACATGTGCGTCCTGGTAAGGAACGATACTACAAAGGCAGACAGGGTAGATGCAGGAAAGGGAAGTGGCTTGAGGAAATGTGGAATGAGAAGATGAGTTTGGGAGAAGTAGGGTGTGGGTAAAGATAAGCAGTGGGAAATGCAGAGTTGGGAGTTTTGGAGAATGATGTGGACTAGAGCTGGGGGTAGGAGATGACACTGAATACATTGTCCCTTCAGACTCCTTCAAGGACCTTTTTTTATTTAATAGCATTAGTCTAGTTCCCAGAGCATAGTGTTTCTACCTCATTAACTATTGTTGAGCATGCAGCACAAAGTGAAAGACTCAAAGACTCATTGCAATATTTAGTCATCTGTATGATGGTCTGAGCTCTGGCAGGATCCTAGAATAGGAAGAATAGCACGCCAAAAATTACCCTAAGGTTACCTGATCCAAATACCTACCTACTTTCTGTTAGATCCTTTGTTTTTTTCCTTTTTTAAAAAAATTATGGTAAAATATATATAACATAAAATTTGCCATTTTAACTATTTTTAAATAGTTTGAATCAATTTACTTTTAATCCACTCTTGTTTTTGTATCCTTG
Organism: Mirounga leonina; assembly: GCF_011800145.1. Taxonomy (NCBI): domain Eukaryota; kingdom Metazoa; phylum Chordata; class Mammalia; order Carnivora; family Phocidae; genus Mirounga; species Mirounga leonina. The sequence continues at coordinate 26,467,158 of NW_023270433.1, read as the reverse complement.
GTCACTGTGCTGGACCAAATGGGTTTATCCTTCTTCCTGCAAATATAGTCTGAAACATTTTACTCTCTGTCTACTTTCCCTTAGGATCATAAAATTTGGGAAGAGGAAAGGGCTTTAGAGATTAATCTAGTTCTAGCCTTGTGCCAGGTAAGGAAACTGAGGCTCAGAGTTTAAAGTGACTTCCCCACGATCATAAGGAATGTTTGCGGCGAGCTGGGTTCAGTTCCTAGCATTCCTTTTCGTGTGTTTTATTTCTATTTGCATTGTTCAAGCTGCCCTTGCAACTGAGCCTCTCTGATCTTGCTTCCTCACACCTCATTATTTTCTAATCTTTTGAGAACATTTCAGTTCTTTCAAGGTAAACTTTATGTCTTATAACCCTTTCATACCCTGCATGACATCTTGTGTTTGATGATGCTCGGTAAATGCTTATTGAGAGGCATTTTCTAGACTTCCAGTCATTTTTGCTTATTGCTTCTTTCTTCTTTCTTAGAGTAATACATCCTATTAAACCTTAAAGATCTGGCAGATTAGGGAAAAGTTTTAAATTTTTTGTTTGTTTGTATAAATATTAGCTCTGCACCAGACATTCTTATCCTGTCTGCTGGGTCCTAATAGCCTTTCCTGTCTCGGGGTTCTAAGAAGAGGAGAAACAGAAGACAAATGTTACTTCAAGGTTTGACAAATTAGTTATTAAGGAGATTGACTGCAAGCTTTGGATGAGTTTAGGGATAGAGGTATAGGATTAGGTATAGAGCTAAAGGAGGTAGTATTTGAGGAAAAAAGAGTCTGGGCATATTTTTTTTAATCCCTGGGAGAGAGCTCTAAGTTTAAGTCTTTCTTTTTTTTTTTTTTTTGACCATCTTTTTATTTTGAAACATTTTGCCATATTCATGTTTCATCCCCACCTGCCACACACATTTTTGTTGACTGTTTTTTTCCCACCCCCAAAGCCAAAACTAAGGCCTTCTGCCTTGCTCAGCTGCATGTTAAGGCTCCAGGTTTGAAATTCAAACATGCTTGTGAAATAAAATATGTCCCTTCCTTTGACTAATAGTGAATGAAACTAAGCAAATCCTCCTTCTTACGTTGAATTAGTGAGCACAGTTCGTTAATTAGCAAATTGCCTTTCTCCCACTTAGGCAATGGATACTTACTAGTTCGCCAGATCCAGCTTGGGATCCACCAATGTATGCCTTGATCTGATTTGAGTCACCTCCTGTTTGTGATTAGATTTGTCTGCTCCTCCTGTCTCAAAAGAGCAGTTCTGCAAGGACTTCAGTAACTCAGTCCTTTTAAGATTTTAGCCATGGTTCTCTTCCTTACTAACAGGCTTACTTTCTCTGCAGTGATTGCTCTCTACTATAGGCGTATAAAAGCTTTCCTCATCCCCCTTATCATTTGCTTCATTAATATGTTTTCCTTCTCTTGAATGCCTCTTCCTCTCCCCGCTTAGAGCCATTAAATTATTGAGTGCATTCTGTAAAGTTTCTCGCATCCTATTTTAATTTCATGTACCACATTTTTTTCTCATCTGAAACTATTGCTTCCCGCATTTGGATTTCAGGATGTGTGTGTGTGTGTGTTTTTAAAGGCAATTTTATTTTTAATTATATTTGGCCTAGTTCCCCATTGTCAGTACTTGTACCATATGGGAAGTCCCTGGGATAACAGTCATGGTTTCTTCCTATCTTATTAGCTTACTTATTCTCCTTCCTTTCTCCCCTGCAGCTTCTCACCCTCTCTTCTCTAATGCCTTTGGAAGCTACTAAGAAGTTTAAATGGTCTGTGTGAAAATATGTCAGTGTCCCATTTTACCACATATATGTAACGTTTATAATTTATCCTCTGTCTACATCCCAGAGGGATGTGAGGTGCTTATGATTTAAAAAAAAAAACCCACAAAAACATGTCCAACAGTACTGTTAAAAATAGAAAGGGAACTCAGAAACCATTTAAAGGAATCTGTAACACAAAGTACTTATCAAACATGAGAAGAACATTTCTATAAAAAGTGAAAGAAGAGCATAACCTTTTAATTATGCAAGGGCTTTGCTATTTTAGACTAGTAGTGAAAGAAGATTGTAATTGTGGTCTGAATGTTTCTATGTAGTGACACAATTACTGACAATATTGCTCATTTTCCCCCTAGAAATTTTTGTTCTACAGGAGAGAACTGAAGGAGTTTTTGGTTAGTCCCCAGTTACTGGTGTCAACTTCTTTTTTTTTTTTTAAAGATTTTATTTATTTATTTGACAGAGAGATAGACAGAAGAGCACAAGCAGAGGGAGTGGCAGAGGGAGAGGGAGAAGCAGGCTCCGCACCGAGCAGGGAACCCGATGCAGGACTCGATCCCAGGACCCCGAGATCATGACCTGAGCCGAAGGCATACGCTCAACCATCTGAGCCACCCAGGCGCCCCTGGTGTCAACTTCTTGAGGCTGGCTTTATCCTTCAAATTTCCCACTAACAGCTCCCATGTCTTATCACCAGGCATGTACCAGACCAGCTACGGGTTAGAGATGCATTATTTCATTTAGTCCTCATCATTAGGCTGTGAAATAGATGATAGTACTTTGTGAGGGATGAGGAAGAAACACTCTTAAGTCGGTAATTGGATCAAAGTCACATAGGTAGTAAGTGGTAGAGTGAGGGTTTAAATCCAGATCTCTCTGGGTTCCCTTTCTGTTATTCTTTGATTCTTTTTGTTAAAGAACTGTATTGGAATGGTTAGCCATTAAACCTCCTAATGTTTACCTTCACTTCCAGTTTTTGTTCAGTGTAGGATTTCCTAATTTGAGGTTTAGCGATATGTTTAAAATGGCATGCTGGTTTGCACATGTGTATGTGTGCAGGGGCTTAAATATTTTTTGTTCTTACGTTTTACTATTGGCTTGAGGTCCTGACATGGAACTGTCTTGCGTTTTCCATGGAGGAGTCAGGAGAGAGGGAGGGGGCAGAAGGCGAGGGTGAATGAGTGAGTCCGGACCAGCCTCTGCCTAACCCTGGTGCAAGCAGTTAGCTGCTGCATTGAGGTAGAAGGGTACTAACGGTTTTATGGAAACAGACACTTACATGCATTATTTCATATAATTCTCACAGTAGCCTTTGTGGTAAGTGGTTTTAGCCTCAATTTATAGACAGGAAAACTGAAGCACAGAACATTAAGCAGGTTTGTCCAATGTTGTACAAGTAGAATATAGAGTCATCAGTATTCCATTGACTATCTGACCCCAGAACCCATGGTCTTTTCCTTTACATATTCTCATTTCTAACAACAATAATAGCTAATATTTATTGAGCTCTTACACTATGTGCTGAGCAGGATTCTTCCCACTTTACTGGATTATTTCATTTAATCCATACAGCAGTCTTATGAGCTACTCACTCACTATGTCCATTTTACAGGTGAGTAAATTGAGGCACAGAGAGTTAAAGTAACCTGGCAAGGATCAGAAGGCACGAGAGTAGCAGATCAGAGATAGTCTCCACTCTGGAGTGGACTTTCTTATAAACTGTAGTTTCAAGCAGTTTCTACCAGCTAGAGCCACACTCCCTACTCCCCTCTTCCCCCACCTCACTTTCCTTACCTGCAAGATAAAACTAGAGGGGTTATTTAGAAAAAAGAGTTTGTTTGCCTTTTTAGGAAAGTATGTTTAAGAGGGAAATTCTCTCCTTGGAGGAACTGCAGTAAGTACTGAGCACCGTGGGCCTGAGATCTAGCCGAGTTGCTTATGTACATCCTACTCATGAGACTTGGCTAGGATACATTAAACACTGATAATCTCTGACTTCTTTGGCCACTTCAATAAGGATAATAAAAACTCACCCTCTTAATGACCACGTTGCAAAGTTTTCTAACTCCAGTCTTTTCGCCCAGTTCAGTTTATCGGTAGTGATTGACCTTACTTCTATTCTTATGCCTACTAGCCTGCACGGAGTATGGGCTGTTACTGCTTTGCCTTGGTCAGTTCGTACTTGACTCTCAGCAGGCACGATGCAGTCCCCAAGCGTCTACCATTTATTTGCCTTTGGCACTGTGATGAAGCCTATTCCCACAAAATGAAGTGAGCTTTGTGGCACACAGACCCAGGGCCTCACTCTCCTTGAGTCTGCAGTATTAAAAGCATGGTGGTGTTTCATGGCGTAACTCTTCGGCTTGTATACAGCTTTACTGCAGGAAGGAAACAGAAGTGTTGGGTGCACCGAAGTGATGATAATTCAAAACCCACACGCCTATTCTTCTTTGAATTTTTTTCTTTCATCTGTTGCTCTTGTCCATTTAACAGAATTCCTTTACAACCAAATAAAAGTAAAGAATGAAACAAGCTGGGTTTGATTTTATGCTCTGATCTTTACTAGCTTCTAGGGCATTGGGCAACTTATTGAACCTCTCTGGGTCTCAGTTTCCCCATCCTGAGGATTATCGATAATGTCTGGTAAGCACCTGGTAGGAGCCCAGCACAGCGCAGGTGTTCCATACAGAGAAGCCGCTATTATTATAAAATGCATAGACGATCTTATGATGTAAAGGCTTGAGATTTGTTTTGTTTATGGTAGTAAATAGTGTTTCCCTGTGGACTTCTCTGTGCTGCTTCTGTGAAATCCCAGGAAAACAGTAGAATAGTGTTTGCAATAAGGAAAGATAGCTCTTTGTTCCCTTCAACAGACAAAAGAAGCTCATTATCGTATCAAGTAGTGACTGTTGCTATTGAACTGGTTTATTTGTATGTTTTTTCTGTTTTTTTTTTCTAGGGATTTATTTGTGGCTTTTCAGTAGCAACAGGTGCAGCAGCGAGACTAGTGTCAGGATACGACAGCTATGGAAATATCTGTGGGCAGAAAAATGCAAAGTTGGAAGCAATACCAAACAGTGGCATGGACCACACCCATCGGAAGTGAGTAGACTGTTGGCTGAATGAACACTATGGGAACTTTGAAGGGGGGTGGAAAATCCTGCTTTTCTTACTATTATAAAAATAATATTCAGTAAGATATTATTTTTGTATGACTCCTGTTGGTGGTTTTATTTTTTGTTTAACTGCCCACTAGAATTATTCCTGTTTTTGCTCTGTAAATACATTTTCCAGGAAATAAAATTAGCTGCCAAGTTAAAATGCACCATCTTGAGGTTTTAATGAGTAAAGGCTTGATTTGAGAGCGTATTCCTATACTCTCTTTTCCCATTAGCCTTTAGGTTGTACACGAAGTTTTAACTCTGGAAATAATGTAATTATTTTTTCTTCCTAAGATTGTACTTAATGGGAGACAGAGGGATGATAATGGATTTTGAAACATTAAAGGTATAACAAAACATTTTGTGATGCATCGTTTATAAGTACAGTACACATCAATTTCCAGTTTTGTTTTGTTTTTTTAAGATTTATTTATTTGTTTGACACAGAGAGAGAGAGACAGCGAGAGAGGGAACACAAGCAGGAAGAGTGGGAGAGGGAGAAGCAGGCCTCCCGCCGAGCAGGGACCCCAATACAGGGCTCGATCCCAGGACCCTGGGATCATGACCCGAGCCGAAGGCAGATGCTTAACCGACTGAGCCACCCAGGCGCCCCTTCCTGTTTTATAAAATATAATGTTTTCTTCGTCAGACTTTAAAATTTGTTTTGAGTTCTCAAGCTTCATCTTTTGCATTTTATGAAATTCCTGACTTAATCGCCTTTTTTTTAATAAGAGCTATTTCATTTTTAATGTCTGTGAGGAAAATGTCATTAAACATACCTTAGGTATGATGTCAGTGTATTGGTCCACACTGTATATTAATGCCCCATCATACTTGATTAGACAAGTTTAATAAATAAAAACAGGTCTTCAGAATTAACCAAACTAATTTTAAAGTAATGGGTTACCCAATTCAGTTAATGAACTTTATAGGAAAAGTCTAAGCAGTGAAAGCTATTTTTAGGCTATAGTTGTTTTAAGAAGCATTTTCCAGGATATAGCAGCTGTATTTATTTTATTTTATATTTTTAAGATTTTATTTATTTATTTGACAGAGAGAGACACAGAGAAAGAGGAGGGAACACAAGCAGGGGGAGTGGGAGAGGGAGAAGCAGGCTTCCTGCAGAGCAGGGAGCCCAATGCGGGGCTCGATCCCAGGACCCCGGGATCATGACCTGAGCTGAAGGCAGATGCTTAACGACTGAGCCACCCAAGTGCCCCATAGTAGCTATATTTATTGTTAGATAAATTTGTTTGTTAAGTCAGGGCCCTTTCTGGAAAGTATAAGATTAATTGGATAATTTCACAAACTTGAAGAAATCCAAATAGTTAATCATATCTCAGAGATATTCCCCCATTGAATGAAGGAATAATGCATTTCAAATAAATAAGATTTCAAGTTATAATAATGAATATTTGTGTAGCATATCATAGTTGGCAAGCATATGATACCATGCTGTGAGGTAGGTGTAGCAGAGGTTTAGAGAGATTGAAGTGATTTTCTCCAAAGTCTGGTTGGTCAGTGGACTATCAAACACAGACCATGAGCTTTTCTCTTGATAAGCACCTGTATCCCTTGACAGAAGTGAAAATTGGATTCATAGAAAGTAATTTGGAGGATTTTCATTTATCCCTTTTTTGATTGCTTTATAGAATTAACACAATTTTTAGGCCTTGTGTTATTTCTGATAACAAGACAGCATATTTTTCTTTAGAAATAATTTTAGACTTCTAGAAGTTGCAAAAATAGTATAGAATTCCACATCTTTTGTTGTTGTTATTATAGGTACTGTCTATGCTGTCAAATACGTTTTGACTCTTTAATGCTGGTGACATGTACCAAACATAAAATATTACCATTTAGGTAATTGATGAGATTGGAGAAAAAAAGAGCTCTCTTCCCTGAGGTCTGTTGCTCACATGAGGTCATACTCATGTTTATGGCTCCCTTTATAAACTTGCTGATGGTTCCAAGCATATTGTCACCGTAAGGTTTGTGTTGATGTCACTCTTTATGCTTAACCTTATGGAGGTTCATTTGGTCATTTCTTAATTTCAAATCCTTACATTTTCTATATACTGATATAGATATTTTCTATGTATTGTATGTTCTATACACTATATATATACACACACGCTATATATATATTTATATATATTTGCCTCTTGCAAAGAGAGCCTGCTTCTTATTCCAAAAAAAAGTGGTTACTTTTCCCTGAGTGCTTAGCATAGTTGGGAGCCATTCATGGATTGCTGTAGAGGAAATAGTTTCCCAAGTGTAGCTATACCGTAAGTATGCATGTTTGTTTGTTTGTTTTCTTATTAAAGATTTTATTTATTCATAAGAGACAGAGACAGAGAGAGAGGCAGAGGGAGAAGCAGGCTCCCCACTGAGCAGGGAGCCGGATGCGGGACTCAATCCCAGGACCCTGGGACCATGACCTGAGCCGAAGGCAGACGCTTGACTATCTGAGCCACCCAGGAGCCCTGTTTGTTTGTTTTTTTTATTGAGAGGGAGAGGGTAAGAGAGAATCTTAAGCAGGCTCCACGCCCAGCATGGAACCTGACCTGGCGCTCTATCTCACAACCCTGAGATCATGACCTGAGCCAAAATCCAGACACTCAACTGACTGTACCACCCAGGGGCCCCTGTTTATTTATCTTGGATCTCTACTTCTTCTTCTCTGCATGTAAACATTTCAGTGCTGACCCATCTAAGTATTTCTATCTATAAATGGAATATATATATTTTTAATGAATAATACATTTTTGAACATACCTTTCTCAGGTAAGTCTATACTGTTTGGTTTTGAAAGAAGGCATAGCGTCGTCGTGTTTGTTACCTTTACTCCATCCTCTTCTTTTTCCTGACAAATGCATTCGTTCCCTCCTTTTTCATTCATTTCCTGATACATCTTTGTCTTCATTATGAATACTAGGCTGCACCATAGCTATGGAATTTTTTTTGTATCTGTTTTGTCTGTTGCTACCTCAACTTGACCTTGATCACTACTTTCTCCCATTTCTTATCCCCAGTCCCTAGTACCTGATACTTAACTAGGACCTACCTCCATACATATTTGTTGAATAAGTTAATAAATGAATCCTCTAAAATCTTGAATACAACTAACTCTTTCTTGCTTTCATGAGTATTGTTTTCTCTGTCAGAAAGGAACATTTCTCCCGTTCCTCACGTGGCTAAATTCTACTCATCCTTCAGCCCTCACTATAAATGTTATTTCTCAGAAAGGTCTTTTTTGATCTCACAATTTAAATCAGGTATTTAAAAATACTTCCTCATGGGGCGCCTGGCTGGCTCAGTCAGTAGAGCATGTGACTCTTGATCCTGGGGTTGTGAGTTCGAGCCCCACATTGGGTGTCGAGTTTACTTAAAAAATAAATAAATGAAAGTAAATAAAAATATTCTCATTGTTTCCTATCATTTGTGTAATTATATATTTATTTTGTGATTATTTGTTAAATGTGTCTTCTAAGCTCTGAGGTGAGGTCTGTTTTCAGTACTATATCCTCAGTACTTGAAATGTAGTAGACACTCAAATATTTGTTGAATGGGTAAAAAAATTATCTTCTTAAAATATTTTCTAGGAAGTGAATTACCAAGTTTGAGGATAAGATTAAGATTACTAATACAGGGGCGCCTGGGTGGCTCAGTCAGTTAAGCGGCTGCCTTCTGCTCAGGTCATGATCCCAGGGTCTTGGGATCAAGACCCGCATTGGGCTCCCTGCTCCGCGGGAAGCCTGCTTCTCCCTCTCTCACTCCCCCTACTTGTATTCCCTCTCTCACTGTCTCTTTCTGTCAAATAAATAAAATCTTAAAAAAAAGAGATTACTAATACATAAGATTATTTTAAGATTATTAATAAAAATTGCTGATGAATATGGCTTTCCATAAAGTCTGTTCCATTTACATTCCCACCAATGTCTGAGATTGCTTTATCTTTGCTAGTATTACTAGTTTTTATTTTTTACTCATTTGGTTAACCAAAAAATGGTGTCTTATGGTTTTAATTTGCACGTCTTTGGTTATTCGTGAGCATGAGCCTCTTTCCTTCGCATGTTTGTTGACCTCAGCACAACTGTTGTGCTAGCATATTTATTCTTGGTTTTCTAATCTCTAATCTTCTCCATCCTTTATACTGTGATAGGATTAAGTTCTTTCAAACACTTTTTATGGTCATTTCCCTGCTCAAGAGCCTTTCCTTTAGTGTTGATGCTTATAGTATCAAAGGTGAGCCCACTCAACACCTGCCATTTCAGGCTTCCCATGATCTAGACCCTTTGTGCCTATTCAGTCCTTTCTCACTGTTTGTCAGTATAGTAGTATTGTTCAAGATAATCATTTTGCCTGTGTGCTGTCCCCTTGCCCTCTCTGCCAGTCTGAATTCTTGAAAGATTTAAGGTGGGTCTCCTAACCTCTTCACGAAATATTTCAAAACAAACTTTATCCCACAGTGATCTTTTATTACTTTCCTAGCTCAAATTTGTTTTTCAGTTGCCTTGGAGTTCTTCTCCAATTATACTGTGTGTTTCTTCTGCCTGTCATAATTACCATTTGCTAGATAACAATGTTACTATAAACTTGGTGGCTTAAAAGAAGACACATTTACTATCTCACAGTTTCTGTGGGTCAGGAATACGGGTATGGCTTAGCTGGGTCTCCTGCTTCAGAGTGTCTCGCAGGACTGCGATCAAGGTGTTGGTCAGGATTGGGGCTCTGCTGGGGAGTTCCCCTTCCAAGCTCATATAGTTGGCAGCACTCTCTTTCAAGAGCCTTGGCTCTTTATGGCTGTAAGCCTGGGGCCACTGCATATGGTGGCTTACTTCAAAGCCAGCAAGGGAAAGCATCAACAGAGTCTGCTAGCAAGATAGAAGTTAAATTTCTTGTATAAAATTATAGAAGTGATGTCCTGTCACCTTTGCCATCTTCTACTTGTTAGAAGCAAGTCACAAGTCCCACCCAAAGTCAAGGGGATTGAATTACACCGAAGTGTGAATTCCAAGAGGTGGGAATAACTGGGGCATCTTAAAGTCTTCTGCCACCCTGTCCAACTGTGTCTTCCTGGAGTGCTGTGTTTTTGTATAGCTCCCAGATTTGAATACCCAAGTTACTTCATAGGGGCTGATTCAGTTGCAGTAATAGAGGAAGGAAAAAAACCAGAAGAGGAATGGGAAGGGGGAATGCCTTTGACCTGTTCTAATTGGAAATTTTCAGGGACACCTGGGTGGCTCAGTCAGTTAAGCGTCTGCCTTCAGCTCACTCAGGTCATGATCCCAGAGTCCTGGGATCGAGTCCTGGAATCGAGCCCTGCATTGGGCTCCCTGCTCAGCAGGGAACCTGCTTCTCCCTCTCCTTCTGCCCCTCCCCCTGCTTGTGCATTCTCTTTCTCTCTCTCAAATAAATAAATAAAATCTTAAAAAAAAAAAAGTTTAAGATGCCAAGATGACTGTAGAATTCTATTAATGGTAAAGAAAAGGCAATATTTTATTGCCTTATCATTTTTTTTAAGATTTATTTATTTGGCAGAGAGAGAAGGGGAGGAGCAAAGGGAGAGAAAGAGAAGGAATCTTAAGCAGACTCCATGCCCAGCATGGAGCCTGAAGAGGGACTCAATTCAGGACCCTGAGATCATGACCTGAGCCAAAAAGAGTCGGCTGCTTAACTGACTGAGCCACCTAGGTGCCCCTGTTGCCTTATCACCCTAATTGTAATGTGTTCTTTTTCCCCAAGTAATATTTTTGACCTGATAATATATTTACTGCAGTAATAAGGATGTAAAGGAAAATGGTAGATAATATCTTATGAGATACAGGAAGGCCCCAACTTCAAATGGATTATGTTCCCAAACCTCATTTTTAAGTTGGTTGTTTGAGATATGTACAAATCTTCTGCATAGAAACAGTGCTATAAATAAGGTTCTGACGCTGGGTTAACTCAGAAAGCTCATTTATCTTAGAATCATAGACTGTCAGTGGTGAAAGGGATCTTTAAGATTATCTAGTGTGTAACCACCTTAAAGCATCCCGTCAAATATTGGTAAGCCTTATGTGTAACCTCCGTAAAGCACCCCATCAAATGCTGGTGAGTGCCAGCTGAGGCTCAGAGAAGAAAATGCCTTGTTTTGTAGTTGAGCTATTATTATGTAGCAGAGATGCTAGAGAACAAGGGTAAGGCTTACAGTCTTTTTTTGGGGGGAGGGTTGTGGGGAACAGGGTAGTAATAATATGTTTGAACTCTGATCAACAATTCCAAAATTCTACATTGCCTACCATTTTCAAAACCTACCATTCTTCCACATTCTACATTGCCTACCATTTTCAAAACCGTAAAGCTAGCTTTACAGTGTATGTGTCAATTTTTAGAGAATTATTATTATTATAGAAATTCTTCCCAAAGGGGAAGCCTCCTCTCCTCCATATCAATTTGGATAGAACAGGGCTGCTTCTAGTTCTAAGATACCTGCGTTCGTGGATATGGGGACTATACTGGGGCAAAACATCTAGCTCTGTTGGCCCCTGGGGAGACAGTTGGAGGAGAAGGGAGGTATTGTGTTTCCACCATGGATGTTACCTTGTCCTGGCTGCCTGGGGTGGGAGAGGCTATGGCGAGATGACAGTGACTCTTAGTATGCATAGGTTATTGTAAAGCCAGGTGAGGGTATGTAGAGAACTGCTGTTAATCTTTTTTATATAGGTATTATATCATTATTAGAAATTTTTTCTCCATTCTGCAAACAATCCTACCACAGAGCTTAGTGACCCTTTCTTTGTTGACTCTTAAATTTTCTCAGATAAGTGAGATAGGTCTCACTTATCAGTATCGATTTTTTACATAGAGCTTCCAAAGATATATTTTTTGCACAAATCTAACTTTATTCTTTATCTTTTTATCTTTCCTCTAAGGAAGCCATTTAAAGCCCCAATCATTGATAAAGGTTCTTTGACCGTAAAATGCCTCTCAGATTTCAGATAATCAGTATTAACAGGATGTACAGGAAGTAGAGGTCTGAGGAGGTTGATGACATACATTTGTAAGTAAAATCTATAGGGGGCATTTTATTTGAGACCTGTTTCAATTACCTTTGTAACCTGTGGTAGGGTATCTAGTGTGAGTTTAACTTCTTTTTTTTAACTGTCTCATTACCCAGAAATGCACAGCGTAGAATGTTCGTGGTAGAAGGGGTCTGGAGATCACTGAGCCCCTTCATTTTGCAGGTGAAGAGCCTGGGGTCTAGGAAACTTCAGTGGCTTGATGAAACAGTATCAGGACTAGCACCCACCCTTGGACGCTCAGTCTAGTGCTCTTTGCGTTATATACTGCCCCGTCCCCGGTAAGCTACACAATGATTCCAATTGCCCACCCTTTTTACTTTTGGGGCCTCTCCCTCAGAACATTTAAAAATGAAAAACTTTTGGTAGAACATGCAGAGAAGGAAGGGCAGGTTATATAAATTAATAAAGTTAAAACTAAAGAAACTTTGAAACCTATATGATCCATGAAGCCTTCAAATAATCTGATGGCAGTCTTGTCTGTTTTTCTCTCTGTCAGATAACACGCATTTTTTTTTTAAGATTTTATTTATTTATTTGACATAGAGAGAGAGAGCACAAGTAGGCAGAGTGGCAGGCAGAGGGAGAGGGAGAAGCAGGCTCCCCGCTGAGCAGGGAACCCGATGTGGGGCTCAATCCCAGGACCTTGGGATCATGACCTGAGCTGAAGGCAGACACTTAACTGACTGAGCCACCCAGGCACCCCAAGAACACGCACTTTAATGATGAAATGTGTTGTTTTTATTTCACATTTGGGCATTTTTATCATTTGTGTTTTAAATATTTATTGAAAAACATGTAGCTTAAACTGATAATGTTACTTTTTTTCCCCGATAATGTTATTTTTATTGTTAGTTGATTACTTAATAGACAGTAGCCTTATTTTAAAGAAACTCTATTTTTATGATCTCTGCATGGATACAGAATAGGACTTCAGTGGCCACCGGTTACCTTCCCTAAAGCTCAGGTGTCTATAGGTTTAATGTCTGGTTCAGCCTACCCCATGAGGGCTAATTAGCTTATTAACTCTTATAAAGGCTTATTTGGGAGTTGGTACTGATACGGTACCAATTTGGAGACTGTGTTTACTCTTTAAACTACTCCTAAAAAGATTTCTTTTTTTAAGTTTTGTTTATTTTTAGAGAGAGAGAGAAACAGCATGAGAGAGGAGAGGGTCAGAGGGAGAAGCAGACTCCCTGCTGAGCAGGGAGCCTGATGTGGGACTCGATCCCAGGACTCCAGGATCATGACCTGAGCCGAAGGCAGTCGCTTAACCAACTGAGCCACCGAGGTGCCCTAAACTACTAAAAAGATTGCCAAGGTTCCTGGGCCTACACCATGCTGAATACCCATCTATTTTAGGAAGAACATTTTTCTTTAATTAATTAATATGTAAAACATGCCTTTTTTGGAAGACCTTTAAAGAAGTTATCAAGTCTTGTTGACTGTGCATACCTGTCCCTGTTTGGAAAAGAAAAGGAACTAGAAATTTCTAGTACAGATAAAATTTGCTAAACTCCTTGGTTCAAGGATCCTTTTATCAGCCAAGTATAGTTGGTTCTTCATGTTTATGCAACTAGGACTTCTTTCTCTTTCTCCTGATGACTGAAATTACTGTTTACTGAATGACTATCCTTCGCCATTCCTGAAAATTCTGTTAATTATTTTGTTTAGTCCTCAGCAAATATTAAAGTTTGTGTGCCAGAGATCTCCATTAGGAATAAATAAAATAGGAAACAACCTAAATGGCTGAAAAAGAGGTTTGGTAAATTCATTTATTCATGCATTGTATTTCTTGTCATCTTTGGGTTAGACATTGGATCTTATAGTCTAGAGCAAAAGAGGCACACTCTTTTACCTCATGGAAATTATAATCTAGTGGAGAAAACAGAACTTAATAAAATCATCATACAATCACAGTATTACTATGTTGTCGAAAGTGTTATGAAGGGAGAGGCATAAAGGCACGAGATGGGTTGTAATAGGAGGACCTGGCCCAGACTGAGGTACTATGGAGCGAAAAAATTATGGTGTGGAATCATGTCCATTGACATTGAATAGCCACATAATGTTATTAAGGGAAAAATAAGGTACAGAACAGCATATGTAATATGATTTTTATATGTATAAAAATATACATGTACATAGAAAGGTACAGAATGACATGAAGATGTTATCATGTGGTTAACTGTTATATTGTGGATGGTTTTAATTTTATACTTGTAAGTTTTCTTCAATATATATTATTAGCTTAATGAAAAAAATAAAAAAGGCATTCACAATCCCTGATCTTGAAGAGCTTGCATTTTAGCGAGGAAGACAGAATACACAGATAAACCAAGACAGGGCAATGTGGGACAGGTGATGACTCCGGTTTCCTAGGTTCCTAATAACAGGCTGATGGGGACAGAAAAATAAGGCAATTTGATGGTGGCCCTGGAACCACCACTATATTAGTTGCTACTGCAGCTGTAACAAATTGCCACAAACTAAGTGGCTTGAAACAACAAAGTTCTCTGTAAGTCAGAAGTCTGCATGGCAAGGCTCAGCTGATTCCCTGTTCCAGGTTTCACAAGGCTGAAATCCAAGTGTCAGCAGGGCTTTGCTCCTCACTGGAGGCTCTGGGGGATGAATCTTCTTCCAAGCTCATTCGTGCTGTTGCCAGAATTTGGTTCCATGTGGTTGTCAGACTGGGATCCCATTTCCTTGCTGGTTGTCAATGAGGGGTCATTCTCAGCTTCTAGAGGCAGCCTGTATATCCTATAGCCTATATTCTGTGGCTCATGGTCCATTTCCGTTAGCAACAGTGGGCTAGATCCTTCTCATGCTTCAGCCTCTCTGACCTCCCCTTCTTCAGGGTAGCATCTTGGTTCTAGATTGTCCATTTGGAACCCCCAGCCAATGACTGGGGGTTCAGAGACAGAGTCATTTTAAGTAGGGTTTTAAAGCCTTAGGTTGGAGGTTCAGAGCAGGACTTGCATTACAGCAAGTGGAAAATCAGATAAAGTAGGCTTCTGGAAGGAGGGCACACAGAATAGTGATTGGGGGGGTTGGACACTGGTGGTGAATGGATGGTCATGTGGGTTCTTGGGCCACATGGCAACTCAAGAGCCCATCTCTCCTGAGGATAGGATTTCAATTAGAATGCCAAGCTTGGTTCTCATTGGCTGAAGAACATTGTGGGCTGAGTCTACAGGTTGGAGTTTTGTAGGACATGCCAAAGCTGGCTGAAAACTGGCACCCACAGTGAAGAGCTCCTAACTCTTACCTTGTGGAGTTACAGAGGCTTAGGAGAGGAGAGGCAGTGCATTTTATCCACTGTGCTAATGCTTGGGTTTTACAAAATGTTCAGGGTATTCTTCAGAGCAGCCCAATAGATCACCTGCTCATTCCTACAGTTAGAGATAAGTTTGAACAAATGGAGATACTTTAAGCCTTTGACGAGTTTGGCTTTGCTTTGAGGGAAAGCATTGTCCTCTTGGGCTCCTGTCAAATAGTCTCTGATTCTAACATTAATACCACCTCTCCTAGTTTGGCTCAACGCAAAGAAGAGCAGCCTAGGTAGATACTATACGTAAACTTGCATTTGTGGACTCATTTTGTCACAAGCTGATAAGCATTTGAAAACAGTAACAGTTCTAAATGGAAACTTACTGCATTATTTATGCAGTTTTTCCTAAACTTTACTTTTCTCTCATGGAAAATGTTAGAAGTTATAAAAATGATAGGTAAATTTCCTGAAGGCAAATTTATGGAGGCATCTTTGGAAAAATTTTTTTTGCCATACTTTGTGACCACACTACTCTTTAGCCTGGATTTTAAAACTTTTTACAAAGGTAGCATCTGTATTACTAGTGTAATTCTACTTCTAGGATAATACTTGCTATTAATAATACTGCTAGCAATTTGAAAAAGGAGATTCAATTACATACCATAGAAAATGCAGGAGTTGAAAGTTGAAATGTTTTGCAGACTCTAAAAAGGGAAGTAAAAAGCCACTTAGAATGAGATCACATGCATGCAATGGGGCAAGTATGGGGTGATTGGTTTTTCTCTTGGTTACCTGCTTCGGTGTGTAACCTGCCCTAGCTAAGTTAAACAGCTGATTATATATGCTCAATCCAGACTTTCACTACTTTGGTTGGTTCCAGGTTAACCAGGCAACTGTAAAGATTCTAAAAAGCTCTTGTCATTGTATGTAAGCCCACAGATATGACCTTTGTAATATACTTTAGATAAGTATTAACCACTTCAGCTATGAATTTTAAAGTCATTAGTTTGCCTTCTATTTATTTATCTGGACATGAGGGCAACTGAGAAGCTGGAGGGTCCACAGTCCATACATGACCACCCTTACTTCTGACACCAATTGCAAGTTGAGGGGCCCACAAGACCCTTCTTAGGAAGCCTCATAGAACTCCCTGAAATACATTATACTCACAGGGAAGAACTACAGATTAAAATCAGCCAATGAAAGAAGTACACAGGGCAGAGTGTTCATTGTTTTCTCCCTGTGGAGTCAGGGCATTTACTTACCTGGCATTGATATGTGACAATACACATGGCACATTGCCAACTGATAAGCCCACCCAAGTCTCAATATTCAGAATTTTTATTGGTGCTTCATTATGCAGGCATGATTCATTGTGCATGAGGCTGATTCAGTCTCTAGCCCCTCTTGTCAAGCAAACACATATGATCCCAAATTCCTAGTCTGCATGACATTGCTGGTCTTTCTAAGCGTGGTCAACCCTTTGGGCACCTGGCTGGCTCAGTCAGTGGAGTGTGCAACTCTTGATCTCGGGGTTATAAATTCGAACTCCATGTTGGGTGTAGAGGTAACTTAAAAATAAAATCTTAAAAAAAAAAAGAGTGATTAACCCCTGCCCTAAATGCTATCTGGTGTGGCCTGCCCACATCCTAAATCACATTGTTGTTGGACTGTCTGCTATGATCCAAGGCCCCTGGCAAATAAAGACACTCCTTTGCCCAGGGCAAAGTTGAAACTTCTTTCTGAGTAGGTTAAATTCTTTACTACACACTTTAAGTGTGTGGGACTTAATTAGGGACTCTTTAGGTTGGATTTTGTAAAGTACATTTTTCAAGATGAAATTTGAAATATTTTTATAGTTTTATTAAGGTACAATTTACATATAATAGTTTACTGTAACTGGTCACTGTATATAGTCATACACCCTCTATCACAATCCACACTTCTGTTGCCCCCTGAAAATTACCTCATACCCCTTTGCAGCCAGTTCTCCCATCCCTGTTCCCAAGCAACCACTGATCTGCTTTCTGACAGTAGAGTTTTGCCTTTTCTAGAATTTCATCTGCATGAAATCATATAGTATATTGTATTTTGTGTCTGGCATGTTTAACATAGCATAATAATGTTATTGAGATTCATCCATGTTGTTAAACAATAGTGTGTTCCTTTTTAATCACTAAGTAGTATTCCATTGTGTGGCTATACTACATTTTGCTTGTCTGTTCACTAGTTTTTGGATATTTGGGTTATTTACTTATTTAAAATAATTTTGTTCTATTGTGAATAACATTGCTTTGGAAATCTATGCATGTGATGCTGTATGGATATGTATTTCATTACTCTTGGGTAAATACCTAGGTTTGGAATTGCTGAGTCATATGGTGAGGTTGTTTAACTTTACAAGAAGTTGCGGGATTGTTTTCTGGAGGGGTCGCACCATTTTGCATTCCCACCGTAGCTGGCGCATAGGGATGCAAGAACACTTGGTTCCGGGGGTTCCAAACAGACCAGGTTTGGCCGGTCACATGTGCATGTGATGGTATTTCCTTCTGGTTTTAATTCGCATGTTTTAGTGACCAGTGATGGTGAGCATCTTTTTAAAGTATTGGTTGACCATCCATATGCCTTCTTTTGTAAAGTATTTGTTCAAATCTTTTGCACATTTTTTGACAATTTGGTTTGTTTTAAAAAGTTTTAAGAGTTCTTTATATATTCTGTTTATAAGACCTTTGTCAGGTATATGTTTTGCAAATATTTCTCTAATTTGTGGTTTGCCTTTTTATTTTCCTAATGGTATCTTTTGACAGACAAGTTTTTAATTTCAATGAAGTCTAACTTATCCGTTAGATACATTTAGAACACACACACACATACACAAATGTTTCTTTTTAATGGCTCATGTCTTTTGTATTCTATCTGAGAAATCATTGATGTAACCGAAGTCATACAGATTTGTTTCTATATTTTTGTAGCCAGGGCACAGGGGTGCAAGAGCACCTGGCTCTGGGGGTCCCAAACAGACCAGGTTCAGCCCCTTGCCCCTGACAAAATCCAAAGGCAGAGAGACACATGGTGGGGAAACAAGAAAGGAATTTATTTCCATGAGGCCAACACAGGGAAGGTAGCGGACTAATGTCTCAAAGACTGTCTTCAAAGTGCTGAAAATACTTTTGGGTTTATATAAGGAGAATGTGGGACAAAGGTGGGTGGGTACATGCAGGTGGGCAGTAAAGGTCAGGTCATCATTGTCTTGGCGTCAGTCCCAGGGGGGTCTTGCTGGCTCAGGGCAGTCCTTATTGCTCGAGGGGGTGGTTTTGGTTCCCTTCAGGGGATGCTTTGCCTGCAGGGTCTTTTGCCTGAGTTAAGAGATAAGCTAGAAAGAAGAACTTAATAGGTTAGAAAGTACAGACTGAGGTCAAAATGGAGGTAGTTGACGTCCTCTTTCATTTTCCTCTAGAAGTATTGTATTTAGCTCTTATGTTTATGCCTATGATCCATTTTGATTTAATGTTTGCATACGGTGTAAAGAGGTCAAGGTTTGTCTTCTTTTTCCTCCATACAAAAATCCAGTTATTTCAGCTTCATTTATTGAAAAGACTGCTTTCCCTGTTGAATAACCTCGGCACCTTTGTAAAAAACAGACTTTTAAATCTGAGGGCATGAAAGGAAGCTGTTGGAGTTTCTGGTAGTGGCAGATACCAGTATTATGGAAAAAAATTAAAGTAAGGATATCACCTCTTTTATAACACTATTTTAAATAACTAGTTGCAACAAATTATATAAAAGAGATAAATGGAATGCGTGTAGGTCAGTAGAGATAAAAATACTATCCACCAACGACAAGGGACTGTAACCTGAATGTTTAGGAGATTCAACAAAAACATATCTTGAAATGAGATGCTTAAATCATGGGATATAAAACATACACCTAACTCAGTTCAGTCATTTATTTTATCACTAGACAAAAATATAATGAAAAACATAATACTTGTTTTATGAGAAAACAGAACTAACAAGATATAGAGCCAAATACAGAGAATTATAGTACTTAAATAGAATGAAAAGAAAGCAAATAATAAGAGAATATAATCATCTCCTGGCTGAGTAGTCTTAATATAATAAAGATGACAATACTAACAAAGTTAATTTATAGATTTAATACCAGTTAAGATCCTGATAGGATGGTGAATTGGACTTGATTGATAGTATAAATCACAGAATAAAGGAGCAGGAAAGAACTTCAGGGGAGAACATTTTAAAAATTATTCTTGTTCTCAAGATAATTTGAGAGGATTAGAATTAGGAGCATATATTGTAAGTCAGTTAAATGGGGATAAAAGAGCAGAGAGCCATACAATGCAAGTAGAGAAGAGATTAGACCAGAAATCTACGTAGTTACTGAAGTTGAGCACCAAATTAATTGTGGACTTTATGGCTTTGAAGGTAGAAAGGGAAACTTGTGCGTTTTGCAAACCAGAGTTTGCATATTTAAAGGCCTCTAGGCAGGCACTATACATCACTTAAGTGGACTGGGAGTAAGATAATAGGGAACGTTGGACACTTTGAACTTGATATGTGTGTGCCCAATAAAAGGAAAATTTCTACTTGGTCCTGGCTGATTTTTGGCATGTGGGTGGATGGCCCAGTGGTGCTCCTTTTTCAAAAGAAGCCAGAAATCTATTGATGGAAGGAGAGTAGGGGAACACCTGTGACCTACCACTTGCGTCATTTCAGGCTGTTATAACAAAATATCACAGACTGAGAGGCTTATAAACAACAGAAATTTAATTCTTGGGCGCTGGGTGGCTCAGTTGGTTAAGCGACTGCCTTCGGCTCAGGTCATGATCCTGGAGTCCCGGGATCGAGTCCCGCATCGGGCTCCCTGCTCGGCAGGGAGCCTGCTTCTCCCTCTGACCCTCCCCCCTCTCATGTGCTCTCTCTCTCTCATTCTCTCTGTCTCAAATAAATAAATAATATCTTTAAAAAAAAAAAGAAATTTAATTCTCTTAGTTTTGGAGACTAGAAATTTAAGGTCAAGACCAAGATGATCACATTCTCATGAGGGCCCTCCTTCTGGTTCATTACTAACACTTTCTCCCTGTGTCCTCACATGGTAGGAGGGGGTAGGGATCTCTTTGGAACTTTGTTTATAAAGGGCACTAGCCCACTCATGAGGGCTCCATCCTCATGACCTCATCACCTCTCAGAGGCTCCTAATACAACCACCTTTGGAAGTTAGGATTGAACATATGAAATTTGGGGGCACACATTCTGACCATAGCACCTATTGATCTTCTGATTCTTAAATATGAGCAATTAGTGTATTGTCCAAACAAAACAGGTAGGGGGGGAGAGATTACTCATTGTCCAATTAGTGATTGTATAGTTTAGAGCGAAACAAAAAGGAATTTTGCCATTTAAAACCAACACTACTCCCAAGTATATTAACAAGACTACCTGAATGCAGGTTAATAACAGTGATGGAAACAAAATAGAAATATCAGAAATAAACTGATAGTGGCATATGAGAAATCAAGTAAAATAAAAACTAATAGCAATCGGTATTTAACAAAAGACATTGTTGAATGATGATATGAAGGAAACTACCCCTAGAGCTATTTTAATCTCACACCATGCAAAATAAATTTTAGATGAGTTATATATTTTATTTTATTTTTTAAAGATTATATTTTTGCAAGAAAGAGAGAGAGAGAGCATGGGGGGTGGGGGGAAGGGACAGAGGGAGAAGCAGACTCCCTGCTGAGCAGGGAGCCAGAGGTGGGACTCAATCCCAGGACCCTGGGATCATGACTTGAGCCGAAGGCAGATGCTTAACTGACTGAGCCACCCACCCCAGCACACATGAGTTAAATATTTTAAAACAAGTATTATACTTTTGTTATGGAGAGGAAATCATTTATATGTTATTGAAGCATTAAAGGAGTAAGTAGTGGGCATGTTTGACTGTCAAAAAATTTGATTCTCTGATACAAAGATAAAAGCAGTACCTTGAGAACAGTATTTATAGTTTTTCTATAATGGTAAGATTTTTCATGTAATTGGGGATATATCCATAAGAGTAGATTCAGTAGACAGATAACCAGTGATGGTTTACATTTTCACCAAGGATGATTTACACTGGAGAAAATAACATTAATATGTGTGACCTAAAGATCTTCATTTGTAAAACGAAGATAATAATAGTACCTACTTCCTAGGGGATTTTGGAGGAACAAATATGATAAATGATATATGCTCCTTAGCACATTGCCTGGAACCATAGATGTTAACTGTTATTTATTATAATCATTTTCATTATTATTATTTTCCAAAACAAGTTTCAAAGTTACTTATCAAAGCTTCTTCCCTTTTTAACCCAGATGGGGAAAACAGCTCATTTAGCCAAGTTTACATTTGTGGAGTTCACAAAGCACTTTCACGTATTCTGTTTCATTGATTCTCACGCTAGCCCTGGGAACTCTGAATTTTCCTCTCAGTGGGGGCTTTCAGGATTCACTCTTCCGTAGTCACAGCTTGGTTTTTGGTCATCACCCTTTATCGCTCCACCTATAAAATCAATTGAAACTAATTCAAGAACTCCCCACTCTGACCACAGCCTTCTCTCTTTCCGGCTTGTGTGTTCTTCTTTGCCTCCGGGAGCCATTCTTTGACCTTTGGTTCTTTGACTCCTGTACTTTCTCCTAACTGCTTTTCTTTCTTTACTTTCATCCTTATTTTCTCTTATAATTTTTTCATACTCTTGTGATAATATCTAGTGCTTGCCTCTTACTGTGTCCTTCTCAAAAGACTAAAAAGAAGTCTGTGACGGGCAGAGGATCTGAATGGACATTTCTCAAAAAAAGAGGGGTGAATGGCCAGAAAACCCATGAAAAGATGTTCAACATCATTAGTCATCAAGGAAATGCAAATCAAAACCACAATGAGTTACTACTTCACATCCACTAGAATGGGTATGGTAAAAAAAAGACGTGTTTGCAAGTGTTGGCAAGGATGTGGAAAAATTGGATCCCTCATACATTGCTGGTCTGAACATTAAATGGAGCACCTGCTATGGAAAAATCTGGCAGGTCCTCAAAATATTAAATACAGAGTTACCATTTGACCCAGCAATTCCACTCCTTGTTATCTACCCAAGAGAAATAAAACCATATATCCATAAAAACATACATCCATACGAAGGCTTGTATACAAATGTTCATAGCAGCGTTATTCCTAATAGCCCAAAAGGGAAAACAACATAAATGTGCACCAACTGATGAATGGATAAACAAAATGTGTTCTAGCCATACAACATAGTATTGTTCAGCCATAAAGAGGAATGACATGGACATAACTTCAAAACATCCTGCTAAGTAGAAGAAGCCAGTCACAAAAGACCGTATATTCTGTGAAACCATTTATATGAACTGTCCAGAATAGACAAATCTTTAGAGATAGAGAGTATATTCATGGTTGCCTAAGGCTAGGGGTTAGAAAGTGGGGAATGACTGTTAATGGTATGAGATTTCTTTTTGGGGCAATGAAATGTTCTAAAATTAGATTGTGGTGATGGATAAACAACTGTGAAATATACTTAAAAATATTCAGTTGAACTGAATTGTACAAAACTTTGAACTGTACAGTTTACAGGAAATTTTATGGCATGTAAGTTACATCTCAATAAAGCTACTAAACTAAAAATAAAAATCTCTGGTCATTTGCTCTTAGCACATACTATTTCTCAGCCTGAGTGCTGGAACAAGTTGATTTTGAGAATGCTTCCTGTGACTGTGTGGTATTACGGGTGAGCTTGGGGCTAGGGGTGTTATTCCAGTTGACTAGAGTAAATAGAGAACTTTTCTTTCTTAAAGCTCTTGTGAATTTTTTTTAAAAGGTATTTTAGGGACACCTGGCTGGCTCAGTCGGTGGAGCGTGTGACTCTTGATCTCGGGGTTGTGAGTTCAGGCCCCATGTTGGGTGTAGAGATTGCTTAAAAATAAAATCTTTTTTATTTTTATTTTTATTTTTATTTTTTTTTAAGATTTTATTTATTTATTTGAGAGAGAGAGAATGAGAAAGAGAGCACATGAGAGGGGGGAGGGTCCAAGGGAGAAGCAGACTCCCTGCCGAGCAGGGAGCCCGATGCGGGACTCGATCCCGGGACTCCAGGATCATGACCTGAGCCGAAGGCAGTTGCTTAACCAACTGAGCCACCCAGGCGCCCCTAAAATCTTTTTTAAAAAGGTGTTTTAATTTGCTTTTTTGTCTCAGTTTAGTATGAGGAACACAATTTGCTGCCGAGCTCTTGGTTACCATTCTGGTGATTATTTCTCCCTTTATAGTATATGCATAAGGAGAAGACAGACACTTAGCTAAATAGTAGAATCATTTTTTCCCCATGACTTTTCAGTTCCATGCCTTTGTTTTGGCTCTTTGCTCATTTTACTTGACTTTTAATCTCTTTGGGGGGCTTTGACAATCTGATCAAAACTATAAGTAAGAAATCTCTCTTCAGAAAACTGCATGTGAATTTGTGTGCCAAATTTTGCTTACTATTTCAAGAGGGTCACAGATTTCACCAAGGATCAGAATCTGAACTCTGCACACTCACTTTGGTGATCTCATACACTCATGGGGGTGAGGTTATCATTTATATGCTGGTAATTCCACAGTCTCTTATCTCTTGTCCAGATTTCTCTGCCAGAACATCCCAGCCAACTGTCCAGGTCCACTTGGACACTCCAGAGACACTCCAGACTCACACTGTCTACAGTTAGAACATGATCTTATCTCCAAACTCTACTCCTCCTCTTGAGATGTGTGTCTTATTGAACAGGAGTCCAAACCAGAACGCCCTGGCTACCCTAGTCTAAACGAGATCGTTCTTAATTTCTGCCTTTCTTAATTTTTTCTGTAAATAAGTATCATGCTTAATTTCTTCCTTCCCTCCACATATAATCAGTCATCAGGTTTTCTTAATTGTGTCTCAATGTTTCTGAAATCTCATTTTTGTTCCCTTTCCCACCCTAGTCGAAGTCATCCTCTAGGTAGAGATTCAGTCTCCTTACTTTCTCTCTTGCTTGCCTTTAATTCATTCCCCACATTATAGCTGGTGAACCCTCAGTGGCTCCCCAGTGTCTTTAGGATGAACTCCAAAGTTTCTGACCTCTTTGATACCACCTATGAGGCTTTTGTGATCCAGCTCCAGCTTGCCTGTCCGGCTGTCTGGTTCTTTATCACAGTCCATTTCAACCACCCTGACGTTTTCCATTTTCTCTGTTACACCATGCTGTGTCTCACTTTTATGTCTTTTCATGTGCTCCTCTTTCCCTGTTTCTGCCTCCTTTCCTCCACACCTTGCAAACTCTTACTCATTCTTTAGGTCCTGGCTCTAGATTTCCCTTCTTCTGGACACCTGTCCATTCACGGGGCCCTTTGGAGGCATTCTCTTATCTTTTCTCTACAATAGCATTTATATGCTTTTGTAATTACCTCCCTACTCTCTCTGGACTACCAGAGGGGAAGGAAGACACTTTTTGTGTTGGTCTCACTTATCATGGCATCGTGACTGCATATTTAGCCCTGCACCTGGCAGGGGTGTTTGATAAGTTTCTGTTGAATGAATGAGACTGTTTCCTTCTACCTAAAATACTTTCTTCCTTACCTTCCCTCTACCCTCTGCTCCACTTGGCAAAATCTTACACAGTTACCATCCGTGTGTTAACTCAACAAATAAGTTAGGAACTCCTTCTTTATTCCAGGCACTGTTTTAGGCACCAGGGATATAGTGATGAAGAAGACAGCAAATATTTGTGCCTTTGGGGAGCTGATACTCTATGGGTGGAGACAGATAATAAACCAATAAATAAGTAAAATAAGTGTGCAGTGTATTAGTGAGTATGAGTGCTAAAGAGAAACAGAGAAAGCAGGAAAGATAGATGGCGCCCGTCGGAGTGGAGAGACAGCATTTCAGATAGGCGGCGGCCCCACCATCATTGAGAGGGTGACTTTTGAGTGAAGACTTGAATCAAGTGACGGGGCGTCCAGTAGCTGTGCTGATCTCTGGAGGAAGAACACTCCAGGCAGATAGAAGTGCTAAGGCTTCTAGGTGCAAGTAAGCTGAGAGTGAGGAACAGAAAGGAGACCTGTGGGAGGTGAGGTCTGAGCAGTAAACATCTCTGAGTGTCCCTGTCTTCATCTGATCCCTGGGCTTCCTCCACCGTTGAAAGCTGTTTTCAGCTCTCAGTGCTGTGAATTTACCAGAAATGACCATGACATTTTCCCTTCTTAGCAGTTACCTGTGAATCGAGGGCTACAGACATGCTCGCATAGGAGGCTGCCAGGCTGCTGAGGTGCATGGTGAGGCATTTCTTTATCAAATGCTACCTCCGGGGACATTTTTGCCTCTTCCTCATTGAGACTGGGGCAGGAGGCAGTGGGAAAGCGGGGCGTCGCTGTCATCGGCCTCATGGGTCAGGTTGCCCACAGTTCACCTCCGCCCTTTTTCTCTGTTCCTTAGTGTTCTTGCGGTCTTGGTGGCATCATAAACATTGTACTGTTCTCTCAGCCGCTATCTAGAGTGACAGTTGTGAAGACAAATCACTGCTTTCAACATGTTTCGCCCTCTCCCCCTGGCTTTGTTCCAGAAAGTGGAGGGCCAGTGGGGTTTTAGTTAATTGTGTGTCACGTCAGTTTGTTGGGTTAGCGTGTGTTGGGTTCGTTTGGGTTTTTTGTGGAC
The DNA here is from genome assembly GCF_011800145.1 of Mirounga leonina. NCBI lineage: Eukaryota > Metazoa > Chordata > Mammalia > Carnivora > Phocidae > Mirounga > Mirounga leonina. The sequence continues at coordinate 26,441,125 of NW_023270433.1, read as the reverse complement.
TGTGGTGTGCAGGCTCCATAGCTCTGTCCTGTGTGGCACAGCTCTCCATGGTGCAGTTGGGTCCCAGCCCGGTGCGATGGCTGGACTAGCCTCGCTGGTACCCCACACAGGAAGTAAGAGGCCTCCTCTGGCCCCGTTCTCCTGCTGTATTTAGCAATAGGAGAAGCCTCCGCGAGGCTGTTGTGTTTTTCCTTTTGGTGTGATTCACTAATGGCAGCATGCTCTGTGGAGAGGGGCTATAAACTGTCAATTGATATGAGGTAATAATTGGAAAAATGATCGGACTCCCATTTTTATTCTCCTCTGGGGAAAAACACGTGTCAGGACTCACTAACGCAGAAGGCGATGGATGGAGGGGTTTTCCAGCCAGCTTTCCAGCTGTAGTGCCGCAGTGCTTCCGTCCTGATTAGAGAGGAGAGAAGCCAGATTTGGCAGGAGGTGGCCAGCAGACTAGTATCTGTTTTGCCGCTTTTTGCTCCAAAAAGCCTTGCCGCAGAGTTGCCATGGCAGCCGGAGGCAGTTTAATGGCCGAGGTCCCTGCTGCCCCAGCCTTCCCCTCTCCCGCCTCCCGCCCGAGGGGCTGGTGACGCCAGGGCATCCGTGTGCCGAGACTATTGAAATCACCTGCCCCGATGCGGGGGAGCTCTCAGGGCCTTCAGATTCGAGGGATGGCTACTTCTTCCGTCCCCTGTTTCTCCTTGGGCGTTAGCCCTTTGATGTCCCGTCCCGTAGTCCACCTTATCAAATTATTCGCAGTTCCTTAAATATGCTCTTTCATGCTTCTGTCCTTTTATACATGCAGTTTCGTCTGCCCAGAACGCTCCCTTCCCCATCTGTCTGGAAAATTCCTATTCATTTTCAAAACGTGGCTTAGATGCTGCCTCTTGCCCAGTAGCGTGCTTCCTCTAACCCCTTATGCTCTGTGCAGAATTCCACTGTTTCCTCTGCCATCTCAACCTTGCCACGTATCACATGATGTGGAAATGACTGTATTTTTGTTTCTTCCTCTCTAGGCTGTAAGTTATTTGCATTTAAGAACTGGTGGTTGTTTTTTTTCTTTAATGAATTTTGTATCCCCAGGCCTAGCCCATGAGTAGATACATAATAAACACTTTGTAGTTTTTGTTGAGTGAATGAGGTGTTTCCGGATCATCCTATATAATTTTTTTTTTTTTAAATATTTTATTTATTTGAGAGAGAGAGAAAGAACAAGCGGGGTGGGGGGGAGTGGCAGAGAGAAGAGGGAGAAGTAGACTCTCCACTGTGCAGGGAGCCCAATATGGGGCTCAATCCCAGAACTCTGAGATCATGGCCTGAGCCGAAGGCAGATAGATGCTTAACCAACGAGCCACCCAGGCACCCCCATGCTATGTAATTCTTATCATGGGAGTGTAGCATACCACGTAAAGGACGGCACTGTGTGATTGGTCTATAACTCACTTGCCATTACCTTTATTCTCAGTTTCCATTTTAAATTGGAGGGCTAGTGGCGGGAAGAGCAGCTCTTGGGAGTCAGTCCCCCCAGGGTTCAAGGCAGTGTGGTCTTTGGTTGCTTGCCCAACTTGTAAATCTCAGTTCCCTCTTGTTGAATTAGGATGTGTGAGGACAGTGCTGAAGATGCTTGGTGGCCCAAAGTAAATTCTCAGTAAATCTTATATTCTCTACCTTGCCCTATCTTCCTTGAAGAAAATGAAAGCAAAATAGAAGTTTAAACCAGTGTGAGGCATCTCTGGCATCCTTCTCTGCATCGGCTCACTCAGTGTTCACTGCCCTCCCCTGAGCTCAGCTTCAAAAGTCACCTCTTTCCCGAACTTTCATGCCTTACTGTCTTGTCGTCAACTTTGGTGCATCTGTCCCCATGAGTTTACTGTGTAGATAGACATTATCTTTAGATCTCTCTCCTGTCCTGTCTTTTTGGGGATAAGCTGTATTTCAAGAATTTCGATTGAAAATGAGTTTATCTGTTTCTCGCCTTCAGTAGTTCCCAGGAACCATCTCGACTATAATATATACTTATATGCCTTACCTGCTCTCCTCTGTAGTGTTCGCTTTACAGTTCAGTCTTTAGCATGTTTCGCCATTCCTCTAACTTCAAAGTTCAAAGCTCGCTTAGGTTGTTCTGCAGTCCTCTTTGCAAATGTGTTCCTGGTACCATGTGATGATGCTGCATGCCTGTCGTATGTGACAATGGCCATAGGTGTCTGGCTGTTCAGGGTGTGAAAGTGTTTTTCTCTTTTCGTATCTCTCCCTACTTTCATTCACACTTTTGGTATTTTATTCATTCCTGCTCCTCTACAGGATGTGAAACTTAAAGCTGTTTTTGTTAGAAGGTCTAGTAGAAGACTCACTGAGGACAGCGATGAAAATTTGCTTTTCACTCCAGTTTATTGCTTATCTGTGACAGTGGTTCTCCACCTTGAAAGGATGGAGCATGGGAGCCAGGGTGTATAATCACAAATCCATGTGCCCCAACCCCTTCCCAACCGTTTACCCAGTGGAAGAGTCAGGGTAGGCTGTTTTTAAGAAACCTTTTTAAGATATTTTATAGCCTCCTACCTGGTATCTTTCACCTTTTCGGTTAAAAAAAAAAAAAACTCGGGGGCGCCTGGGTGGCTCAGTGGTTAAGCGTCTGCCTTCGGCTCAGGTCAGGATCCCATGGTCCTGGGATCGAGCCCCGCATCGGGCTCCCTGCTCGGCGGGAAGCCTGCTTCTCCCTCTCCCACTCCCCCTGCTTGTGTTCCTTCTCTTGCTGTGTCTCTCTCTGTCAAATAAATAAATAAAATCTTTAAAAAAAAACCAAACAACCCACTTATCCATAGATTTGTTAGTTAAAATAATCTGGCCTGCCAGTGTCATGCTTATTTGAGAGTTGGATATTTGTTTCATTTCAAAAAAATGAAATTGGCAAATACAGTTCATTTTGTTTGAAGTGAAAACTGAAACTAATGTAAGGATTTATTTACCTGGCTAAGGGCATTTTTAAATCAAAAGGCAAGAAAGTGCAGTTTTAATGAATCATAAATTTGTCTGTTTGACACATGCACTTTTCCTACTCTGTAAATATACAGTTAAATGCCATTTAGTTAAAATTTAATTACTTACAGGGCGCCTGGGTGGCTCAGTTGGTTAAGCAACTGCCTTCGGCTCAGGTCATGATCCTGGAGTCCCGGGATCGAGTCCCGCATCGGGCTCCCTGCTCAGCAGGGAGCCTGCTTCTCCCTCTGACCCTTCCCCCTCTCATGTGCTCTCTGTCTCTCTCATTCTCTCTGTCTCAAATAAATAAATAAAATCTTAAAAAAAAAAAATTTAATTACTTACAAACATGTTGCCATGGATTGAACGAACTTCAGGATAGTGGAAACAATATTCAGAGTTAATATAGAACAGTTACAATGATTTATTATTTTGTAGGAAATATTTTGGGACTAGAGCAGGTTGGACAGAGGGTGAAACTCTGAATCGGAAGGACTAGGTTTGAATTCATGCTCTGGCATCTACTAGCTCTCTTGGGTCACGTAGTTAGTTCCTGGGGGCCTCAATTTTGTCCTCTGTGGAATGGTAATGGCCTCTACCTCATAAAGTTGTTGTGAGGATCAAATAAAGTCATGAATATGCAGTTTTATAGATAAGGAAACTGAGGCTCAGAAGGATAACTATATTCCCCAAGGTCAGAAAACTGCTAAGAAAGAGACCCAGAAAGCAGGCTCAAATGGGTCTGACCCAGGCTTGGTACAAGGCTGCTGCCCAGTCCCTAGGATAAATCAAGAGTGTGCTTTAAGATGCAGAAGAAGCTGGAAATATAGTGAGGACGTTTTTGGCCTTGGAGGGGGTAGAATCCTGCAGGACAATCAGACAAGGTATCTGTTCTCAGCAGGCTGTGAAAGGCAGTGTCACTCATCCAAGGCCCCAGAAGCCTCTGGCTTTCTCCTTTTCCTGGAACCCATTTTTCTATTGTCCTGTGATTTCTCCAGGTATTTCTCCAGGCATTGCTCATCGCTTAGAACTGTGCACTTAATTCCTCTCCCCGCCCCAGCTCCACTGCCCCCCACTGCTCACCCCTACAAAAACAGATGACAGGATTGTTGTGAGGATTGTGTGATAAGTGAGTTGATATGTGTAAAAGGTTTATTAATGCAGCATCTGGTACGTAGTAGTTACTCAATAAATGTTGGCTACCATTATTTTTATCTGTAGTGTTAACAGTATCCATGGTTGGTGGTGGTAAATGATTCCAGGTTTTTATGACACCTTCCTCAAAGCCCTGTGTGTGCCCTGCCCTGGGGCTGGCTTTGTGCCGGTCCTTGCACAGAGCCCCAAGCATGGCATGCTCACTCCCATACAAGGACAGATAGAGGGAACGTCAGCAAGGGGGCACTTGTTTCTACACAAAGGTGGTTGGACAGTTTTCTCCGGGTGCTCGTTCCTGGCCATCAGGCACAGGAGCTGTCGGAATTCCACTTCCAAATACCATCTTTCTGCTTGGCATCTTTTCTTTCTTTTATTCATGTAGAACATGAATGGTATTAGAGTCACTAACACAGTTATAAAATACTCTTTTTTTTTTAGTTTGGTGGTTGGTAGCTCATCCCCGACCTCCGTTCTGGGTTCCTGGTCCCCAGCTCCTCTGAAGTGTGCAATATTACTCCACCTGCAAAAGCCTCTCAGGTCCCCCTCCCCTTGATATTCACACTTTGTTTTTTCTATTGAATTTTTTTCCAGTATCCTTTTATATCGTCCATCCCAGCATATGCTTTGACTTGATATTTTTTCTTTTCTTCTTTTTTTTTTTAAGATTTTATTTATTTATGTGAGAGAGAGTCAGAGAGAGACAGAGAGCACAAGCAAGGGGGAAGGGGCAGAGGGAGAGGGAGAAGCAGGCTCTCTGCTGAGCAGGGAGCCAGATGATGCAGGGCTCGATCCCAGGACCCTGGGATCATGACCTGAGTTGAAGGCAGACGCTTAACCTACTGAGCCACCCTACTTTTTAACATTAAAAAAAAAAGTCTGTTTCAGTGTAATTTCTGATTAATCTTTCCTTTTCTAAAATATAAATGTATATAGAATACAAAAGGGATAATTTAAGATTTGGGCATTACTTTGTTGATATGTAACGGACCTTTTAATAAACAATATTTACTGTAGTTATCTCAACTCAAAAGTCATTTACATTTCTAGAAAATGAGAATTCTGAAAAGTGAAAGAAAGAGATTAAAATCACTTTATTCTAATATCCAGAGATGACTGTAGTTAAAATGTTGGTGTATTTCCCTCTAGTCTCCATTCAGCTTTATATGTTCAATTTTATACAATTTTACAATTCATTTTTATAATTATATATTCCTTAGCAAAAGTTTATTTATTCATTTTTATAATTTTATATTTTGTATATAATTATATTTTTATTACTAAAGTTTATATATAAACTACAATTTGTGTTATATAGCAGTCTTGGGATATTCTAGTAATTTTTAGGGCACAGGTTTGGCAAAAAATAAAACAAATTAATTATTTAAAAAACTAAAGTAATTTCTAATTATAAAGTATACATTACAAAAATTTAAATATTGGAAAAATATATCATGACAAATGTGAGTCCTATAGTTCCTCTAGTCACCACTGTTCACGGTATATTTACAAGCAATTAATTAAAAAGAAAATCTGTGATTAGATTTGTGAAATATCTGTTCATCTTTGATAAAATTTGTGAAGGAGTATAGAATAGGATAGATGTTCTTTGCTTTTAGGCTTAGTCAAATTAGGCCGTGAACCAGAGTGTTCTTGTGAAATAACATCTGGATATTTTTCTCCATGCTTTAGGTATGTGTTCTTTTTGGATCCATGCAATCTGGACTTGATAAACCGGAAGATCAAGTCTGTAGCACTGTGTGTAACAGCATGTCCAAGACAAGAACTGAAAACCCTAAGTGAGGTTCAGAAGTTTGCAGAGATGAATGGTGAGACATGAGGCCATCCGAGTCCTCACCCCAGTCACTTACTCTCACTGTTAAATATTGTGTGTTTGCTTTCCAATATAACTAGTGTTAAAGAAATCATCAAAGAACCTTAAAAAGAGAAAGAGAATTGAAAGTGCTTTTGGACTTCCTTGATGGAAAAGATGATAGTCACCTGGGGAGCTTGTTAAAACTCCAGATGCCTAGGTTCTACCCAGGGAAATTCTGACTGAGTAGGTCTTTGGGTTCTGGAAATTTTTTTTTTTTTTAACAATGTCTCAGGTGATTTTGATGTAGCTGCTTTGTGCATTTGGGAATTACTAGACTACTCTTTGTGAAATTGGGTTTTTTCTTTTTCTCTTCCTAAGTATTGATTTAAAAGTATCTCAATTAGCATATTTTATTTTTATCCCTGGATAACAATGTAATATATGTTCTTATAGTAGAAATTTGAAAAATTCAAGAAAAGGAACATGAAGTAAAAACCAAAATTCTACCATCTTTCAATTGTGTTGGTTTGTTTTGCTTTTTTAAATTTAATACTGTCTCATAAGAATTTTTCTAAGGGAAAAGTTTTGAGAAACTCTGAGGTTAAACATATGGGAATTAGCTGAGAAAACAAACATAGTCAATTTCCTGACCGCTGACTCTATTCCCTTGGGTTTCTCATTTCCAGGTGCTATCCTCAGTTCTCTTCAGAGAATTTTATTTTTAACCTCTCTTCGTGGAGGGCCACAAACTGCTAGCCTGTGTTTTTGAACTTCCATGAGGTTTCATGTTTGCATTTTGTGTGTTGGACTCCCCAGAGCTGCCTTAGCCCTGCCTGAGTTTATAGGCTAGTTCTGGTTCCTTGGAACAAGGACTGACTCATGCATCCACTCAGGATAACTTCTAGCTGGGTAAAGAGACAGCTTGGGAACATACCTGCACACACACCTCTACATGACTCCAGAGTCTTCCCAATTGGTTGCTGGCCTTTTGAGGGCAGAAGGACCACATCCTTCAAGACTGGCCATATTCCTGTCCTCTCACTTCATGCCCTCAGCGTGAGATAGTGGGAAGAGCATGAGATTAATGTGACCCTGGATTCTAAATCTGCTGTCACCCCACTAACTGGCTCTGTAATGAGGGACAGAAGGTGTAGCCTCTCTGAACTAGATTTCCTCATCTGAAAAAAAAAGTGAATTAAAAATAATGCCTCCTTCATAGGTGTTTGGGAGGATTAAATGAGATGATGCATGAATCCTTGGTACTTTGTGGGCACTGAATAAAGAGGTACCAGCTACCCTTTAAGATCTCATTTTCAGGGTGCCTGGGTGGCTCAGTTGGTTAAGCGACTGCCTTTGGCTCAGGTCATGATCCTGGAGTCCCGGGATCGAGTCCCACATCGGGATCGAGTCCCACATCGGGCTCCCTGCTTGGCAGGGAGTCTGCTTCTCCCTCTGACCCTCTCATGCTCTATCTCATTCTCTCTCTCAAATAAATAAATAAAATCTTTAAAAAAAAAAAATCTCATTTTCTATTCCCACATGATATCCTTACCTGTATTGATTTGGTGAGTCTAATACTAGAACTGTTGGCCCTGTCTTTATCAGGTTTCTTAGGGAGAAATGAATTATCCCTTATGGGTTGTTCTAAAATCTTAGACAATGTGAGCATACACACTGGGAGGTGGTAGTGTTGAGTCGTTAAGAGTATAGGGCTCTGGAACCAGATTATCTTGGTTCAAATGCTGGTCCTACCACTTATTAGCCGTGAGACCCTGAGCAAGTTACTTGATCGCTAGATGCCTCAGCTTCCCCATTTATAAAGGGGATAATATTTGTACGAAAACTATTTCATAGGTTGTTACAAGGACCTCATACATGAAAAATGCTTAGAAGAGAGTCTAGCAAATAGTAAATTGCTAAAAAAATAAAGTATTGGTTACTGCTGTTACATTACTACTATTAATGTTATTATTCCCCCAATGGAATGTAATAGTCTTCCTGCCTACAGTCTCTCTCTACTTCTAGTCCCTTACATACTGCTGCCATATTAATTTTGCTAGAGCTTCAATCATATTAATCCCTTACTCAGAAGTCATCAGGGGTAAAAAATAAAATAAAATAAATAAATAAAAAATAAAATAAAACACTGTATGTCTTACTTTGGCATTCAAAGCTAGGATCTAGTGTCAAACTATCTTCTGACACGTTTTCTTGAACCCACTGGGTGTGAGTCTTGGTCCCTTGAACCGGACATGTCATCTGGAGGGCCAGAAGAGAGTTAGTTCCTTGTCGGCTGTATTGCCTGCTGTGATGATCCGCTGGGGAGAAATGCCCCATGCTGCCCTGCTGGTATGTTTATTTCCAGGCCATTATCCTTCTAAGTGATTATGATACTGAGTATGGCCTATTAAGGCCAGTTTATAAGACCTTTCTGGTGAGTTTTGCAGCTTTGTTTTTTTCATAGTGTCTTACACAAAGCAGGTGTTCGAGAATATTAACGAATGAATATTATTCCAGAAAACAGACCTCTTAAATTGGTGCCTAACTACACAGGCACCCTTAGGCTTTTGAGGCAGCTGTTTGCAAAATAAGTCAACGTGTTAAGCATAAAAAAAAGTATTAATAATGGGAGCATCAAGAAGCACAGCAGTGGAGGATAGAGAGGATAAATATTTTAAAAAGCAATAGAAAAACTATGAAATTATAATAGAGAAGGGAGCCTTTGGTGGGAGGACACAAATACCTTTATTTTAATAGCAACCCTAAGTTGAAAATTCTGAATTTCTCAAAAAAAAAAAAAAATCTATATTGTTCTTTGGATTGGTGACTTAATACTTGACCTGGTAAAATTTAATTCCAACATTGTTCTTGTCACTGAGAGAATTCTTTGTTTTTTGCATTCTTCCTCTTTTGTCTTTCCATCATTTGAGGTGCATAATGATTTGGAAGGAGCAGATGATTTTAAGTTTAAGTGGGAAATTTCCAAACCTCTAAGAGAGAGTTGTTCAAAATCCATGACCGAGTCAGAATGTAAGAGCAAACTATAAAGCTCTTAGAAGAAAACATAGGGGAGAACTTCATGACATTATATTGGCAATAATTTCTTGGATATGAACCAAAATCACAGTCAACAAAAGAAAAAGAATAGATAAATTGGACTACATCAAAATTTAAAACTAATGTGCATCCAAGGACACAGTCAGCAGAGTGAAAAAAGGTAACCCATGGAATAGGAGAAAAAAGATTTGCAAATCATATATCTGATAAAGGGTTAATACCCAGAATATATAAAGAATTCCTACAACTCAAGAAAAAAAAAAACAACAGCAACCCAATTAAAAATGGCTAAAGGACTTGAATAGACATTTCTTCAAAGAAGATACATGATACGCCAATAATGACATGAAAAGATGCTCAATCTACTAATCATACGGGAAATGCAAATATAAACCACAGTGTATACCCATTAGGACAACTTCTACAGAGAAAAACCCAAACATCACAAAACAGAAAATAACAAATGTTGGTGAAGTTATGGATAAATGGGAATCTTTGAGCATCATTGGCAGGAATATAGAATTGTATGTCCGCTGTGGAAAAGAGATTGGAGTTTCCTTAAAAAATCAAAAATAGAATTACCACAGAGGATTTTTAGGGCAGTGAAAATACTTTGTATGATACTATAATGATGGATTCTTGTCATTATACATTTGTCCATGCCCATAGGACTAGGGACTTTGGGTGATTATGATGTGTCAATGTAGGCTCATCAGTGGTATCAAATGTACCACTCTGATCGGGAGGTTTTAATGGAGGAGGCTATGCATGTGTGGGGGCAGGAGGTATGTGGGAAACCTTTGTACCTGCCTCTCAATTTTGTTGTGAACCTTAAAACTCTTTTAGAAAGTCTTATAGAAAGTAGATTACCATATGAGCCAACAATCCCACTTTTTTTTTTTTTCAAGATTTTATTTATTTATTTGACAGAGAGAGAGACAGTGAGAGAGGGAACATAAGCAGAGGGAGTGGGAGAGGGAGAAGCAGGCTTCCTGCCGAGCAGGGAGCCCGATGCAGGGCTCGATCCTGGGACCCTGGGATCATGACCTGAGCCGAAGGCAGATGCTTAACGACTGAGCCACCCAGGCGCCTCCAACAATCCCACTTTTAAGTATATATCCAAAAGAATTGGTTATAGGATTTCAGAGAGATATTTGCAAACTCATGTTCATTGTAGCATTATTCATAATAACCAAGAGATGAGAGCAACCTAAATGTCTAATGATGGATGAATGGATAAAGAAAACATGGTATATACCCACAATGGAATATTAGCCTTGAAAAATAAGGAAATCGTGTCATATGCTACAACATAGATGAAACTTGAAGTCGTTATCCTAGGTGAAATAGGCCAGTAATAGAAAGATAGGGCGATGGTTTCTACTGGCTATAAAATCTCAGTTTTGCAAATGAAAACATGCCTGGGTGGCTTAGTCAGTTAAGGGTCTGCTTTTGGCTCAGGTCATGATCCCAGGGTCCTGGTATCGAGCCCCATGTCGGGCTCCCTGTTCAGCGGGGAGTCAGCTTCTCCCTCTCTGCTGCTCCCCCTGCTTGTGCTATCTCACTTTCTCTGTCAAATAAATAAATAAAATCTTTAAAAAAAATGTAAGGTAAAATAACAGTTTACTTACCAGACTAAAAAGATAATATAAATCGTTTTCAAAGAGTTCTAAGTTTCCATGACAACATCTCAAAGTGCTTTTTAGCACTTACAACTGTCCACTTGTGTGAACTTTTATTACCTTCACAAATTATTTAAAATCTTTATAAGGGAAAGCTTTTAGGTTCCTATAATAACGTTTGTAAGAAATGCATTTATTAAGCAAAAAGTATTTCCTCAACTCTTTCTTTCAGACAAGAAAGAGGAGTGTTTTCTTGGACACTGAAGTTTGTAGAACACCACTGTCCAATGTGTCTGACTAGAATAGAAAATTTAGAAGTAACAGCTGGACATGAGATGGTTAGGAAGAGATGCTGCCATATTACAAAGAGCTTTAAAAGGCAAGCAGAAGAATTTAGACGAATGTAAAAGTCTAAGTTCTGGTACATGAGTTGGGTGGGAGGTGGACCAAGCATACACTTTATTATTACTATGGTTCGTCGTTTTTATATAATACAAATATAAATATGATGCTAGAGAATAAATTAAAAATTGCCTTTTAAAAATTAAAATTGCCAAGTACCATAAGGACTCAGTACCAAACTTTTTTGGTTCTTTGTTTATCATTTACCTGAGTAGTGCATGAATTTCCTGTGGGGTGGGATCATGCTATTCAATTCTGAATATCCAAGCCCTAGTACAGGATGCCACATAGTAGCTATTCATGTGTTTTGAAAGAACAATGCATTGGACTTCTCTTTCTCTCTCTCTTTTTTTTAATATTTTATTTATTTATTTGAGAGAGAGAGAGCATGGGTGGGGCAGAGGCAGAGGGAGAAGCAGACTCCCCGCTGAGCAGGGATTCCCGAGGTGGGGCTCCATCCCAGGACCACCTGAGCCACCCAGGTGACCCTGGACTTTCCTCTTCATCTCTCTCAGCACTTAGTAATTTCTCATTCCCTCAGCACACTTTATCCTTTGCTCAATTCTGAATCTGTGTCAGTTGCCACCAGCTGGTAAAATGTTTAGCTTCATTCTAACCAGAATTGATGTGAATCTTTGGTCGCCATCTTTCTCATCTCTCAATAATTCATTTTACTTCATTCATTTATCTCTCCTGTCCATCCTATCTGCGTGATTATTCATAACCTTTTTTTTTCCCTTAGCCCTCTTGTTTTTCCTCTTTCTTCACCTTGTGCCCTACAGAGAAAACTGAAATCATCGGGTGGGAGCCCTCCCCTGAGTTATTTTCAGCAGAGCATGAATTCCATCTTACTCTAATTTTGCTTCCCTCCAGTTTCTGGTAAACAGATTTCCTTCTTACTTTATTATCATTATTTTTGAAGACTCAAATAACGTATCCATTGTACGGGGGAAGAGAACGTCCCTACCTTGGAACCTAACTTCAGCTTTATATGAGATTTTCATCTCAACCCAGCCTGGCCACATCAGGTCGTAATGCCTGCTGGGACAGTCCCTTCCCTTCCTCTCTCCCAGATCCAAGTTTGGCCCATAGTTCATCCTTCACCTTACTCCACTCTCCCTGTTGGTCAGCATGGGCTCCTGCGTCTACTGAAGAGATAAATCAGACTTGAGCCTTGCCTTGTTTCACCATGAAGAGATTGGAGTTTCCTTGGTACCTTCTTTGAAACTTCCTTGAAGTTCATTGGTACCTACTTTGTGCCATGCACAGTGCCAGATGCTTTGTGTGTCATTTTATTCTTTCCACTTGCAAATCTAAATTCTAAACAGCAGTTTAGAAATAAGAATGACCTGGGTGCCTGGGTGGCTCAGTTGGTTAAGCGACTGCCTTCGGCTCAGGTCATGATCCTGGAGTCCCTGGATCAAGTCCCTCATCGGGCTCCCTGCTCGGCAGGGAGTCTGCTTCTCCCTCTGACCCTCCCCCCTCTCATGTGCTCTCATTCTCTCTCTCTCAAATAAATAAATAAAATCTTTAAAAAAAAAAAAAAGAAATAAGAATGACCTGAAAATTGGGGGCCCACTGCATAGTCTCAGTCATTGCTAATATTTTACATGGAATACCTTATTATCTTTTGCATTACTCTTACCAAATTTTTATATCTAATTTGTTTTTCTAACACAGAAGTAAAATGACAGAAATCTTATTTTTCTTGTTTGTGTCCCATTTATAGCATGGAAGAAATCAATCCCATTTGGGAGTGCTTCTTCAGTGCACTGTATTTTGTGAAAAGTAAGAGCTTTATGAACTACCATGTAGACCATGTTCATACTTTGAGTAGGGCCATGGAGCTGGGTGCTTTCTCAGTGATCATTGTTCTGTCTTTGAAAACCTCGAAAGATGATGTGATATATCAGATAAAAGTTATGAATAGAAATAAGCCTTTGATTATCATTACCTAGGTGTTACGTTTAAAGTTAGTATCAACAGATGATCAGCATTACCCTCTTTCTTACCAGCCAGTAACAATATAACTTAAACCACACAGTTAGTATGGATTCTTTTTGGCACAATGAATCAAAAGACTGGACTTGATATCATTTACAAATGAGTGAAATGATCAACCCTAGCAACTGCTTTAATTGCCTCCAAGTCAGAAACCAGCAAAGGAAGCTTGGTTGTGAAGGGGGGAAAAATCCTTATGTTTGATAATGCAATTTTAAATAATTCCTTTATTCGACAATTAATTAGCACCCAAGAGATACATGCCAGAGAAACAAAGAAAAGGTACAGTGCCCTTTAGGGAGCTTGCATGATAGAAGACAAACTTTTCATTGTCCTCCACAATACCTAGAAGTGTTGCACATAGATGTCCAAAATTAATTCACTCTGCAAATATTTATTATGCGCGTAGTATGTGCTGACAGTGGTTGACAGATAATGTCATGCCACCAGCTAGTTAATGGGTGCTTCTTGGGAACTACAAATATGTCCATGCTTTTTGTTGGTTCCTGGAAATTGAAATTGGGAATTGTATTCTTCCAGCATATGAATATATGTGCTTTCCTAATTGGAGAGAAAGGGGTTAAATTCACTGGACCTCACACAGGAGTGTAATTTGTTTTTTGTAATGAACACTGTTCTGCATTGGGAGATTTTCTTTTTTATTAACTACAATTTTCTAAATTATGTTTTTTAAGGAATCTTTTCTGTTAATTTAGTATATCCTACAAATATCGTGATAGGAGACATTTTTGGTTGTCAAAACTGGGTGAAGGGTCGGGGGAGGGTACTGGCATCTAGTGGCTAGAAACCAAGGATACTGCTAAATATCCTGCAATGCACAGGACAGCTCCTTACAACCAAGAATTGCCCAGCTCAAAATGTCATAATACCAAGGTCGAGAAATCCTATTTTACATAGTGTAATTTGTAGTGAGGGGTGAAAAGCATATAAACATTATGTATAACATGTAACACCAAAGTAAGAGATTCAAAATAGGTTATTTTATTTTTTTTTCCAGTCAGGATGTCTGTTGTATTCAACAGATGACTTTTGAGTAGTATCTATGTGCCAGGAGAGAGGGGTCCCACATATTTTGAAGGCATAAGGTCCCAGTTCTCAAAGAGCTCACTTCCTAAAAATAGAGATGATATGTAAGCTAAAAAAAATTACAAAATGATATGCTAAGTTTTATAATAGACAAAGCAGTAAATAGCTTTGGGTACATCAGAGAAAGCTTAATGAAGGAGGTGAGGCTTGAGTAGTTTGTAGAAATTCTGCTCAAACTTGAACATTTACTCAGATGGTCGTTAGGAATGGACAGTCCAAGCAGAGGCAACAGTGTGTGAAAAAGCCTGGTAGCTTGTAAACAGCAAAATTGTAAGTGGTTTATTATGTTAAGATAAGGCTGGAGTTTTAGGTAGAGGCCTGCCTTACGAGAGCTTTGAAGCCAAGGACTTTGGAAATTATCTTGAGGGCGGGAGGGTATTACAAGTAAGGACCATTTTACAAAGACCATTCTCAAGGTTGTGTGCAGCATATAGAGAAGAGACCCTTTGGGAGAGTAGTTTGAAGCAATAAGAGATCTTGAAGCTCTGAGATAACATAGAAGGGTCTGATGGTCAGGACTTGGTAACTTGAATGTCTTGAATGGTATCCAAAGATGATGGATAAAGAAGAAGATACAGGATGACTTCCCATTTCATCTTGAGGATTTCGTGGATGGTGGAGCCATTAACAAGGATAGGAGGTATATGGGAGGAGGCAGAGCAGATTTGGAGAGCCGGTGATAGAAACATCTTTTTCTTCAAACGTGTTTTTGAGATATCTGTGGGATGTATGTTTTTTGCCCAGAAGCTTATTGAATATTTGTCTGATTATGATGATTAGGAATGGCACAGAAGAAGCATTGTGGCCTAGGAGTGAAGAATTTTATTTCTAAATTTGTCAGTGATTGCTTAGAAAGGCCTTGGAAGTATTACTTTTCTCCTCTGTAATCTTTGGAGCATGGTGATGGAAACATACCTCTTAGGGGAGTTCTTATAAGTGATATTGAGCTAAAGAATAAATAATTGAATATTATAAGGCATTTGAAAAATTATGGTAGTTAAACATTCGGGGGACTATAGCAACTGTTTACCAAGATAAATGTTTATATACCAAAGTTGGCTTCCTAAGATCACTCATTTTGAATACCATTGGCTGAGTTGCATGGATTGCCTCTGGTGTGGTTTAGATAAGCTTTTGTTTTTGGTTTTAGACTTCATTACTCAAGTATGGTTTTCCCTGCCTTTTGCGTTAGAAGAAAAACTCTGTCTTACTCTTTATGACCAAACCTCTTGCGCTAAGTATTGTTTATACTCTCACTATAAAAAAAAAAGAAAAAATAAGATAGATACCACCTTAAAAAGTGTTCACTGAAAATGCATTGGCTAATAAACGTGAAAAGAGAAACAATTGTAAAATGTTTGCCATTACTGGGTTGTCTTAATGTTCTGCATTGAGGCTTCTCTGTCCATCAGCCTTTTGAGTAGGAAGCATTAGAAGGTTTCTTCTGATTGTTACTACTAACATTGTAAAGATCTTTTTCCTTTAATCTATTTAGTACAGGATCTATTTAGTACTGGCCTATGTCCCAGAATACCATCAGAGATAAGGCTATTATCCTTTCATTGAGCCTTATCCTGGGAAAGTATTTATAAAATTGAACTCTGTTGCACCTGCTGACCTCCTTTTTTAAATGAAGAAAGGGTGGGGAGGGAGATTATGTTCGCTGAATTCAGATGGAGCAGAGTGCTTGCAGACGCAGTGCTTTAGTTAGGCCCTTTTCATATTGTGCAAATTGATTCCGTCTTGCACTCTGAAAGGAAGAAGTTGACAATTCAGATCAGGAAGTTGATGATCACGTTGGGTGCTCTGCAGTTATTGACACGGTTGCTGTGTTTTTCATGAGCAATTCTATAGTAAGACTCCCAGATATTTCAGGATTAATCTAAAATGTTTGCTTGCTACTGCTGTCATGTTTTCTCTGAAAACTGCTGTAAATAGTCTAGTGGCATTATCTTCAAAGACGAAAGACTAATTTTAGAAGAGGTGGATATTTAATATTCATGCTTAACTTAAAAAAATAAGTCATTAACATGGAAAAGAATGTTCGAAAACAATTTCAGAAACTTAGTTTCCTACTGAATCTATCTTAAGAAGTGGAAGAAACTTGAAGAGTGCCATGTAACTTTCAAGTATTTCTTTTAAAATATCTTACCTTGGGGGCGCTTGGGTGGCTCAGTCGGTTAAGCGGCTGCCTTCGGCTCAGGTCATAATCCCAGGGTCCTGGGATCGAGCCCCACGTCAGGCTCCCTGCTCCGTGGAGAGCCTGCTTCTTCCTCTCCCTCTCCCTGCTGTTCTGCCTACTTGTGCTCTCTTTCTCTCTGTCAAATAAAAAAAATAATAATAATAAAATAAATAAATAAAATATCTTACCTTGTCAAGGGGCGCCTGGGCCTGGGTAGCTCAGTTGGTTAAGCATCCAACTCTTGATTTCGGCTCAGATCTTAATCTCAAGGTCCTGGGATCATACCCTAAGTTGGGCTCCCTGCTCAGAGGAGAGTCTGCTTCTCCCTCTCCCTCTGCCCCTCCCCTTGCGCACTCTCTCTGTCTCTGTCTCTCTCTCTCAGATAAGTAAATAAATCCTTTTTAAAAAGTACTTTACATTGTCAAATTACTTGAATTATCTTTATATAAAATAGATGCTACATGTATTTTTGTAAGTATGATATTTACAGCCCATATATTTAAATACCTAGCAAGTTGGTTGCTGATTTGGGGGCAGCATTACTGAATTAAATGCAGGTTTGTGGCTTTTTAAAAATTCTTTTGGCTGATAGGACAAGATTTAAATGAAATAAAACCATTCTCAAGGTTGTCCTAGCAAATCTTTTTTTCTGTATTCCCTTGAAGTTCTTTCACACATCCTCATATGACATTTCTATAATTAGTTCAATGTTAAAACCTCCCGTTTTCACTTCACATTTTATTTTAAACTTTTTCAGTGGTCATATGGTGTGAAAGTCCATTGTTACTATAATATAAACACAAAGCTATTCTATTTCTATTTAATAATAAAGTATTTGACCAAATTAGTAATCTGGTAGGGACTGTAATTAATAAAATATAAACAGGTTACATCATAAAGTGCAGTAGGTCGTCAGCAAAATTGTAAGTAGAGCCTAGGTTTTCTCAGGTAATGATACCTATTGTATGACGAACCTGACAATATTCTAGTTGCTATGTTATAAAATTAACAAGTCAGTAAAATAAGACTTATCAAGGATTTGGTGGACTGCATCCATCTGAATTTTATATATTATTATTTTTTTTTTTAAGATTTTATTTATTTATTTGAGAGAGAGAATGAGAGAGAGCACACAAGAGGGGGGAGTGGGAGAGGGAGAAGCAGACCCCCCGCTGAGCAGGGAGCCCGATGCAGGACTCGATCCCGGGACTCCAGGATCATGACCTGAGCCGAAGGCAGTCGCTTAACCAACTGAGCCACCCAGGCGCCCTGAATTTTATATATTATTAAGACACATATTAGCCACAGAAACTGAGAAATAGATGGCTGTTTGCATAACCAATCTATGATGGAATTTGAGCTGTTTTAAACTATCTGAAAACTGAGAATCCTTTTATCACTTTGTTCAGTTTATTTGCAATTAATATTTCTTGCCTTTTAAATAAGGAAAAAGTAATGTATTGTCTGAAAGCATATATGCTATATGCAGTCACTTAAAATATTTAGTAATGAGAAGCATAGGAAAGAGGGACAGGATGTGTAGTTGAGGGTCGGTTTGTAGTCAAAGAGATCTAGGAGTTCAGTCCCAGCTCTGCTCCATAGTAACTGTGTCGTCTTGGGCAAGTTATGTACCTTATCTCTTAGCCTCTATTTCGTCCTCTCTGAAGTAGGCTTAATAGAGTTATAGTAAATACATAATTAATATATGTGTGGGGTGAGAGGAGAACCTCCCCCGCCCCCGCCAGTGACTTTCTAAGAGTTCCCAGCATGATGGGAGGAGGGGGCAGGCCCTTTGTCCATCCCCAGAGAAACTTGCATGGGGAATAGAACCAGCCTTGGGAATGGGCTGCTCTTGGCCTAACGCTCAGAAGCGCTGGGCTGGCCAAAATGCGTGGCTTCTTCAGTAGGAGAATTTTGTCATGTTTCTGTTGTTCTATTATTTGGAGACATTCCTGGACACGGTTTGGTCAGTTACAATGAAAAGTTGACCTTTTTTTTTTTTTTTTTTAAGATTTTATTTATTTGACCCAGAGAGACACAGCGAGAGAGCGAACACAAGCAGGGGGAGTGGGAGAGGGAGAAGCAGGCCTCCCGCCGAGCAGGGAGCCTGATGCGGGGCTCGATCCCAGGACCCGTGGGATCATGACTTGAGCTGAAGGCAGACGCTTAACTGACTGAGCCACCCAGGCGGCCCTGAAAAGTTGACTCTTTAAAAAAAAAAAATACATAGGGCTTGATCTATGGCAGACACTCAATAAAGTTAATTCTAGTACTTATTGTTGTTATTACCCTTAATGTTATTAATTAAAATTTGTATATAAATTACGTGAGAGGAATCAGTTTTAAATGATTGAGGACTGATCAGATTCTTATTAATTTTATAGTGTTTTAAAGTTATATATGTTGAATTAATATTAACGTATAAAATAAATACAGTGAATCAGTGAGAGAATTTATGGAGGCTCTCTTCTGCTAGCTAACGTACACCTTTTCTTTCAACAGGCTCAGCACTGTGTAGCTACAACCTAAAGCCTTCTGAATATACTACGTCTTCAAAAGCTTCTGTTCTATGCCCCAAATTACCAGTTCCAGCGAGGTAAATTTTATTGTATTTTGTTAACTTGTGACTTTTGTTTTTGTAGGTAGATTTTAAACTGTAAATATTATCCTGGGGAAAGAGTCACTTGATGATACGGGTTGCTCAGGACCAATACTTTTATAACAAAATTTAAAAAGTACTATTAGAAATGACAACATGTATTTCATATCTTAAAACACACACACACACACACACACAGGCAAACAACTTTTCTCATTCTCAGATTTTAAATTTCTTTTGGGGGCTTACTTTTTTTTTTTAATGCCATAATTTTTAAGTATATATAACTGCTGAATCATTGCAAAATCTACAGCAAAATTAGAAGCCAATTCTCACAATCTTCAAAGATTCTTTGAAGTTGACCCTAGTAATCACTTACTGGGATTATTTTTAATTTACTTTTTAAACTTAAAAAAATATGCCAGTGATTATTCTCCACACCTTATTTCAGGCTATATCTTTTAGGTACATTCTCTATAATAATACACTGTTTGTCGTATCTTATCCAAGGTCTTATTCAACAAACACTGATTATTTCAGTATCTCCTGCATCTAATGGACACAAAGAAGAGACAGGACATATTCTTTGTTTGGAAGGATCTCACAGTAGTTACAAGTAAAGCCAACTTTAAAATTATAAATAGGTTTTTTAATGAGGAAATAAATTGGCAAGCATTGTAGAATATATCCTCAGAATTAGGTGCATAGGATTTGGAGCATGTCTAATCTTGAGAATCTTAAGTGTGCATCAGCCAGGAATGACATGAGTCAACTTCGCCAGGAATACTGAATCGAAGGCACTTTTATTATATCTTGGTATATTATAGCAAGCTACTGATTAAAATTTTGAGACTGATTTTATGTGTGCTTTCCTTTGGCTTGCTTATGGGTGTGACTTGTGCTTTATTAACTTGAATGAAATTTGAAATTTTCTGTTGAAAAGTAGATAAAGGATCTATCAGTTTAATTGATGTCCAGCTCTTTTAGTCTTGTCAAGTTGCTATTGAAATGAAAATGTAAAGCCTACGGAAATGAAAATAAAGGGACTGTTTTAAAAGATATGAAGTAGGACCTATAAATTAGGGGCTTAGACCGATAGGTAGAGAGACCCCCATTTGTGACCGTTGAGAATATTAGGGAGGCTGTAACAGTAAGAAAAGGAGGTCCTTTGAATAGAGTCGTTGGAGAAAATTTATCAGTGTAAAGACAAGAAAGGCTCTGTGCTCTCATCTCCTCAACTGCTAACAGCCTGTTTTAAGTGCATACTGTGAGTATAGAGTCCTATTTTAAGGCATAAACATATTACAAAAAGATAACCAGAGAGCCCTGATGTGAGGATGAGGTTGCTCTGTACCTGTGTTATATGGGTGGGGCAGGGGTCGGGTAAATCCTCCTTCACCTCTGACCTCTGACCCCACCGTGTCGAGGGCTGCCTCTTCCTGGTTATCTGTCTCAGGTGTTCCGTTCTTGGCCATACAAGAGCTCACACATCTCACATACAGTGCCCTGAAGAGCATTCACTAGAAGATGAAACATAGTATTAGGGGCTTGGGTTTTAGCCATGGACAGACTTGGCTTCTAACAAGGTCATCCACTAATGTCTCAGTCATCTAAGATGCAGTGATGACCCTAAACCATCTGAAAACTGACTGTGTACTATGTTTATACTTTTTTAAAGATCCTCAGGTTTGGGGCGCCTGGGTGGCTCAGTCCTTAAGCGTCTGCCTTCAGCTCAGGTCGTGATCCCAGGGTGCTGGGATCGAGCCCTGCAACGGGCTCCCTGCTCCGCGGGAAGCCTGCTTCTCCCTCTCCCACTCCCCCTGCTTGTGTTCCTGCTCTCGCTATCTCTCACTCTGTCAAATAAATAAATAAACTCTTTAAAAAAAAAAGATCCTCAGGTTTTACTTAGTTTAGTACCTCACAGTCTAAGTATCTTATCACTTTTATCTGAACTCAGCCTGTTGGAAAGTAAAAAAAAGAAGTAACAGTTGATAGGAGGAAATCAAATCAGGACCTGGTAAATAACATCATTTAGCCTTTGGCAAGCGAAGTGCAAAGATCAGAAAACAATGAATTTGTTTAATAAAAAACTTGGGGGCAATAACCACATTCCACACCTCGTATTAAATACCACATCTTCAAAGATGAGTAAGATCTGGTCTCTGTCCTTAAGAAACTCTGTCCTTTAAAAAAAAAAAATACGGACTGGTTTTGGTGACTTTTTTGTATACACCAAAAGATGGGCACTAGGCAAAGCTATGATGCAGGCAAATGGCCTTTAGCATCGTTCACATCCCTTTGGCTTTCCTCCTAGGAGCACCCTAGTGGGACCAAAAGAGCTACTGTACTTTGAGTCCAGATAGGTCTGGGGGTGAATTCTGTGTCACCACCTTCTCTTTGTCAGCTTGAGCAAGTCTCTTCCCCTCTCTGTGAACCAAGTGTCCTCACATGTAAAATGGCAATATTAATACCTTTGTCATGGAATTGTTGTAAGAATTAAGTAAGGGTATATGTTTTAAGCATCCATTATTGTGCTTGGCATCTGGCTTAGGGAGTAGTATTTCTCTCAACCTCTAGAGCCTCCCATTTCTCCCTTAACTTTCCTGGGTACCTGGGCACCTTCTGCCATTGAAAAGCAATGCCTATTCCTTGGAGAAAAGCAATTATAAACTAATTTGCAGTAAAACACTAACACTACGTAATTGCCAAATGCTTACTATTCCTAAGAGCTTTTGAATTTTAAAAGCAAATGCCTAGAAAGGGCCATGTTTTATACAAATTTGTAACTATTGGTGACATGCTGAGCAAGGTAGCCATAGGGAGACTAGCCCTTATACCTAAAATACTTAAAGGTTTAGGTATAGCTAAAAAAACTGCAGTAGTAGAAACGGATTACATAAATTCAGTTAATTCACCAAACATTTATTTTAATATTTCTGGATGCCAGAAAGGATATTAGGTATTGGGGAATTAATAGCATGATATGGAAATGAGAAACTAACAGCCAAGAAAAAAGTGTTATCTATTCATATTTTTAAAATGAAGGATTCAGTGTAAATTAACATTTACAAATGATCTATTGTGTTCCAGCCACCATATTAAACTTCTCATGTGTATTCGTATTTAATCTTCACAAAAGCCTATAAGGATATTGTTCCTAATTTATAGATGAGGAAATAGAAGATAAGAGAAGTTAAGTGAGTTGTGCAGAGTCATACAATTAATTGTTGGGAATCAGAATTTTAATTTAAGATCTTATAAAATCTATACCACAGTTAGTTTTATACTGATCTGAAAGCTATCTCATTATATCCATGGGATGAGGTGAGTTTAGGGTCCTCCTACTCTGTCATCTTCCCCAAGACAAAGTCCTATACCACAGTTATTTTTTTAAAAAATAAATAAATAAAGGTGGGGCACCTGATCTGGCTCAGTTGGTAGAGAGCATGTGACTCTTAATCTCAGGGTCATGAGTTCAAGCCCCACATTGGGCATGGAGCCTACTTAAAAAAAAATTAAGAATTAAAAAAAAAAAAAAAGTACAGGAAGAAAAAAAAAAGAGTACAGGAAGGAAAGGAGAGAAAATAAATGAAATGTATGAAAAACCACTGAGTATTGCCATTAGATTCTTGATTTATTTCCTGCATTTTCTGTGCTATAGAGATATTGTCAGAATCCTTTATTATTCTTCTTTCTTAAGTAAAACTTTTCATTAGAAATCATGTGTAATTGCTTACCTATAACCTGAAGTTTTAAGATAATTGTGTGAGATGCAAACTCCTGTCTTCTCTTATGAAGGCATATGAATAAGAGATATTAGGCTTGTTTGTCATCAGACTTTGAGGGAGGGGAGCTCATTAACTGTGATAGTCTGGACTTAAGGCAAATGGATAGAATGTTTGCCATGGTAAGATACAATTTCTGAATGGCTAATTTTTAAAAATCTTTAAAAGACTCATTATAAATTCATTTTGTTCTTGTTGACTAATGTTTCAATAATGTGAAACAGCATCAGTTCCTAATGGGACTACACTGACTTCTTAAAGATTCAATATTCTGTGGGCTTCGAAGGGTAGAAAAAGTTGCTATGAATAGAATTCTGTATGCTTGTCCTCTTGATTAAAAAGCACAGAGTGTGTCGCTTGGGTTAGACACTGAAGTAGAAAAGATCTCACATACGAGGTTCTCAGAAGTATTCTTTTCTGAGAGGTATGTGAAATCAGCTAACTCAAATTCATTATATCACATAGGAGGACTTCAGTGGTAAAATATAAGACAAACCATTTCAATCCCATGATTACGTAGATTTTTTAATAAGAAAGTCATTTGAGTATTAAAAACTCATGGCTGGTTAAGTTGTTTTTGTTCAGGGAACAGTAGAGGGAAAGAATGACAAGGGAGTGTAGGACTTTCTACTTTAAAACTAACTCTTTAACTTTGTTTTTTACTACTGTGTCCAAATGCTGTCTTCTCTTTTATTTTCCTTCTATTTCTGATATTTCTTACCACTAAAGCAGATTTTGACCATTTTGACCAGCAGCTAAACAATGTAATCAGT
The DNA here is from genome assembly GCF_011800145.1 of Mirounga leonina. NCBI lineage: Eukaryota > Metazoa > Chordata > Mammalia > Carnivora > Phocidae > Mirounga > Mirounga leonina. The sequence continues at coordinate 26,417,656 of NW_023270433.1, read as the reverse complement.
CTGTGCTAATTTTATACCTTCGAATTTAGAGCTGACTGTCAGGTTTTGTTGTTTTTTTTTTAACTGACATAGATTAAATTTTAAGGTAAGGAACCGTTGTTGCTTTGCTTCAGTTCTTTGAAGGAGACTTGTAAAAGTACTCTTTCCAATTAGCCAAGTGTTTAGGTATAGTATAAAATTGACTTGAAAGGGTAAGAGAGCAGATATTACTCAGCATTAACTCTTAAATAGAAATGAAAGGTTTGAATTTTAAGAATATAATCCTTCCCTTTCAGCCATCTATCCTCATTATAAGTCTGAAAAGCAGAAAAACACGAACACTGCTGGACATGCTGCTCCTGTTAATTTAGAATCACTGACTTTTGGCTGGGCTCTATTACTATTTATTATTATCATTATTACTCCTACTCTTTGAGCTAACAGATGGAGACACATGCGACTGTGTAATGTTAGGAGGATCACCCAGGGCTTTTGAACTTGGCCAGTTTTGTTTTCTGTTATAACAGGCCCCGCCCGCTCTCTTTTGGAAATGATGCGTATTTCTCTTCGAGTCTAAAACTATAGCAGCATCCTGCTAGGATATGGGAGATAGAGGTGGAGCTGCCTCTGGACGGAGGATAAGGTTCAGTTATGGTTATATGACAGGAGAAAGGAAACAGAGCAGGGCCAAGAAAATTGTGGATGTTGAAAGCGAGAAAATGGCATCCATATCCTTAAGGTAGATACATTTTATGTTCAAGGTTGGAGGCAGGTGAGCTAAACAGAGGCTGCACCAGAAATGATAGGGTAATAAGTAAAGCAGATGAAGATACAGATCATTGTAGAGCAGAGAAGATTTTAGTTTTGAAAGGTAGAGAACCAGGCTTTAGTTACCTTAGACAGGGACATTAACCTGGCCAGGGACATTACCCAGATAGACAGCATCAGGAAAAAAAACAGTTGTAGGTCACAGCAGAGGTTTCTGTCCCAAATTAGCCACCGTTGACTATGAACTTATGGTTAATTCTTTTGATCCGTTCCTGTAATATTTCTGACTAAATCCATTTCACCGAAAGGTATTCTATAATTTAATAGCTTTTTGTATCATTAATGAAACAACTTTAGTCAAAAACAATGACTTGCATACCTTTAATTTAAGCATTGCTCAGAATGCTCTGACTTTCTGCAGTTTCTGACAAAATATCAAATCTCGGGCATTAACTTTCACCAGTGCCATTTTGGAGGTTCACACAAATACACCCACAAGTCACAAGAGACACTTCTTTTTTAAGTGAACATTCATGTCACAGTGTCACGTCATTATTTTGGAATACATTTTACTGAAGCATAACTAAGGTAAGACTAGATCTTTATTATTATTATTTTATTGTTCCATGAAGTTAACAGCATGGAAGTTGTTGCCTATTCTTACTCCCATTGGTGCTCATTTACCAGCATTTAAGGAAAATCAATACATGGTACATTTATATTTTTATTTGAAAAGAAGTATTTTTGTTGTTTTTTCGAGGAAGGAAACAAAGGTAGTGTTTTGCCTCAGGTCATACAAAACTGCTTTCCTGAGATCAGAAACCTTGCAAGTTGGTATTCAGTCATATATTCTTATCCACGAATTTGACCCAAATACAGTGCCAACCAAGAATGAGCATACACTTAACCTTATTACCAACAGTGCTATGTTAGAGCTGTGACTGATGGTTCTGCAGATAATTCTAAAAATATGAGATTTATGTTAGCGATAGCTAACCTTTAACTGAATGCACACAGATGTGTGTATCTGCGTATGGACAGACATACGGACTCTCTTAGAACCCATACAGATCACAACTGAGGGCATGTTCATAGAGCTTTTTTAGAATCTCTCATTGATCAGATGTATATCATATTCTCGGAGGCTAACATAGAATATGTTACAACAAACCAGAGCTACGTCTCTGTTCACACATAGCTGTGTTCCTTCACAAGAAGAGCTGTGGTCAGTATAAACCTGATATAACTGTTGACCTCATTTTTTGGACACAATCTTATAATCATAATGACACATAAAAAGAACAGAAAACAGTGCAGAATCTCATGACCCTAACAAAGCAGAGATTTTTCATTTACTTCTATTTTTTTCTGTTCTCATTCTTACGTTTATATCTTTTGTATGGAGATGGCAACCATCACATTAGATGCAAATTTTTGTTTCTTTCCCCTTGCACTATTACCTCCTGTTTCCATACATTAGTATCCATGGTTATTGTTTTAAACAGCCGCATATTATGCTGTATGTTGATGTCTTGGCATGATTAATTGATAGGAGAGTTAATAAGCTTGTGCCCCAAACACCTTTTTATGTAGCTGTTCTGATAGAGGCAACATTTTATTCGCGGTGGCACATTTCAAGCAAAAGCATGTGTGTTTTCTCTTTTTAAATAGCGTCTGGCAAAAATTCATTTTCAGTTCAACCAAGTATATGTTTGTAAGTTCTGTCATCTGCCCATTGACTGATAGCTATACAGGCGGAGGAGTTTAAGTGTTTGCTTTTGCTTTTGGTAGTTCTGTACGTGTGTGTGTGCGTGTATATGTGTGTGTGTTTCTTTTCAGAAGGGGAGGGTAATGTCTTCCTTTGGAATATGCACTCCACCCTCTCTCTGCTAAGCCTGTGGTAAGATTCGCATCCCTGCCCACGACAGTCATCTCCATAGCATTAAGTTCACACCTCTTAGCCCCCATATGATGTGTGGAGGGTGGAGTGTATTGCAGTCATAATCACCTTCCATTTGTGTGTTTGATGTGGCATTTATATTGAGTAGGAGTAATTTTTTTTCTGATTTTTTTTTCTTGTATCACCAGTGCACCTATTCCATTCTTCCATCGCTGTGCTCCCGTGAACATTTCCTGCTATGCCAAGTTTGCAGAGGCCCTGATCACCTTTGTCAGTGACAATAGTGTCTTACACAGGCTGATTAGTGGAGTAATGACCAGCAAAGAAACTATATTGGGACTTTGCTTGTTATCACTAGGTAATTGTTTTTCTCATTACTAGCTATTTCATAGTACCGCAGTAGAAGACTGTTCTGTCTTTTAACCAAAATATGAATACAGTCGGGATACCTGTAAAATGTTTAACTGCCCATAGCCAAGACAATTGTTTCAGATTATATAGAGTTATAAATATATACATATTTAAATACATATATATATATATATTTATATATCTGAAACTTTCGTTTTCTCTCATTGGAGAAAACTGGTGTTTTCCCAAACTGGCTACTGTCTATGATAACCTTTAATATGATAGCAGGAGGCTTCTTTTAGTAAATCAGCACCCCTTTGTTTTTAGTTATGATTCCAGAGGCTTATAAAAAGAGGCCACATGGTCTCTTCTCTATTTCCATCAAAGAGCATAGCTTTATGGTAGATGACTTTTGAAATACACCTTTTTTTCATTGCTACAGTTCATAGTACCATGGTATTGCGGGAAAAGTTAGGAAATCTCCATTGGTTAGCCATCGAGTTTTCTTGTGAATAGATAATATAATCAAATAAACGTGGTTTTCAAGATGTAAACTCCCTGTATTATCCTAGAACTATATGTAGCCATGTCACAATCTATAGATCTTTCTAGTCGGGAGGAATAAACTGTGGTAGGAACCAAGCACCTCTTTCATTATATAAGTAAAATGAGTATTTATGCCTGTTAACAACAATTATAGTCATTGAGAAGACTAGCTGTATTTCCGTCTTGTCATTAGAGAGTATTTTCTTTTTGCTTAGGTAGTACTTGACTCAGTTGAAATAATGCTGTCCATATGAAAAGCTATTTCTGTGATATATGAAACGCTCCCATCTGTTTTTGGTTCCTGTACATTTATTGCAAAAGTGAGTACCTTAAGAATGTTACCTAGTCACAGATCCCAACCATTTATTTGGCTTTGCAAATGGCCCCCCAAAACGTGACTATTAGTCTGGCTTTATAAATAAGTTATTTGGTTTCTGAAATAGTTGAATACTTTAACCAAGAAAAGAAAAACCAAACCTTAAAAATGGTGATAATAATGTTAAACCATTGGAATTCCAGTTTTTATTAGAATGGTTCTCTTGAGGCTTAAGATCTTTGTTCATTTGTACCATGGGCCTTTAGATAATTAAAGATGAACAAATTATGATTTCAGAAATGAATTTCCCCATGCAAAGGTCAAATCTTACCAGTTTCCTTTTTAAGATTTTTTTCACTCAAGATTTTAGCATGTTGGAATTTAGCTTGGGTTGGGTAGAGGCATTGGCTAAATAACTCAAACTAGGCTTTGCTGTTTTTTGAAGAGTCTCTCAATCAATCAGGACCCCCGACCCCAGTCAAGAAAAAAGGTTAGAGGAATTTGGGCCTCAGCAGGCTTTAGGATATTATTCCGTAGGGTCAGAGCATTTCTTGGAGTTTTAGAGGAGAAACTACCAGAAAAAGATAAAATACTGTCTAGCCTGTGGACCATCTATCAGAGAAGTTGGTCCTGAAATGCAAGGATTATTCCAGGAAGTGTAGCACCTCCTTTAACTGATCTCTGTCTGTGTGTGGTAATTTTTCCAGTCACCAACATGACACATCACTCTCTACACTTGTGTGTTGGCATGTATGTTTGCATGTGAGTTCTGATGTCTTCCCGTGGTGAATCCACAACAGTTGTGTGCTGTTTTTGAGTCACCATGTTGCATTTGCATGTGTTCTTTTCTGTCATTTATAAACCCACGGTTAGGTGCCTTTAGTTTCCAGTGGTGCAAGTACCAAAGTCAAAGCGCAAAAGTAGCCAGTTAACCTTTCTTACCTAAATTGGGGTCTTGAACGTGTCAATAGCAACCAGTTATATCCCTAGGAGAAAACAATTGAAAGAGTTTCTCTTTATATTTTCCAGTGTTTTAAAATAATATTCTACGTGTTCTCTATCTTCCCTGCAGTTCTATCCATGATTCTGATGGTGATAATCAGGTATATTTCAAGAGTTCTTGTGTGGATCGTAACGATTCTGGTCATACTGGGTTCACTCGGTAAGCTGCTTATTCCTTTGTTTTTTAGTAATTAGAATTGGGAGTTTGCTTTTAACAGTCCCTCAATTCAGAACTACTTTGATTATTTTAAAGATTTTATTTATTTATTTGAGAGAGAGAGAACGGGTGCTCGCACCTACGCAGGACCAAGGGGAGGAGCAGAGTGGGAGGGAGAGGGACAAGCAGACTCTGCGCTGAGCACAGAGCCCAGCAGGGGGCTTGATCCCAGGACTTGGAGATCATGACCTAAGCTGAAACCAAGAGTTGGATGCTCAACCCACCGAGCCACCCAGACACCCTACTTTGGTTATTTTAAATAATTTTCCTTTTGTAAGGCTTGTGAATTCATTTATACACCATAAAAGGACTGGTGAGTGGATTGTACTGATGTTAATTCACTATGAGATCACTAAATGAAATAAAATGGTGAAGTCATTGGCATTCGGAATAAAAGCAGGTGGAGACATTTTTAAAAGGGGGCTAACATTTTTCTGTCAGTACCAGTTTTGGGGGGAAGAGCCCATGAGAAAAAGAAAGCAACTGAGGCCCTGTTCTGCTTCTTGTTCTTTCATTTTTCACTTAATACTTTCCATGTTCCCTTCCTGGCAGAAGAAGGGACCCTTTCCTTTCATCCTAAACTTTTTAAAGGCCTGCATTCAGGTTATTAAAATTAAAATATTATTTGATAGGGGCGCCTGGGTGGCTCAGTCATTAAGCGTCTGCCTTCCGCTCAGGTCATGATCCCAGGGTCCTGGGATGGAGCCCCACATCAGGCTCCCTGCTCTGCGGGAAGCCTGCTTCTCCCTCTCCCACTCCCCCTGCTTGTGTCCCCTCTCTCACTGTGTCTCTCTCTGTCAAATAAATAAAATCTTTAAAAAATAAAATAAAATAAAATATTATTTGATATATTGTATCTTTTTTAAAGGATTTTTGCTTTGTCTTGAAATGTTTCATAATTACATTTATAAATTTATTTATATTCTTCTGTCCTAGTTTTAGTGAGAACTACTGGTCTTATTTTCATAAAACTTAATTCTTGAGTTCTTAATTTCGGTTCATCTTTGTTTTTAATTCTTTATTTAAATTCAATTTAGTTAACATACACTGTATTATTAGTTTCAGGGGTAGAATTTAGTGACTCATAGGTTGCATATAACACCCAGCGCTCATTCCATCAAATGCCCTCCTTAATGCCCATCACCCAGTTACGCGTTCCCCCCACCCACCTCCCTCCAGCAACCCTCAGTTTGTTTCCTTGAGTTCGGCATCTCTTATGGTTTGCCTTCCTATTTTCATCTTATTTTATTTTTCCTTCCCTTCCCTATGTTCATCTGTTTTGTTTCTTAAATTCCGCATATGAGTGAAATCATATGGCATTTGTCTTTCTCTGACTGACTTATTTCACTTAGCATAATACCCTCTAGTTCCATCCATGTCATTGCAAATGGCAAGATTCCATTCTTTTTGATGGCTGAGTAATACTCCACTGTATATCTATACCACATTTTCTTTATCCATTCATCTGTCAGTGGACATCTGGGCTCTTTCCGTAGTTTGGCTATTGTGGACATTGCTGCTATAAACATCGGGGTGCAGGTGCCCCAGTTAATCTTTGTTTTGGCGAGAATTTGAATTCATGTAACCTATTTGTGAAGTACTTGCAGGTTGTATATTTTCTCAACCCTTGATTATCTAAGATTATCTTTGCCTTACATGTGAATATTAAATCTGTTGCATATAAAATTCTCGAGGGGCAATATGTTCCCTGGGTCCATACTTCACTTTTTGGAGACCAGTCTAATTTTGTGCCTTTGCCCATCACCTATTTCACTTACCTAGATGTGTATCTTAATTTTTAACTTATCCTTATAACTTAAAATTTCTGTCTGATTCTGAATCTTAACTAAGTTTGCGTATGATCTCTTTTTTGGGAAGGTGTGTCTTTTCCAACTTGGAAAGTTGTCTTATTTCTGTATTTGATTACTGTTTCTGTTCCAGTGGTTTTCCTCTTAGCATCATTGTTCATTCTTCTGATATCATCTTCTAAATTATCATTTTAATCCTTTGTCATTTTCTCTGCACTCAGGAAGAGCTCTTCAAGTGCACCTTCCAGATCACTGATTGAGTTTTCCTCACTGTCACTTCTGTACTTGACTACCTCATTTTGTTATTCCAGTCCTTCCTTCGTCTAGCCATCTTTCTTTTCAGTTCAACGGGTGACCATTATATCTGGTTTCTGTGTTTTAGTCACTTTGGGCTGCTCTGACAAACTACCATCGACTGGATGCCTTATCAACAAGAAACATTTACTTCTCACAGTTCTAGAGGCTCAGAAGGCCAAAGCCAAGGTGCTTTGGTATCTGGTGAGGGCTGGCTCCCTGTGTCCAGCCATCATCTTGCTATTTTCTCCCACGGTGCAAGTGGGGAGGAGTTCTCTGAGAGTGGTTTTGTAAGGGCACTGACCCCCTTCATGAGGGCTCCACTCTCATGACCTCACCATCTTCTAAAGACCTACTTCCAAATAACCATCTCATTAAGGATTAGGATTTCAGTGTATGAGTTTTAGGGGGACACAAACATTCAGCTTATAGCTGATGGATCATTTTTTTTTTTTTTTAAAGATTTTATTTATTTATTTGAGAGAGAGAGAATGAGAGACAGAGAGCATGAGAGGGAGGAGGGTCAGAGGGAGAAGCAGACTCCCTGCCAAGCAGGGAGCCCGATGCGGGACTCGATCCCGGGACTCCAGGATCATGACCTGAGCCGAAGGCAGTCGCTTAACCAACTGAGCCACCCAGGCGCCCAGCTGATGGATCATTTTTATGTTTGCATTTTTTTTATTCTTATGTTAATCCCCATACATTACATCATTAGTTTTAGATGAAGTGTTCCATGATTCATTGTTTGTGCATAACACCCAGTGCTCCATGCAGAATGTGCCCTCCTCAATACCCACCACCAGACTAACCCATCCTCCCACCCCCCTCCCCTCTAGAACCCTGTTTGTTTTTCAGAGTCACTGATGGATCATTTTTATAATACAAGTAGATTTGAATTCCAGCTCTGCCACTTACTGGGTGTGTGACATTTGGCATGTTACTTAACTTTCCTGAATTTCAATTCTGTCATTTATAAAGTGGGACTTTTAATACCTAGTTAACGGCATTGGGGTGATTCACTTTGGTTGCCTCTATTGCACACTTCCTCACACAAATTTACATGTTCAATAAGTGATATCTTCTGTGGCTGTTGTGAACAATGTCCTCCTTGATGTCTTCATTATTATCTTGTTCTGTTTTCTTTTCTGTTTTTATTCTGTCTTTCTTTCTCATTTCTGTTTGTCTTTCTCTCATAACTTTTTTAAAGATTTTTAAAATTTTTAAGTAATCTCTACACCCAACATGGGGCTCCAGCTCACAACCCCAAGATCAAGAGTTACATGCTCCACCAACTGAGCCAGCCAGGCACCCTTTTCTCATAACTTTTTATTCCTATTTATAGAGAACGTGTTTTATTCCATTCTTTGAGGCTATGACAGTTTTCTTTAAGATTTCAAAATGGAAGGGGTGCCTGGGTGGCTCAGTCAGTTAAGCGTCTGCCTTCAGCTCAGGTCATGATCCCAGGGTCCTGGGATTGAGTCCTGTATCGGGCTCCCTGCTCCGCGGGGAGTCTGCTTCTTCCTCTCCCAACCGCCTGCTTGTGTTCGCTCTCTCTCTCTGTCACATAAATAAATAAAATCTATGAAAACAAATAAAAATAAAAATATTTCGAAATAGAAGTATTTCCCTTTTTTGAATGTTTTTCATAGACTCATGGTTGTTTTAAGTTTGTTTACTCATCTTCAATAGAAAAAAATTCATGCTCGCTGTTTGCCACCAGGTAGGGTTGACATTTCCCTTTGATACTATTCACTGTTTACTTGAGTGCAGGTGGAGATCAGGTTGATTTGCATACTTCTCAGCCCAGTTTCTCCTCTCCCAGGCATTTATCTTGTCTGCCTATACATACACATCTTTACTCTGAATCTTCCATTTCCTTACCATAGCCTATAAGGCCTTCCAGTAGGATCTGGTCCCTGGAGCCCCTCTGCCCACAGCTTTTATCCTCTGCCCCTTGCTTTTTGCTTAGCCATGGTGGCCCCCTCTCTCTCCTGCCAGGCATGTTCCCATCTTAGCATCTTAGAATTTGCTATTACCCCTTGCCTGCACACCCTTTCCTTAGATAGTTTTATAGATTGTTTTTGGTCTGTCTTTGATTCTTTTGCTCAGATATCATCTCACCACTGAGACCTTGCTTACCCATCTTATCACAATGCTTTCCCAACACCAGCACTTTCTCTATTAAAAGGTGACTTTTTTTCTTAGACGTCATGTACTATATTTTTATTTATTTCCTTAATTGTTTTGTTTCCTTATTACTATATAAGCTCCATGTGGGATGAGGGTTGGGACTTAGTTTTGATCACAGCTCTGTCCCCAGCACCTAGAACAGTCGATGATGCTCTGGGCACTCAGAATGAAGATGTCTGATGCAGCTTTCTCGTGTGGAGGCGAGTTTGCCCCCCTCTTCAGTTTAGCTCTTGGGATCTCTGAACCAGTGATAGGGAGAAAAACTCCCATCCCTAGCACACACTGCTAGCAAGCTATCAAAGATCTCCTATCTTTGTTCTTACTTTTGGTGGGAATTACTTCTTTCATCTTCATTTGCTCATTGTACAAATACTATATCAACTGCATGACTATTTCCACACAAGGCCCTGGGGTTACTAGGATAGCACAACAGAGAGGATCTTTGCCTTCCTCGGTCCTCAGCTTCATTGCTTATTTCTGTGACCCTTACTTGCTTCGTACAAGCTCCTCAGGTCTCAACAGGCGCTGACTCTCTCTTTATGATCAGTTCCTCTCAGGGGTACCTGTCTTTGCGGGCTCTCTCTGAGCTTCAGTGTCAATAATAAATACAGTTGAAGGACATTTATTTGATACACTGAAAGATATCTAAGCACCTAGTGTGGACAATGATAATGGAGTAATTGGAGGTCCCCTTATGCTGCACAAAGTTACAGCCACACGCCTCCCAGCCAAATGGATTGTTGCTGCGTCAGTCCCACGGTGATGTGTAGGGAGGATCCAGGAAAGTGAAGATTTATGTTACGCATTTCCTCGAGCTGGTTATTTCCAAAACAATTGTTTTTTGAACCCAGGTGGCACAGGGGTCCTGTGGTGGCTGTATGCAAAGCAAAGAAAGTCTCCCAAAGAAGCCGTGATTCCTGAGCAGCTTCAGATAGCTGAAGACAATCTTCGGGCCCTCCTCATCTATGCCATTTCGGCCACAGTGTTCACAGTGAGTATGGGCTTGGGTGGATCTTTCAGGTTTACATTTTTATTTACAGGGATCATTAATGGAGCATAAACTCACCTCTAGCTCTTGCATGCCTAACCCTGATCTCCATTAGATAAAATCTCTGACATGGTGTGGAACACTAAAAAGTCTTCAGAAGGCTTCCCTAATTGATGAGTGTTATTCGGTGCAACTTTTTATTCTGCACTGCCTGCTTGTTGAGAGAGGAGTTTCCCCTAGAGTATTTACATTATCATTTGTAAGAACGTATTATCTTACTGTCATAATATAATTCCTTTTTAAAAATAGTTTTCTTTACTAAAGTATGTTAAGAAAGATACTACTTTGTATCATTTCATTTACTTGTTCACTAATTATTTTCCCGTTTTCGCCTTTTAAACTTTTAACAACATTATTCCAAGTTGGAGGTGAGCTTTACTGCCTAGTCACCATACAGTAAATTACTCATGAACATGTGGTTAAATAATCTGTACTCATACCTTTGGTTCATCTCCTTCTCTCTGAAAAAAGGAAAAAAAATCTCAGACCATTTCTTGGACCAATCCCAAGCTTTTAATTGAGCTTTAGAAATTAAAAAATAAAGCCACCAAAAAGTCATTGGTGCCAAAAGGTATTTGTTTGTTATTATTAATCATCTTTTAAGTACAATTCTTTTCTTTTTTTTTTTTTTAAGTATAGTTCACCCGCCCTCACCCAGGGCCCAGTGAAGGTGTGCAGGGTAGGGAATCTGACATCGACCCTGCTGTTTAGGTGCTCTTGGTCCTATAAAGGAGGTGAAGTACGAATACCCCCTCTGCTTTCATAGTCATGGCACATGGTCTTCTCCCCTGTTTTCAGAGTGACAGGTGTGTATCCATCCAAATAAATTCAGAGCCTCATGCTGACTGACAACACATTTTGATTCATAATGAGTAGAAAGGGAAAGGTAGGAGAATTCTAGGATTTATTAATAAATTGAGAAATCCTTTTATGTTTAGCCTTAAGGACTTTTTCAGTATACAACTGAGAATGCTAAGTGCCCTCAAGACTGATAAAGTATTTTGGGGATTCAGAGAATAATCCTTCCCCCATTTGGAAGGAAGGGTTTTGTTAAAAATGTCCACCATTGTTCGGTTTCTATTTTCACTGCTCAAGACAGTAACCGGAGCCTTTCTCTGCATTCTCTGCACACAGGTTATCTTGTTCCTGATAATGTTGGTGATGCGCAAGCGTGTTGCTCTCACCATCGCCCTGTTCCACGTGGCTGGCAAGGTCTTCATTCACTTGCCTCTGCTAGTCTTCCAGCCCTTTTGGACTTTCTTTGCTCTTGTCTTATTCTGGGTGTACTGGATCATGACACTTCTTTTTCTTGGCACCACTGGTAAGGAGACATGCTGCTTCTTTCTCTTAGGGATGATCTGATTCATATTAAATTATTTTAGAACTTCAGATATAATTCTTAGACGTTCGTGACTGAGGTCTGATTGCTGTCAGAACTAGCGGTGGTTATGGCTCTTCCCCAACCCATTCCCTATGCGTGGTTTTTAGATCATCCTAGCAAAGTGGTTCTAAACCAGGTCATGGCTTTGAAGTAAACTCCAGGACTAATTCAGACATTTGGATTCGTTCTCAGATGAACAGATGAATGCAGTGTGGCTGTGAGGTTGCCTTAAGCCCCAGTTATAGCCAAAGATGAGCTTGCTCCCTTGGGATTTTCTTTCTTTCTTTCTTTCTTTCTTTTTTTTTAAGATTTTATTTATTTATTTGAGAGAGAGAATGAGATAGAGAACATGAGAGGGGGGAGGGTCAGAGAGAGAAGCAGACTCCCTGCTGAGCAGGGAGCCCGATGCGGGACTCGATCCCGGGACTCCAGGATCATGACCTGAGCTGAAGGCAGTCGCTTAACCAACTGAGCCACCCAGGCGCCCTCCTTTGGATTTTCTTGTTTGGAAAAGATCTGAACCTAAGTAGAGTTCCTCGTGATGATACCATTCGTAGTTAGACTCTCAGACTTGCTTGTAGCCACACTTCATATCAAAAGTTTCCCCTAAATGGAATTAATGGTGAGGAATGGCATAAGGATCGTAGGCTTATATGTAACGTCTCTGGCCATTCAGCACACATTCACCAATTGAATATAATATTAATTTCCATCCTTTGCTAATGATTTAGATCTGTAATTATTGGATGAGTCATAAAATAGCTCTGAAAAAAAAAATGGAAGTGTTTGAAAATTCATGCCTAAATTAACCAATGTGGTAAGAACTATATTCAAATAGAACACCTTTTAAAAACTGTATGATGCCTTCGGGGAAAACAATGCTTAATTGTACAATGTCTGGCTTCACAACTTTTCAAGTGATAATTATTTTTGTCTCCTAATTAAATAGTGCCGCGATCATCAGGTTGGTGTTTTGGGGGTAGGGGAGGCCTGTTGTTGGAAATTAGATTAGTCCCTTACATTGAATAGCCCTATTCCTTAGTTTGTACTTCATATGCTTCTCGTTTCCTTCCTTGATGTTTTCCTAGGCAGTGCTGTTCAGAATGACCAAGGCTTTGTGGAGTTCAGAGTTTCTGGGCCTCTGCAGTATGTGTGGTGGTACCATGTGGTGGGACTAATTTGGATCAGTGAATTCATCCTAGCGTGTCAGCAGATGACTGTGGCGGGAGCTGTGGTAACGTACTATTTTACTAGGTGAGAATTTATACTAGCCAGAAAACTTAAGATCATCTAAGGGATTGTGTCTGAAGGAGATGGAAGTGAGGCTGGTAAGAGTTTCATGTCTTTAAAAAAGAATTGGAAGTGAATATGACACGATGTTATAGCTGATCATTCTGGGCAGTAGGAACATGGGAGGTTGTTATTTTAATCTCTATACTTTTCTGTAAGTTTCTCAAGAAATTAATCAGAACAAAAGGTCATGATATAACTTCAGTTATATTTAGCAGAAGAATAAAAATAAATCTTGTAGTGTTTTTTTGTATTCTTGCCTCATATAAAGGTCCATTGGGGCGCCTGGGTAGCACAGTCGGTTAAACCTCTGACTCTTGGTTTTGGCTCAGGTCACGATCTGAGAGACTCTCTCCTTCTTTTTATGCTCTCTCTAAAATAAATAATCTTTAAAAAAATTAAAAAATAAAAGACTATCAAAGGACAACATGCCTTCTTATTTTGTTTGGATCAGAACAAGTATTGTAACTGCCTTTCCTAACTTCAGAGCTGAATACAAGCTGTAGGCCTTACAATTTTCTAATACAATGAGGTACCAGGTCTAGATTGAACTTATTTTTTTTTAAAGATTTATCTATTTATTTGAGAGAAAGAGAGAGCGCGGGTGGGAAGGGCCAGAGGGAGAGGGACAGTGAGTCTTTTAAGCAGACTCCACACTGAGCACGGAACTGACATGGGGCTTGATCCCACGACCTTGAGATCACGACCTGAGCCAAAACCAAGAGCTGGACGCCTAACCGACTACCACCCAGGCGCCCCTGAACATTTTTTTAAGTTCCATTTTTTGATTGTACATTTATCTCTGTAAGTATTTACTAGTAAAAGCTTTCAAAGCACAGTTTCATTTTACTTAAAGTCTTAGAGCCTAAGAACCCCATGAAACCACCATAGAGAAATGAAACATTAATTTTGTTTGGTACATCAGTAGCATTTGTATTAGTTGTATATTACTTTGCCATTTTGTCACAAAGCTAGAATTTTTTTTAGACGAACTAATTTTTTCACTGCATTGGGCTTAAACCGTTCCTCTACTTAGCCTTTGTTTTAATTGTCTTTTTGGTTATTTTTAAAATAGGGATAAAAGGAATTTGCCATTTACACCTATTTTGGCATCAGTGAATCGCCTTATTCGTTACCACCTGGGTACGGTGGCAAAAGGATCTTTCATTATCACGTTAGTCAAAATTCCACGAATGATCCTTATGTACCTGCACAGTCAGCTCAAAGGAAAGGTAAGGAGAAAATACTTTTCTGGGCTTTCTGTGGTCACACCCCAGACCTCAGCTCTGCATGTGGTAAAGCTCCCAATGATGTTAAGTCCATAGCTGTGAATGTTTTCTTCAAAATCCCTGCAGAGCAGAATCTAGCCCTTCTGCTTTGTCCCCCACTCTTGCTTTCTCTGTGCTCTGGCAAAATCCATCACATCACTGGTTTCCCAAAGTATCCTGTGCTTCTCTTCCTCTCTGTTGACTCCTATCTTCCTCCTTGGAGCTTCCTCTCTGTCCCTAACTGTGAAGATAACATGCATTTCAACACAGGTTGGCTCACATGCTACCTCTTCCCAGAAACCTCCCCTGATTCCTCCTCCTCCTTGATGATGTCATCTCTGTTTTCCACTCTCGTAGCACTCGGGTCTGTTGCATATTCTGATTCTAACCTTTTTTTATGTTTTGCTTTTTTTTCCTTCTACAGTAGTATAAGTTCCTTTCTGGTCTTAGATATCTTTATCTTATATGCAATAGGTACTAAATATCCGTTGAATTAAATTGATTAAAAATAATTTAGCTATTACATTTTGAGGGAAAAGACTGGTGGGTGTGGAGGCCTTGAAACATAGGTTGTGATTTTTTTTTAACTTCTATTTTTCTAACATTTGGAATATTCTTTATGATGGTTTGATTCTTCGGTTTTTAATTATTTCCAATTTTTGTCCTTTCCAGGAAAATGCTTGCGCTCGATGTGTGCTGAAATCTTGCATTTGTTGCCTTTGGTGTCTTGAAAAGTGCCTAAATTATTTAAATCAGGTAAAATATTTAAAAAATCAATCTAACATTCACTTTCAAAGACAGGTTCATCATTTCTTCTTCCAAGATAAAATAATTGAGCTTGTTGTTGTACATTGTGGCTTGTTCAGGTATGTCTATTTCTATCATATATTTTCTAAAGATTTTATTTATTTATTTGAGAGAGAGAGAGCACCCGTGCCTAAGCAAGGGGAGGGGCAGAAGGAGAGGGCGAAGCAGGCTCCGCACACAGCAGGGAGCCCAATGCAGGGCTCAGTCCCAGGACCCTGAGGTCATGATCTGAGCTGAATGCAGACACTTAACCAACTAAGCCACCCAGGTGCCCCTATCATATTCTTATTTTTAAAAGTGACATGTATTCTTACCAAGGCTCGTTTTTAATTAATTGTAATGTAGGGATAAAATATCATTAGGGTTCATCTTTCAGGAAAGACATTTATGTCTTATCCCGTAATTAAAATCCTTTCATCTTCGATTTTCCCTAAGAACCCATCTACTGTAGTCATATTTCTTTAATTCTTCTTTTAAATGTTGTTTGAGGGGCGCCTGGCTGGCTCATTCCGTAGAGCATATGACTCTTAATCTTGGGGTTGGGAGTTCAAGGCCCACGTTGGGCGTGGAGCCTACTTTTTTTAAAGGAATGAATGAATGACTGAATGTTGTTTGAAACCTTTAGTTTAGTGAAAACCTTTAGTTCACTTTTAGTGAAAAGTCACTGTGACACTTAAACTCATTTTTTCCTGCAGTTCTACTATTGTTCAAGACTAGTGTGCTCTCTATCCTGATACTTTTTTTGAGGGGGGAGGGGATCCAGCTGCTTGAAGGCTATGATACTAGCCTGGGAAATATTATCAGAGGAAATGCTATCATTTCTCAGGTCAAATGGCAGAACTGGTATTACAGGATAACTGTTTTCAGGGAGCATTTTGGTCCTCTGTCTTGCTGTGTCTGGGTACACAGGACTTGCCGGGAAGCACTCTTCCCATCTTTCTTAATTTTTTTTTTTTTTTTTACCACTTCTCTCCATTCCTTGAAAATCAATTGTAATCTGCCAATACCCTCTTCTAATAGACCAAAGATAAAAATGGACTTTATCACCATTTATGGCTAAGTGATTCAAGAGTAGCAGTGCATTTTCCATTCACTCAAGGATAGTCTGAGGGTGGTAGTCCTGTGGCCATGGTGGTGAGCATGCCTGGAGTTGGCTTTATTAGAGTTCTGTGGATAATATGAAAAAGCAGGCATGACATTTCATTAGCAAAATAAATTCTTATAGATTGTAATACCATATGGATGGAAAGTGTTTGGAAGGTCATTATTAAAAAAATTAGTATCGGGGCGCCTGGGTGGCTCAGTCGTTAAGCGCCTGCCTTCGGCTCAGGTCATGATCCCAGCGTTCTGGGATCGAGCCCCGCATTGGGCTCCCCGCTCAGCGGGAAGCCTGCCTCTCCCCCCTCCACTCCCCCTGCCTGTGCTCCTCTCTCACTGTGTCTCTCTCTGTCAAATAAATAAATAAAATCTTTAAAAATAATAATAATAATTAGTATCAGCCATAGCAATCTGAAAAATTACATTCTTTAAAATTCAGAATGAGCCTTATCAAAAAGTTGATGGATGCACTAAAAATAATCATCATTACATTTTGTACCCATCACTAGATAACTCATCCGCAGAGAGAGATGCTAAACCCACCTTTCCGGTCTCAGTTTCTACCACCTTCCCACAGGAACCTTTTGCTCTCACAATTAACCAAACATGCCTGGAATGACATCCTTCCAACATTTGAGTAACTCCTACTGATCCTTCACGATTCTGTCTGAGCATCACCGCAAAGACGTCTTCTCTCAGTACCACAGTCCGTCCACTGACCTTTCACAGCACGGTTCATACCTTTGAGAAAACACTAAGAACATTAAACGGAAACCGTCTGTTTACATCTTTATCGCCACCTTTAGACCATTAGCTCCTCAAAGACAGGGATCTTAGTTTCT
Organism: Mirounga leonina; assembly: GCF_011800145.1. Lineage (NCBI taxonomy): Eukaryota > Metazoa > Chordata > Mammalia > Carnivora > Phocidae > Mirounga > Mirounga leonina. Next base: position 26,400,551 of record NW_023270433.1, on the reverse strand, counting down.
TCTCTCCCAAGACTATCACAGTGCTTGGTATAGAATAAGTGGTCTTTAAATGTTTTCTGAATGAGGGGTGCCTGGGTGGCTCAGTCGGTTAAGCGTCTGCCTTCGGCTCAGGTCATGATCCCCGGGTCCTGGGATCGAGTCCCACGTCGGGCTCTTTGATCAGCGGGGGACCTGCTTCTCCCTCTCCCTCTACCCCTTTCCCTGCTCGTGCTCTCTCTCAAATAAATAAATAAAATATTTTAAAAAAAACAAATGTTTTCCTAATGAATTATTAATCAGTGAATATTTGGATTTTAAAAGACTAATAGGGTGATATAAAACCAGAAGAAAGAGTCTCCAAAAGGAGATGTGTAGTTATACTGAAGGAAGAGAACAAATCACATGATGTTAAGATGCTCAGTAACCACCTGAAAAAATCCAAAGTTCTCAGCTCATCCCAAGCTAAACATTAATCAGCAATTTAGTACAAAGGGTCCTGAGATGTATATCCAAACTTCAAGTTGGTCTTTCTTATCCAAGTTTTGTGCAGTTTGGATCTTCACAGTTTAAAGATTCGAGGGAAGCATTAACATAGTAATAAATAAATGAGTGAAGGTTTAGGGAGAGTGATTCCGAACTAATACTTGGTTCTGTTTGGGAATATGAAATGCTTCACTCTGGGGACTGATTACCAGGCTGCTTCACGTCTTCTATTTGCACAGGAATTTCATTTGAAGTGAGGTCAACATATTGAAGAAATTAGAACACCTCCTGGTATGAGAGGTTATGCCTAAGTATCAGTTGCCAGTGGAATTTTTTTAACCCTTGTTCCTGTGAAATGTTTCAGAGCCAGGTGGGCACCCATCCGTTTAAAGTATGTAAGACAGTAGGAATCATGGCAGTACTGAATAGATGAGCTCTAGAGACTTTTCTAAAATTTGAAAAAAAGCAGTAAGGCCCAAGAGTACGATCTGCTGGTGTTTGAAGGGGCATCTTCTCAGCACTGTCACATACGTTTGGCAGTTACGAGGTTAGTGCTCTGCTAGAGATCGAGCCAGAGCAGGTTGTTCACACCTTTCCTTTTGTCTCTGGTGTTTATCACTGCTTTCTGAAAATGAAGTTCCTTCTTCCCCATACACGTTGGATTGAGTCCATACTTTGATAGCCTTGTAGGAGAAGGCACAGTGGATAATTGGGGGGATAGATAGTGGAGAGAGCCCAGATACTGAAGGTGTGTTTCTTCAATCCCAACAGTTTAACTATTTGGCCAGCTCAGTGAAACCTCAGAGTCTCAGTTTCCTTCTTCAGTGAGTGGAGAAAAATATTCCTGTCCTCATAGGCTTTAGGTAAGGATGAAATCTAATGCAGATAAATCAACACTTACAGTGCCTGGCTCTTGGTCCTCACCTAGTTAAGTGTTATCGCTCTCCCCCGCTCACCTCATTTTATTGTTTTATAAAGAACTCCCAATGTTTTACTGTAAGATAAGAGTCTGGCAAAGATAAAACAAGAGGCAGTTCTAAAGATGTGTCTACTTTCTTTAAAAGTAGATAGAATGTAAAATACTGAAGAGTTTGGAAAACTAAGACAAAACAAAACATCACCCATGATCTCACCATGCTAACATAAGTTACCTTCATTGAAATACTTACTATTAGCTTTGAGAAAAAGTTTCTAATCTTTTACTTCAGTGCAGTAATGTCTTATCAGACATTACTTATAGACTGTCTTATCAGTCTATAAACATCATCTGTAAAATGGGGATAATAATAGTATCTGTAGTGCCCATAACCATGAGGATGCAGAGGGATGGTATCTTTAGTACTCCGAGCATGTGCCTGGACACAGCAAGTCCTCTGTAATGACAGCTCTTATTCTGTAGTACTGTTCACAGTTAGTTTCTTTTACATTTTTATAAAATATTTTATTTACTTATTTGAGAGAGAGAGCACGAGCCGGGGAAGGAACAGAGGGAGAAGCCGACTCCCCACTGAGCAGGGAGGCCAGTGCCAGGCTTGATCCCGGGACTCCAGGATCATGACCTGAGCCGAGGACAGACACTTAACACATGACTGAGCCACCCAGGCGCCCCTCATTCTTATTTTTCAAAAATTTCTTGTCTAATCACCTGTTTACATTCTGAAATTATCTTTGGAGTGTTCAATAGAGTACAGTGAAATAATAATACTAATTATAATGCCAGCTAATATTTATTGAGCACTTACCATGTGCCAGGCACTGTGGTTCACAGTTTACATGTAGAGTCTCCCATTCAGAAATCTGTTTTGTCTACTCTTTGGAAATGGTTAATAATTAGTTAGTGCCCTTTGCACTGTTTTCCTTCTGTCCTTTCTTTTGCTGTCACTCCTGAGATCAGTATGCAACTTTGAAGTCAAAAGCCTTGAGTAGGGCTGGATGACGCAGACCCCTGCTGGGCCAGTTGAGGTGCATTATGTTACTCATGGAAATGAGTGCATCCGACAGGGTCCAAGGCAGTAGAGAGTCGTAGAGACTGGTAAGCTGGGAAGTTCATATTCCATCCAAAGAGGGCAGTCACTTCTTAGTTCTGGTATACTCTTGCTATGTGAGAGTTTATACACAGTTTCTAACTCTTCCAGTTTCTCAAGTGAAGCCAGAATTCTGGATGTTCGCATTTTATCTCCTTGCTATTAAAATGTTGACAACTAATAAAAAAAAATAACTGAGTGAGCCAGAGCAAACGAGGTATTTGGGCCACACAATGTCAGTTGACCATGGCCCCCCAGTTGCCAGTGCTCAGAAAATTTAGAGGATAATAGCAGAGGAGCGTTGATACTGAGGTAGAGGAGACCAGAGTCCTTTTGCAGCACCGTGTGAATTTCCATAAACCTAATCCATGGTCCAGTGCCAAACTGCATGGAAAATACGGCTGGCTTAAAAAACGACCTTTGGGTTTTCAAAATAAGTCATTAATTATTTATAGCATAGCTGCTAGGGTTTTGCACACAAACAGAGTGAACTGTGAACTGCTTTTTGTTTCTGCGAGTGCTTATCTCAACGTGTTGGGAAGGTGACTGTACATCTCATCTAACAGAATTCACTTTAGGTGGAGAGACTATTAGAACTAGAATCTGTTTCTTGTGGGCATTACTCAGGCCTTGGTTTACTTCGACACCATTTGGAGGTAGTGCGTTTAATACTGGAGGGGATCTGCTTTCTGGCTGCCAAAGCTCTTCTCGACACAGTATGAGTGGGAATTGCAAGGAATGTTTTTTGAGCACCTACTACCTGATAATATACTAAGATAATCTATATTATCACTTTCTCTCTACAACTCTGTAAGGAAGGTTCATTTCCTCTGTAGAGAAAGTTGAGACTAGCATCTTGTGGCAGACCATATGACCTAGAGATGGGGGAAGTTTCCAAATCTTAAGTTTGTGTAGTTGTTGCCAAGATATCACCCTGTTTCCCATATAAATATATACCCATTTTATGCAACATAAAGAAGACTATAGATTATTATAGAGAGTATGCAAACATCTCAAACTTTCATGTTGCATGCTATAAACTAAAACAAGTGGTGGTTTTAAAGACAATTTAAGATTTGCAACATATTTTTAATTCTTATATCTCTTAAAAAGTCTAAGAATTTAGAACCAAACTGAATGAAATGGATGGTGTAGGTGGGAGTTTTTGCCCCCTCCATTCCTCACTCAAAATAAGAAAGGGGTAATTTTAATTACTTTTTCTCTCATTTAATTTACAATGATCCACACATAGAGTTGCACATATCTGTTCCCTTTCCCTACCATTGTTGTCTAGCTCTCCCCTATTGAGTTATTATATAAAGATTTTAAAGAGAATTTTTAGGTCTGTAAGTGAAGAAAGGAAAGTGTGGAAATGTAAACGCTGTATTCTGGGACATGTGGCCAAGCAGGCCTGGGTTATCTACATGGGGACCTTCTACCCTAACATTTTCTTCCATGTGACCAGGACTTTCTCACCTCATCCTGTCACACACCGATGTGACCAGGGACCACTTGGGCCTAATAGTCATCCTTTTAAAATGCTTCCTGGAGGGTGATCACCTTTTATTTTGCTTCTAGGAGTTATATAGCCTTAAGCCTCCATCCTGCCTGAGCAATTGTTGGGCACTCACTAAATGTTAATCATTGATGCCTCTCTGCGGGAGGTTTAGCTCAAGATCAGGAAGGCTGTCTGAGAAGGGAGGTGGGCTGGAAAAACCTCATCCAAGTAGTAGAGCAGAAAGTTCAGAGAACAGTAATAGGGAAAGCCACAAAGAACTCAGAATTTCTTGAGAATCTTAGCGTGAATCCTTGCAGACAAGGAGGTATAGAAGTGGAAGGAAATTTTCACTAGCCTCCTGTGATCTGTAGTACAGTTTTCCTCCTGAAGAGGTCATCTTGACCTCTGTGTGTCACATGCAGCTCATCTTTCTGCCTTGGGAGTAGGAGAAAGAGCTTACAAAATATCCACTTAACTTTTTTCAGTTAGGCTGAATACAAAGGAGCTGCACAGATCTGTAGGAATATTGCCAAGAAAGCTAAATTTCTATGAGCATATCCAACCCTGGAACTTAGGAGTGGAGAAAAGAAATTATTGCTGCCTCCTTCCATGTCCACAAATAAATAGGCTTCTGCTCTAAATGTAGATGGGATGGGTGGGGCAGCGTGGGGAGAGAAGAAAGAAGCAGGAGAGGAGGAATAATAATTTCTCCTGAAATTATTGAAAAACAGAAAAGCTTTTATGGTTTAGTTTGGGGATGTTAGGCTCCTCTGAGTTAGCTGGTCTGATGATAGAGGAGAGAGATTGGAGGTATGGGGATCCTCTCTTGCTTCTGTCTCTTTCAAAGAAGGTCCTTTTCAAACTGGGAAGGGTAGAATAACATAGTTAAGAGTGAGTTGTTGATCCTCATTGAGGAGGTGAAATTTAAGACAGTACCTACTTGATTTAAATGGGTTATCCAATATCTTTGATTCTAGACATTATAATGCTTTTTTTTTTTTTTTTAACTTCAGGAAGCATGTCATAACAATATATAGTTAATATGGCAGGATATTGTCCCCTGAAAACTTGTTATAAAGTAACTGGTTCATTAGTCTCTTGATTATGTCTTAGAATAAGGGAAGTAAGGTATTTTCCTTATAGGATGTTCTGTTTCAAATCACTACAGACATCTGTAAGTCGTTGAATTGAAGAATTATAGTGAAAGATGCTGAAAGACTTGGAAGTTGTAGAGAAAGGCACTAGAAGATTGGAAATCAGAAAATGTGATTCGTATTTCAAAGGGGATAAGAAGATGGGTTGACAAGGTTGATACTGTTCCTGGGCAATACTCTAGAACAGGGGTCAGCAAAGTTTTTCTGTAAAGGAACAGATAGTAAATATTTTTGGCTTTGTGGCCGTATAGACTCTGTCACAATTGCTCAGTTCTGCCATTGTAGCATGAAAACAGCTATAAATGCCATGTAAGCAAATGAACATTGCTGTGTTCCAATAAAACTTTATTTATAGAAGTAGGAGCAGGCCAGATTTGGCCCACAGGTGGTAGTTTGACATCCTCTGCTTTAGAATAAATTATTAAGTGGGTTTTTTGGGGGGTTTTATTTTTGTTTTTTGTGAGTATGGAGGGAACTGGTCAGTCTTCATTCTTTGGGAATAGATCAGGACTAGGAAGTTCTTCTCCATCATTTTTCAGCAGAGTTACTATTATTACATAAGATCAAAAGTATAGTTTATTTTGATGTCATTGAGGCATTTGGCAGAATGTTTCGAAGGACGCTTTAGAGATGAAGAAATGTAGACCACTGCAATTAGGTAGTTAACTCTTCAGTGCCTGCTATCTTTGAACTGATAAGAAGCATTGGCTGATGACACTATGAGAGCAAGCAGCAAATGAATGATACCAGAACAATTTAATAGTATCATTTCTTTAAAAGACTCTGTATGTTAGCTTTTGAGATAAAAAGAACTACAAACATGACGCAGTAGTGTACTCTGATAATAAATTACCCCAATATGTTTGATGGAATTATATATAGTAAAATGATACTGTCTTTCTCAAAGAGCATCATTTTACCCCACTGCTCCCTTCCTGAAAACGTAGTGTCCCACTCAGTATAGTTTTCTTTCCTTGGCCCTAAAACACACTGTAGTTTTTTTTTAAGATTTTATTTATTTAACAGAGAGAGAGAGCAGGGGGAGTGGCAGGCAGAGGGAGAGGGAGAAGCGGGCTCCCTGCTGAGCAAGGAGCCCCATGCAGGACTGGATCCCAGGACCCCAGGATCATGACCTGAGCCAAAGGCAGACACTTAACCCACTGAGCCGCCCAGGCACCCATATACTGTATTTATAATCAATAAATTTAATTGTATAATGGCAAATTAAATTTTTGGTGACTCAAACTTCATCTTCAAACCAGGTTCCTATTAACTAACAAGCATACAATAGGAACATTCATAAATTAAAAACTGTATCTCCGAAGCTCAGTGTTTAAACGGGAGTGGGCGGGGCACTTGGGTGGGCTCAGTGTTAAGCATCTGCCTTTGGCTCAGTTCATGATCTCAGGGTCCTGGGATCGAGCCCCGTGTCAGGCCCCCTGCTCTGCAGGAGGCCTGCTTCTCCCTCCCCCACTCCCCCTGCTTGTGTTCCCTCTCTGGCTGTCTTTCTCTCTGTCAAATAAACAAAATCTTTAAAAAAAAAATAAATAGTAAACGAACAAACGGGAGTGGGCGATACAGGCTTCCAGTTACAGAATGGATAAGTCGTGGGGATGAAAGGTACAGCATAGGGAAAATAGTCAACGGTGTAATACTGTGTGGTGGCAGATGGTAGCCACACTTGTGAGCAGCGCATAACTTACAGAGTTGTGGAGTCGCTGTACTGTATAGCCTAAACTAATGTAACATTGTCAACTATACTTCAATTTAAAAAGAAGACTTTACGGGGGCTCCTAGGTGTCTCAGTAGGTTGAGCATCTCACTCTTGGCTTTGGCTCAGGTCATGATCTCAGGGTCATGAGATCAAGCCCTGCATCAGGCTCCACGCTTAGCACAGAGTCTACTTGAGATTCTCTCTCCCTCTCCCTCTGTCCCTCCCCTTGCTCCCATGCGCACGCACACTCTCTCTCTAATAAATAAATAAAATCTTTTTTAAAAAGTAAACAAAACTTCACAGATAGCACAATGTAAAATAAGCCCTTCATGTGCAGCAGTTTTCCAACAATTTTAACATTCTGGACTCACCAACAATTTAAGTCCACACTAAACCAAAAATTCCTCAGGATTATAAGTTTTAGTCACAGGGGCGCCTGGGTGGCTCAGTTGGTTGAGCGACTGCCTTCGGCTCGGGTCATGATCCTGGAGTCCCTGGATCGAGTCCCACATCAGGCTCCCTGCTCAGCAGGGAGTCTGCTTCTCCCTCTGACCCTCCTCCCTCTCATGCTCTCTGTCTCTTATTCTCTCTCTCGCAAATAAATAAAATCTTAAAAAAATAAAAAATAAATAAAAAAAATAAAAATAAATAAAATAAATATAAGTTTTAGTCACAAAGCCTACATACTTTCCCTTCCGAAGACTCAGAAGTATTTGATGTTCTGGCATGTATTCACGTTTCCCAGAAAATGTCAGTCCTATTCTAGAATGCAGTGTACGAAGGGGAAAAAATTCAGAGTCTGTGACAGAGGGTCATAGAGGACACGGAGCAGCAGAAGCAGGTATAATTGAATAAAAGTGTGTCAGCTGGGACTCAGTACTACAAGAGACAGAAAGCCAGCTCCATCTGGCCTAAAAAAGAGAGAGCGAGGAAGGGGGAGGGAGAAAAAGGAGTGATTCTTAGCAATTTATTAGCTTCTGTGGCTGTAAAGTCCAGAAATGTGGCTAGTTCCTAATCATGCAAACACTGTCACCAAGTACAAGTCACTGGTTTCTCTCTGCTCTTTCTTCCATGATGGTAGCCTTGCCCTCTTTCACATTGTGACCTTCACCAGCTTCAGGCTCTTCCCATTATGTTGGCCAAACAGCCCTGACAGTTCTTACCCCCACACCTCGCTATTCAGGAAAATGAGAGAGCTGCTTTGTCAGGAGCTCCTATGGAAGAAGAAGGAGAAGAACTCCAGAAGCCCCAGGGTTCCCTTATCTTTTGCTTTCATTGGCTCTATTAGTTTATGTACCAGTCCCTGAACCCGTTGTTGTGGAGGTGGGTAGAACGTGCTGATTGGCTTCATCAACCAAGGCCAACCCCCCAGGGCTAGAGGTAATGTCCCCCACTCAGACTCTAAGAGAATGGGGAAGGACTGTTTTCTCAAAGGGGACTTGGGGTCCTGCTCCCAGGAGGGAGGGCTATGTTGAGCAACAAACAGCTGTCTACTACAAGAACTTTAAGAAGTGATAGCATGGAGGAAAGCACCAAAGAGGAGGTCTTCTAGTTAAACAGCACAGCATCTTTATGCTTTTTACCTATTTGTGTAGCTTTTAAAGCATCACTGATATGGTAATAATGCATCCCTGATACTCATAGTGATGAACCTGAGACATCTAGGAAAGGTTAAATTATGTTTGATTTACTGAGACGGGGAAGAAGTTAATGGATGTTGGAAAGGTTTATGTGTGTGTTAATAAATATCAGTGTTTTAAAAGGACTTAAATAAGCCAACTGAAAAGCTCTTTTTATCATACTGGGTTTTTTGTTTTGTTTTTTTTTAATGTCTAGTATTTCCTTGTGCTTAACCTTAACCTGTAGCTCACCAGAGCCATGGGTTTAACTGTGAACTGTTTTCACAAGCTATGCTTTAAGTGTATTTGGTTTATATCTTAACAAAGTAAAATTACATTTATTGATGAAAATACTGCTTTTTGCTTTTGTCCAGAATGCATACACAGCCACAGCCATCAACAGCACCAACTTCTGCACCTCTGCAAAGGATGCCTTTGTCATTCTTGTGGAGAATGCTTTACGGGTGGCTGCCATCAACACAGTGGGGGATTTTATGTTATTCCTAGGCAAGGTAAGACCAAATATGTTATCTGAGACATACAGTGAATTTTTGCATATATATATTTGCTTTTTCATTTGAAAAATATCTAGCCCACCAAAAAACTAAAGGTAATATATGTAATATAAAAGAAGAACTTACAAAGCCCTTAGTATGTGTCGGGTACTGTTCTAAGTACTTTACCTGTATGGTGCTCATTTAATCCTAGCAACAAATTTGTAAAGGAAGTTCTATTATTATCCTCATTTTACAGATGGGGAACTGAGACATAGCAGTTAAGTAATCTGTCCATGTTTCTCCTTACGCATTTTGATCTGTAAAGAATTCAGGAATAGTCTGCTTAGTGGTTAGGGGTGCTGTATCTGGAGCCTGACTACCTTGATTTAAATCCTGGCTCTGTTACTTACTAGCTTTGTGACCTGAGGCAGGGTACATAACCATTCTGTGCCTCAGTTTGTTCATCTATGGAAGTGGGATAATAACAGAGCCAAACCTCTAGAGTTGTGAGGATTAGACGGGTTAATACATGTAGTGTACCTAAGACAGTGCTTGACACATTGTAAGTTCTCGATGAATGTTGGCTGTCATTGTTACTGTATATAAATGCCTTTAAAACAGAGCTGTGTGGGAATGAGATTTACCTGTCCTTAAAGTGTCTGAAAAGAGCTAATTTTTCTATATTATTAAAATCTGCAGAATAATAAATAACATTATAATTGGATTTTTTGTATCTGTAGTTGAAACCATAAAATACTCAGAAAATTTGAAACATTGAACTGACACCACCATAACCAAATAATATCATTTTTATATATTTCCTCCCAGTGTTTTTTCATAGGCTTATATATCTATAGTCCAACAATCATAGCATACTTACCAGTTTGTTCTGCCCTTTGCGTTTATATTATATCATATCCAGTTCTCCTATTGCTTTGATAATCTTCATAATTATTCATAATCATGATGGGTAGTATTTTATCAAATGCTATTCGTAGACATTCTCTTACTACTAAACACTTAGGTTATTCCAGCCACTGTGTTTTGAAAATGTTTTTGAAAAGGAAAAAATACTTGGTGTAGAGAGGCCAAGATACCAACTGTGCAGTTGTTTTGAAAATCTGTGATTAAACGTATACTATTGGATTTGTTCTCGTCATGTTTTTACAACATAGTAAGGATTGAATGAGTCAGTCCATGTTAAGGACTGAGTATAGTAAGGATTTATAGTAGTTTTATAGTAAGGATTGAATGAGTCAGTCCATGTTAAGGACTGAGTATAGTGCTTGACACTTTTATTAACTGTTGCTATTATTTATATGCTATATGACTAATTTAGGAAGCCTTCAGATTTTTTGTCTATTTTGTTTTACATATTTATAATTTATCCCTACTGCTAAGAAGGATATGAGGCAGCTTAAAATATGAACATATGCACACAGAGCAGTTAAAATAGAAGAGAAGCCATATAGAGGAATAACAGAAAATTATATTCAGGGGCAGCATTTTTAAAAAATTTTTTTATTGTTATGTTAATCACCATACATTACATCATTAGTTGTTTTTTTTTTAAGAGCATCATTAGTTTTAGATGTAGTGTTCCATGATTCATTGTTTGCGTATAACACCCAGTGCTCCATTCAGTACCTGCCCTCCTTAATACCCATCACCAGGCTAACCCATCCTCCCACCCCCCTCCCCTCTAGAACCCTCAGTTTGTTTTTCAGAGTCCATTGTCTCTCATGGTTCATCTCGCCCTCTGATTCCCCCCCTTCATTCTTCCCCTCCTCCTACCTTCTTCTTTTTTTTTTTTTCTTAACATATATTGCATTATTTGTTTCAGAGGTACAGATCTGAGATTGAACAGTCCTGCACAATTCACAGCGCTTACCAGAGCACATACCCTCCCCAGGGTCCATCACCCAGTCACCCCATCCCTCCCACCCCACCCCCCACTCCAGCAACCCTCAGTTTGCTTCATGAGATTAAGAATTCCTCATATCAGTGAGGTCATATGATACATGTCTTTCTCTTATTGACTTATTTCGCTCAGCATAACACTCAGGGGCAGCATTTGATCATGATGGTGATTTTAGTAAACTCTGATGGAGACACTTGCTCAGTACTAGGTACTGAGGAATGTACTTTATATGAAGTGTTATTCATCCTCTCCTGTAGGATGAGCCACTACTATTATCTTCATTTTATAGCAGAGGAAGCCAAAGTTTAAAGAACTAGAATGTGACAGAGCTGGAGTTCAAACTTAGGTCTGTCTGACTTCTCAGTTTTCAGTCACTATGTGCTGACATTAAGTTTGCCCTTGGACTTTTTTTTTTTTAAGTCTTTTGATTCAGTAATTCTGTTGATGGTAAACCACTGCTAGAAATAATTCTAAATACAGAAAAATGCAGCATTATTTCTAATAGTTACCAGTTGCAAAAAATCTACTGCTTACCCATAGAGAAATGGTTAGAAATAATAGCAGACTATTACTCACCTGTTACACCATGTTTTTCGTTAAAAGTTTATAATACGATCAGTACATATGACAAGTGAAAAGGCTGAGTAAAACTACTTGACTATAACTGTTAAGTACTGTTTAAGAATGTTCATGAGAAAGAATTACTCTCTCAAAATGTTAATGATTATCTTTGGATATTGAAAATATGAGGGAGAGGGAAAAGCAAGATGGCAGAGGAGTAGGAGACCTAAATTTCGTCTGGTCCCAGGAATTCAGCTAGATAGGTATCAAACCATTCAGAACACCTACAAACTCAACAGGAGATCGAAGAAAACAGTAGCAGCAACTCTCTGAACAGAAAAGCGACCACTTTCTGGGGAAGGTAGGACATGTGGAGAAGTGAATCCGAGGCAATATTTGGGAAGATAGACCGAGGGGGGAGGGAGCCACTGTCGGCCAGTTACCGGGAAGTGATAGAGCAGAGGAGCCTTGGAACTTTTAGAATTCTGCTCCGCTGAGGGAAGTCGCTCCAGTGGCTAAGTGGGGGGTGGAACCCTCACTGGGACAGTGTGGTCTCAGGACCCTTGGGGTCACAGAAAGACCGGGGGGTGCCTGAGTGCGGCAGAGCTCCCAGGTTTCGGAAAAGGGAAGCCAGCTACAGAGACGGAGCCAAGGAGTGGGCTCTCAGCTCAGAGTTGCCATAAACCATGATCCACAGCAGAGTCCGGACCACTGCCCAACAAGCGACAGATCCGGGGAGACTCCCCTTCCTCCCTAGGGAGAAGCAGTGTGGGAGCGCACCGCAGGACTCTGCTGGGTTTGGAGACTCCAAAGAGGGTTGGGTGTAGGAGGTAGAAATGCTTGGTCACAGGCCAGGTGAGCACAGAGTGAGGCTGGAGACCAGAGAGACAGGAGTGATTGACTGCTTTTCTCTGGGGGCTCACTTTTGGAGGGGGGCCCCAGCTGTCGGCTCCTCTGGGACCAGAGATTGGGAGGCCGCCATTTTCATTCTCGTCCTCCAAAGCTGTACAGAAAGCATTCAGGGAACAAAAGCTACCGAGAGCAAACCTGAACAGATTACCTAGCCTGGCCCCTGACAAGGGTGTTGCAATTCCGCCTCAGGCAAAGACATTTGAGAATCACTGCAACGGGCCCCTCCCCCAGAAGATCAGCAAGAACAGCCAGCCAAGACCAAGTTTACCGATCAATGAGAATGGCAAAACTCCAGCACTAGGGGAATACAGCATATAGAATTCATGGCTTTTTCCCCATGATTCTTTAGTCTTTCAAAGTTAACTTTTAAAATTTTCTTTATTTTTTTCTTTTTCTATTTTTTTAGTTGAATTTTTCTTCTTTCCTTTTTCAACCAACATCTTATCAATTCCTTTTTTAAAGTCTTTTTTAATTTTCATTTTTACCCTCATATTCTATCCCTTCATTGTATTTAACCTTATTATATATATATATATATGTATATGTATAAGTTTTTCTTTCTTTAAAATTTTGGGATACAGTTTCTTCTAATGGTCCAAAATATACCCTAAATCTAGTGTATGACTTTGTCCTAGTTTCCCGCCTGATCACATTCTCTCTTTTTTTAAAGTTTTTTTCATTCTTTTTTCAACCAACTTCTTATCTTACCAATTCCTTTTTTAAAAACTTTTTTAATTTTCATCTTTACTGTCATTCTATCCCTTCATCGTATTTACCCTTACTTTTGTATATATATAAGTTTTTCTTTCTTTAAAAATTTGGGAGGCAATTTCTTCTAACAGACCAAAATATACCCAAAATCTAGTGTGTGGCTCTGTTCTATTCACCAACCTGATCATATTCTTTTTTTTTTTTTCCTTTCTTTTCCCCCTGGTTTCAGGTCTCTTCTGATTTGTTTAGTGTATATTTTTCTGGGGTCGTTGTTACCCTTTTAGCATTTTGTTCTCTCATTCATCTATTCTCCTCTGGACAAAATGACAAGGTGGAAAAACTCACCTCAAAAAAAAGAACAAGAGGCAGTACTGACTGCCAGGGACCTAATCAATACAGACATTAGTAAGATGTCAGAACTAGAGTTCAGTATGACTATTATAAAGACACTAGCTGGGCTTGAAAAAAGCATAGAAGATACTAGAGAATCCCTTTCTGGAGAAATAGAAGAACTAAAACCTAATCAAGTCAAAATCAAAAAGGCTATTAATGAGGTGCAATCAAAAATGGAGGCTCTAACTGCTAGGATAAATGAGGCAGAAGAGAGAATTAGTGATATAGAAGACCAAATGATGGAAAATAAAGAAGCTGAGAAAAAGATAAACAACTACTGGATCAGGGAGAGGATTTGAGAGATAAGTGATACCATAAAGAGAAATAACATTAGAATAATTGGAATCCCAGAAGAAGAAGAAAGAGAGGGGGAGAAGGTATATTAGAGCAAATTATAGCAGAGAACTTCCCGAATTTGGGGAAGGAAACAGGCATCAAAATCTAGGAGGCACAGAGAACCCCCTTCAAAATCAATAAAAATAGGTCAACACCCTGACATCTAATAGTAAAACTCACAAGTCTCAGAGACAAAGAGAAAATCCTGAAAGCAGCTTGGGACAAGAGATCTGTAACCTACAACGATAGAAACATTAGATTGGCAGCAGACCTATCCACAGAGACCTGGCAAGCCAAAAAGGACTGGCAGGATATATTCAGAGCACTAAACGAGAAAAATAAGCAGCCAAGAATACTCTATCCAGCTAGGCTGTCACTGAAAATTGAAGGAGAGATAAAAAGCTTCCAGGACAAACAAAAACTAAAAGAATTTGCCAACACCAAACCAGCCCTACAAGAAATATTGAAAGGGGTCCTTTAAGCAAAGAAAGAGCCTAAAAGTAACATAAACCAGAAAGGAACACAGACAATATACAGTAACAGTCACCTTATAGGGAATACAGTTGCACTAAATTCCTATGTTTCAATAGTTACCCTGAATGTAAATGGGCTAAATGCCCCAATCAAAAGACACAGGCTATCAGATTGGATTAAAAAACAAGACCCATCGATATGCTGTCTGCAAGAGACTCATTTTAGACCCAAAGACACTCCAGATTGAAAGTGAGGGGGTGGAAAACCATTTATCATGCTAATGGACATCAAAAGAAAGCTGGGGTGGCAGTCCTTATCATACAAATTAGATTTTAAACCAAAGACTATAAGAGATGAGGAAGGACAGTACATCATACTTAAAGGGTCTATCCAACAAGAAGATCTAACAATTGTAAATATTTATGCCCCTAACATGGGAGCAGCCAATTATATAAGCCAATTAATAACAAAAGCAAAGAAACACATCGACAACAATACAATAATAGTGGGGGACTTTAACACCCCCCTCACTGAAATGGACAGATCATCTAAGCAAAAGATCAACAAGGAAATTAAGGCTTTAAATGACACACTGGACCAAATGGACTTCACAGATATATTCAGAACATTCCATCCCAAAGCAGCAGAATATACATTCTTCTCTAGTGCCCATGGAACATTCTCCAGAATAGATCACATCCTGGGTCACAAATCAGTTCTCAACCGGTACCAAAAGATTAGGATCATTCCCTGCATATTTTCGGACTACAGTGCTTTGAAACTAGAATTCAATCACAGAGGAGAGTTGGAGAGAACTCAAATACATGGAGGATAAAGAGCATCCTACTAAAAAATGAATGGGTCAACCAGGAAATTAGAGGAGAATTTAAAAAATTCATGGAAACAAATGAAAATGAAAATACAACTGTTCAAAATCTTTGGGATGCAGGGAAGGCGGTCTTATGAGGAAAGTATATAGCAATATAAGCCTTTCTCAAGAAACAAGAAAGGTCTCAAATACACAACCTAACCCTCCACCTAAAGGAGCTGGAGAAAGAACAGCAAATAAAGCCTAAACCCAGCAGGAGAAGAGAAATAATAAAGATCAGAGCAGAAATCAATGAAATAGAAACCAAAAGAACAGCAGAACAGATCAATGAAACTAGGAG
This sequence comes from Mirounga leonina, assembly GCF_011800145.1. Taxonomy (NCBI): domain Eukaryota; kingdom Metazoa; phylum Chordata; class Mammalia; order Carnivora; family Phocidae; genus Mirounga; species Mirounga leonina. The sequence goes on along the minus strand of NW_023270433.1, from coordinate 26,385,106 downwards.
CTGGTTCTTTAAAGAATTAATAAAATTGATAAACCCCTGGCCAGACTAATTAAAAAGAAAAGAGAAAGGACCCAAATAAATAAAATCATGAATGAAAGAGAAGAGATCACAACCAACACCAAAGAAATACAGTTACAAGAACATATTATGAGCAAGTATATGGCAGCCAGTTAGGCAGTCTGGAAGAAATGGATGCATTCCTAGAGATGTATAAACTACCAAAAGGGAACCAGGAAGAAATAGAAAACCTGAACAGACCCATAACCAGTAAGGAAATTGAAGCAATAATCAAAAATCTTCCAACAAACAAGAGCCCAGGGCCAGATGGCTTCCCAGGGGAATTCTACCATTTAAAGAAGAAATAATACCTGTTCTTCTGAAACTGTTCCAAAAAATAGAAATGGAAGGAAAACTTCCAAACTCATTTTATGAGGCCACCATTACCTTGATCCCCAAACCAGACAAAGACCCCATCAAAAAGGAGAACTACAGACCAATATCCCTGATGAACATGGATGCAAAAATTCTCACCAAAATACTAGCCAATAGGATCCAAAAAGGATTATTCACCACAACCAAGTGGGATTTATTCCTGGGCTGCAAGGGCTGCAAGGGCTGCAAGGTTGATTCAACATCCGCATATCAATCAATGTGATACAGTACATTAACAAAAGAAAGAACAAGAACCATATGATCCTCTCAATAGATGCAGAAAAAGATTTGACAAAGTACAGCATCCTTTCTTGATTTAAAGTCTTCAGAGTGTAGGGATAGAGGGTACATACCTCAATATCTTAAAAGCCATCTATGAAAAACCCACAGCAAATATCATTCTCAATGGGGAAAAACTGAGAGCTTTTCCCCTAAGGCCAGGAACACTGCAGGGATGTCCACTCTCACTACTGCTGTTCAGCATACTAGGACTTCTAGTACCTAGCCTCAGCAATCAGACAACAAAAAGAAATCAAAGGCATCCGAATCGGCAAAGAAGTGAAACTCACTTTTTGCAGATGATACGATACTTTATGTGGAAAACCCAAAAGACTCCACCCCAAAACTGCTAGAACTCATACAGGAATTCAGTAAAATGGCAGGATATAAAATCAATGCACAGAAATCAGTGGCATTCCTATACACCAACAACAGGACAGAAGAAAGAGAAATTAAGGAGTCGATCCCATTTACAATTGCACCCAAACCATAAGATACCTTGGAATAAATCTAACCAAAGAGGCAAAGAATCTGTACTCAGAAAACTATAGAATACTCATGAAAGATATTGAAGAAGACACAAAGAAATGGAAAAACGTTCCATGCTCATGGATTGGAAGAACAAATATTGTGAAAATGTCTATGCTACCTAAAGCAATCTACCCATTTAATGCAATCCCCATCAAAATACCATCCACTTTTTTCAATGAAATGGAACAAATAATCCTAAAATTTGTATGGAACCAGAAAAGACCCCGCATAGCCAGAGGAATGTTGAAAAAGAACAGCAAAGCTGGTGGCATCACAATTCTGGACTTCCAGCTCTATCACAAAGCTGTCATCATCAAGACAGTATGGTACTGGCACAAAAACAGACACATAGATCAGTGGAACAGAATAGAGAGCCCAGAAATGGACCCTCAACTGTATGGTCAACTAATCTTCAACAGCAGGAAAGAATGTCCAATGGAAAAAAGAGAGTCTCTTTAACAAATAGTGTTGGGAAAATTGGACAGCCACATGCAGAAGAATGAAACTGGACCATTTCCTTACACCACACACAAAAATAGACTCTAAATGGTTGAAAGACCTCAATGTGAGACAGGAATCCATCAAAATCCTTGAGGAGAACACAGGGAGCAACCTCTGACCTCGGCTGCAGCAACTTCTTCCTAGAAACATCGCCAAAGGCAAGGGAAGCAAGGACAAAAATGAACTATTGGGACTTCATCAAGATAAAAAGCTTTTGCCCAGCAAAGGAAACAGTCAACAAAACCAAAAGACAACCGACAGAATGGGAGAAGATATTTGCAAATGACATATCAGATAAAGGGCGAGTATCCAAAATCTAGAAAGAACTTATCAAACTCAACACCCAAAGAACAAAGAATCCAATCAAGAAATGGGCAGAAGACATGAACAGATATTTTTCCAAAGAAGACATCCAAATGGCCAATAGACACATGAAAAAGTGCTCAACATTGCTCGGCATCAGGGAAATTCAAATCAAAACCTCAGTGAGTTACCACCTCACACCAGTCAGAATGGCTAAAATTAACAAGCCAGGAAACAACAGATGTTGGCGTGGATGCGGAAAAAGGGGAATCCTCCTACACTGTTGGTGGGAATGCAAGCTGGTGCAGCCACTCAGGAAAACAGTATGGAGGTTCCTCAAAAAGTTGAAAATAGAGCTACCCTACTGGGGTATTTTACTACTGGGTATTTACCACAAAGATACAAATGTAGTGATCTGAAGGGGCACGTTCACCCAAATGTTTATAATAGCAATGTCCACAATAGCCAAGCTATGGGAAGAGCCTAGATGTCCATCAACAGATGAATGGATAAAGAAGAGGGGGTATATATATATACACACACATACACATACACACACACACACACTGGAATATTATGCGGCCATCAAAAAAATGAAATCTTGCCATTTGCAACAACGTGGATGAAACTAGAGGGTATTATGCTAAGCAAAATAACTCAATCAGAGAAAGGCAAGTATCATATGATCTCACTGATATGAGGAATTTGAGAAACAAGACAGAGGATCATAGGGGAAGGGAGAGAAAAATGAAACAAGATGAAACCAAAGAGGGAGATAAACCATAAGAACTCTTAATCTCAGGAAACAAACTGATGGTTGCTGGAGTGGAGGGGGGTGGGAGGGATGGGGTGGCTGGGTGATGGACATTGGGGAGGGTATGTGCTATGGTGAGCGCTGTGAATTGTGTAAGACTGATGAATCACAGACATGTACCCCTGAAACAAATAATACATTATATGGTAATAAAATTGGGGCGCCTGGGTGGCTCAGTCGTTGAGCATCTGCCTTCGGCTCAGGTCATTATCTCAGGGTCCTGGGATCGAGCCCCGCATCGGGCTCCCTGCTCGGCGGGAGGCCTGCTTCTCCCTCTCCACTCCCCCTGCTTGTGTTCCCTCTCTCGCTGTATCTCTCTCTGTCAAATAAATAAAAATCTTTAAAAAAAAAAAAAACATTATATGGTAATAAAATCATAAAAAAAAAAGTATGAGTGATTCCAAACCCCTCCCCCTGCTTTACCATAATGAAATAAATTTCTCTATATTAAATATGCATTTTTTATAATGGATAAATACAGAGATGATAAAATACAGTGTTTTAAAATTGACTTCGAGTTTTTCAGCAGCCTAGTGACCTGTCAAAATTTTTTCTTTAGTTTTATTATAACCTTTTTTTCATTCCACAAATATCCTAGAGTACAACTAGTAATGTGCTAGAGACTTTTCTGGGTACTGGTTTTATACTAGTCAATAAACAAAATTTAAAATCTAGTAGAAAAATCAGGCTTATACCCCTCTTCTCACTTTATATTATGTTATGAGCATTTCCTATTTTTTTAAAAATGTTTTAAACTTGGTTATACAATTGTGTCATTTATTTTTACAGTTAAACTCTTCTCATTTTACTAATATAAAGAATGATACAGCAAAACTTTTGTATACAAATCCTTGCCTGCATCCGTCCTTATTTCTTGATTCCAGAATCCTAGAAGTAGAATTAATGACTCAAAGTACATAATAGGTTTCTTCATGTGCATTACCAAATTGCTTTCCAGAAACATTTAAGTTTGAATAATAAAAAATGTATAACACTGTAAAAAAATTGCCTTTAAAACCATGAAAGATAAACTGTTTTTTAATCCAGATACCCACCCCCCCAAAAAATGAGAGGGGAATAAAGTCTTCTGGGTTTCCAACATACTAATATAAACATTCTTTAGTTTTCTTTTTTAAAAATGTAGTTCTGATCACCGAATACAGTAAATCTTTTGAAAGCATTTCTTTCATTATAATTAAAAGTGGTTGCTAGTATGCAGAAGTAGTTTCTGATCAGATAGTTCAAGTGGGTAGATCAGAATAAGCATTATAAAAGACGGGGAGCACCTGGGTGGCTCAGTTGGTTAAGTGTCTGCTGTTTAGCTCAGGTCATGATCCCAGAGTCCTGAGATCCCCTGAATTAGGCTCCCTGCTCATCAGGGAGTCTGCTTGTCCCCTCTCCCTCTGCCCCTCCCCCTGCTCATGCTCTCTCTCTCTGTCTCTCACTCACTCCCTCTCAAATAAAATCGTTTTAAAAAATAAGTGTCAGGAACAGACTATTGATAATATATAACTTGGATTAATCATGAGGTGATCTTGCTGAGTGGAAAACACCAATCCCAGAAAAGTAAATACTGTATGTTTCCATTTATATAACATTCTTATATACCTTTTTTTAAATTAAGTAAGCTCTACACCCAAGGTGGGGCTTGAACTGATTATATAACATTCTTGAAATGACAACATTATGGAAATTGGGAACAGATTTGTGGTCACCCAGCTAGAGATGGGGTTGGGGGGAAGAGTAGGGGTAGTTATGAGAGGTTAAAGTGAAGGATCCTTGTGATGATGGAAATGTTCTGTATCTTGACTATGTCAATGTCAATACCGTGGTTGTGGTATTACACTATATACAAGATGTTACCATTGAAGGGAACTGGGTAACAGGTACATGGAATCATTCTGTGTTATTTTTTACGACTATATGTGAATTCAAAATTGTCTCAAAATCTCTATTTGATAATACTTCTTCTAATATTAATTACAGGCAGTTTATTTGGCATTGATGAACAAGAAATGAGAATATGAATTATTACGTAAATAGGTGCTATTTTACTGGTAAATAAAATCTTTCAAAACTTGAGTTCCACGTGGAAAGGGCATCATAAATGCAAGATTTATGGTGGAAATGAAAGGAAGAAACAAAGATTGCCAGGCACTGTGTTACATGCTTTTAGAATGCTTATTTTAACAATTATGGGATGTATGTACAATTTATGTCTCTTTTAAAGGCAGAAAAACAGATGCAGAAAGGTTAAATTTCAACTTGCTTGGAGTCACAAAACCAGGAAGTATTAATTCTGTGATTCAAATCTACATCTTTCTGATTCCAAAACCAGCACCCTTTCCTTCCTGCTGCTCACATCCTGCCCTGTGTATGAATCTCTAATATTGTATCACCAATAATTTATCCTGTAAAACAGGAGAGTCTAAACTTTTTAAATCATGTATTTTATTAGAAAAAAATTTTGATCACACTTCCTAATATATTTACATTTATTAATATATGTATAGCTTTTAATAATATGTATTAAAAGCATAGTATAAAAGAAAATTTCAACAAATGTGAGATACAATTTGAAGTTCCAGGTGAGCCCCTTAAATACTCCTTGGGTATGTGTACCCTGCTATGGAAACCACTGATACAGACCAGTACTTCTTATAGGCTGCGGACTTTATCAGAATGACCTGAGGTACTTTTTAAATGAATATTGCTGGGCTTCGTCTTAGATCAAACCAACTGGACTCGGGGTAGGGCCCAGGAATCTGTGTTATTCACGAACGCCCCAAGTGATAACCAGCCCCTCCATCGTTTGAGAGCCATTAATGTATCCTCTGCTTGAATAAATGCATGACAGCCTTTCATTATATTTGAGAGTAATTATTACATTTCTTTGACCTTTTTGACAAAATATCATTAACTCTTGAAGTTGTTTCTAATGTGACAATATCCAGCCTTCCACCTCAACAGCTTTTACCTCAACATTGGTTTGTCCGAGCTACACCTTCTCCCTATAATTGACTTTACTTAACATTTCAATGTGGCTTAACTTTAAGTGGTATAATGAGAGCATAAAGAACCTCAGTCCTTCTGTAGGGCGGATATCAAAAATTTGAAGAAGAGATTTCAAAAACAGTGGTTTCATTCTAAAAACCAAAAAGAGTGAAAGAAAATAGATATAATTAGCGATCTGTAGAAGTCACCCCAGAAAGTAAGTAACTGTAAGAGAGGATTCCTGAGTGTTTTCCACAAAAAAATGGTGGAGGGTCTTCCAAATTTTGGGCAGACCCAGACTTGCTCCCTAAAATCATCCGAGAAGGGTCAATTTATAGCCTAACCAATATTTCGTCCCCAATGCATTATAGCTCTTGGTTAAAATAATGGTGAAGGAGAGATGCTTTGGTGTGGGTAAATAGTAGGGAAAAGGCAAGAGAATTCTCAGTCTGCCCATTCTCAGCACTGGGCAAGGAAAGGCTGCTGTGGTTCTGGAGACTCTTTCTTTTCCTTTGTTACTTAATGCTGGATGGTAGGCCAAGTAAGGGGCTGAGCAAGACTGTGTTTAGGATTCAATATAACCTATTGCTGCTTTATATCCATATCCAAGTATTTGCTGAGTTTTTACTTGCAAAGAGTGCTCGAGTTGGCATCGTAAGACCATGATTTGGGTGGTATCTGCTCTTCTGCTCTGTGACCTTGGGCAGGTTGCCTGGTGTCTCTGAGCACGTTTCCCAGTCTATAAAATGAGGATGATGATGTTTGCCATAAACCATTCAAAGGGACTGAAAAGCTGAACTAAAATGTAGTAAAAGAACCACAAGAAATGTAAAGTGCTGCCTGGGAAGGATCAGAGTAGGTTGTTCTAGACAATAAGCAAATTGGCTATTTCTTGTATTCTTCTATGATGGATGTTTGTGGCAGTCTCTTTCCTCACAGGTAATCTAAATATAAATTTCGTGGCAAAACATATTAAATTTGCCACCTATTCTATGTGAAATAAAATATGAAACAAGGAAAAAACTCTTATGTTTGTTGCAGCCTTATTTATACCAGAAAACAATAGAAGTCTCCAGTTGTAGGAGCCCGGTCAAATTTTAAGCCCCCCGTAAGATGAAATTATGTGGCTAAGTATTTATAACATTTATAATGATACTATAAATATTAATGAATAGCTTTTAATGATTCATATGTATAATACTATTTCATATATGTAAAAGTGCTTAGAAAGAAACACATAGCAATACCCTGGAATGTCAGTAATTTTCTTCTGAGTGCTAATAGGGCCATTTTCTAAAATATGCATACACTTATTTTAAAATTGCGACAGGTGCTACATATGGGAAGTTTTAAGGAACAAGCATAACACTTGGAAAACATGACTATTTTTTCATGTAAACCAGAAGTGTTTAAAGGATGATGTTGTATTTATGTGACGTGCACGTTATGTGTGTGTGCACATACAGATGTATATGTGTCTATGGGTCTGTGTGAATGATACTTCCTAACTTGAGGTGGAATGAATGTATGCCGCCATCATTTATAAATATTGAAGGGAACTTGAAATCTGCACATGATGAAGAAACAGTGGTTTTCTGCCGTAGGCTATTAAGTGTGTTCTTTGTTCTCTCTCTGCTTCAGGTGCTGATAGTCTGCAGCACAGGCTTGGCTGGGATTATGCTGCTCAACTACCAGCAAGATTACACAGTCTGGGTGCTGCCTCTGATCATCGTCTGCCTCTTTGCTTTCCTAGTCGCTCATTGCTTCCTGTCCATTTACGAAATGGTAGTGGATGTATTATTCTTGTGTTTTGCCATTGATACAAAATACAATGATGGGAGTCCTGGCAGAGAATTCTATATGGATAAAGTGCTGATGGTAAGTACTTCAAATGCCCTTGACTGCTTTAGGGGTAAAAATACTAGTCAAAATATTTTGTAAAACGTTCTCTGTCTTTCATTCCTATTATATGCAACTGAGTGATTCACAGTTAGACCTGCAGTGCTCATGAATGAGCTTAGTCTTAGGAAAATCAGGCAAGAAGGTCCTTGGGCATGGATGGGACCATTTAAATACACCTAGCTGGAGCAATACCCATTAATAGTCCTGAGTTCACATTATTTCAGACTCCTGCCTCCCTCTCTGCAGTTAGACAGATTAGAATTGAGTTTTTCAACCTGAATTTTAGCCCTTGAATTGGAACACTGGACCACCGATGTTCTAAGTGCCCTTTCCTAAAGTGGAGTTCAAAGATGTCCCAGGTTGTAGTACCTGCCTGTATTTCTCCATCTATCACCTTTCCAAATATTACCGCTGTCAGCCCCATTAAAACTCATTATCCTAAGTATGCCAGGCCAAATTGAAGGTGTTTCGTAATGAATACAGATTAACAGACCCATGATTGTATTGTTTTCCATTAGTCAAGATCCAAACCTTTACACAGGTATTACATTCAGATTCTTTATAGTTAGGTAGCCTCTGCAGCTTTCCTATATTAGAATCTCTATAGAAATTTTTTACAAATTTAGACATCCTATTTAAATGGTTCAAATACTGTTATCAATGTCAAATTCTACCAAATTAAGGATACTTCTTAATAATAGGACTTTGCTATTAAGCTGTGAAATATTCCTATTTGAAGAGTGGGTAACATTGAAGACTAAATATTAGACCTTGAGATAACAAGTCCTCTTCCAGGAGCATGTTTTATCTAGTTAAATCTAAAATAAATATGTCTATAAATAGATTTTTTTCCAATCACAAAAATTCCAAATGATTTAACTGGCGTATTTGGTACTGATTATCTCTTTCACTGAGAACACCATCAACTAAATTTCGGACATTTTCATAACGTCTAAATTATAATTCTAACTGGCTGTTTTCATGATGGAATTTGACTTGTGAGCATTCCATCTCCCTTCTGATTAAGGCATTGAGAAGAATTTGGGGATGTCTGGCTGGCTCAGTCAGGAGAGCGTTTGACTCTTGATCTCAGGGTTGTAAGTTTGAGCCCCACATTGGGTGTAGATAAAATCTTAAAAAAAAAAAAAAAAGGAAGAAGTATTTGTTTTTGTTTTTTAAACACCTGATCCAAAGCTGAGTAAAAGAAATACACTTTTTCTTCTTTTAGTTTTTTCTGTAAGAATAATGAGGATATTTAATGGAGAAGCGCTCCATAAACTTTGACAAGATGGAATTGTTTCCTTCAGGGCATAATCCCATTTTAGCTACTTTTGACCATAGATTCTGGTTGTTACTTCCTGTCTTCCTGCTTTATGGAGTAATATCAAAAAGCCAGATAGACTTTTTTTTTAAGTAGCTTATTTATGGTTTGGTAAAAACAGTATTTTGACTTTAGTGGTATCGATGCTTTCTTTTACCTTCTAGGGTTATTTTAAAGAGAGGTCTTCTGGAGTGAAATGCTCTTGTTGTTCCGTTTAACCTTGATACGGAAGAAGTAAAACAACAAATAAAACAATAATCTATGGGAAAATAGTCCTCTTCAAAAAAAAAAAAAAAAGAGTTAGGTATTTTCTCTTCCAAATAGAAGTAACATTCTCTCTTTGAACCTAAGTGCAATGGTCCCAATGAATGGATGGAAATAAGATTTCATCTTGACAAATTGCAGCCTACCCACACAAACTTAGCAGCTCTTGTGTAGGATACTAAATATTATTTATTGCTATGTTTTTAGGCCATCCCTTTACTAACATTGAATCCAAAAATGTAAATGCTCCTTAGGATTCATCTACCAACCACAATCTGAAAGGACCTAAGAATTTATGCCATTTGGTCCATATTTTGCAGGAGTTTGTGGAAAACAGTAGAAAAGCAATGAAAGAAGCTGGTAAGGGAGGCGTTGCTGATGCCAGAGAGCTAAAACCGATGGTAGGTGGACATGAGGAGGTGGCCGGCCTCCAAGAGTTTCATTTTCACTTCCTCTCTCTCTCTGTCTTCACTGACTGCACTTCTTCGGGAGAAGCTGTTATTATCTGTCTCACACAGGATGTACTGCTCTTTCTGTTTGTGTGTTTACCCATCACTTGGATGGCAGAATTCTTGTCACAACTGAGACCACCTTCTGTAAAAGTAAGCTGAAAGGAACAGCGTCTTTTTCAGTGCTCATGGTGGGGAAGGGGCTATTTTTGTCCCTAAACTAATATTGCCATTTCTGGGGTGGGGGGTGTGTTTTGGTTTTGTTGTTGTTGTTTTTCTTTTTAACTGTCAGTGTTTGGTTTTCATCAGACTGAACATTTGGTTGTACGCTTAAACTGACAGTTTGATTTTTGTCATTTTTGGAAGGTGATAATAATTCCTTTCAACTTGCTAAAATTCATATCCCCCACTTTTTTAATATTGGTTTGTTTATGTTGCTGTCTTTTATCCTTCGCTTTTTCTTCTGTTGCCTGGATTGTACTTTCTTTGTTTCTTAAGCTATTTTTCAGTAGAAAACAAGGTTATTTCCATCAACACTCACATTCCCACTCAGTAAGACAACCTGGTCTTGTCTAGCCTCAGCTTAATTGTGAGAAGGATAAATTATCTCTGCTCAGTGATACATATGTATTATAAGTACTCTACTTTCATTTGACAAGAAGAAACTTAGTGTAAGAGAATCCTGAGTTGCTTTTCCCACAGATATTCTCACCTCTGCATAATGACAGATGTCTCTCACATATGTTTGTGTAATTACTGCCTATTTTACAAATGTATTGTTCTTAAAGAGCATGTGACTTCAAAATATTATATAATTGCCTACCTCCTTAAACAGTTCATTTTAAATAACATATCTTCTAATTGCACATAATGTCCAAAAGTGTGAGATGAAGACTCTTCTTTCTTCCTTCTAGTTTAATAAGTGGTTGATTTCATAGGTTTCCATCTTGAGAAATATGTAATATAAAACAAGCCCATTTAAGTATATAAGAGTAAAGGAATGGGTTTGTTTAAGGTAGGGGGAAGGGAGGCTATATGTATATGCAAGATAATTACATATTCAACCTAAATTAAAGCCTCAGCAGAATGTTTAGATATAAACTTTTTCCTCCATAACCCCTTCCAGGCCCTATTTTGGTGTTGCTTTTAATAGCACTGATGATTATAAAGTCAAACCTTCAATGTTTAGTTCCCAAGGTAGAGATCACTCTAATCGTAAGTGAATTATGTAGCTTAAAACTCTTAGTTTTAAGCATGCATCAGCCAGAACTGCATTGAGTGGGCAAGGGGTACCATCAACAATGCCCCCGGTCTGGTTACTTGCCTTCCCTACCCTTTCTTTCTGTATCCCCCTTACTTGACACTGGCTGACAGGAACAACAGTAAAGATTCTTGCCAACCTTCTGGTGGCGTGGGTAAATGAGGAAGGCTTTCTTGTTGTTGCTCTCGGCTTATCTTACTTGTTCAGTAAATAAGGTTCCTAGCCTATAACTTAAAAAGGTAAAATATAAAGTCTTAAAATGTAAACTATCTTACCCCCCACCACTTTCTGTCTTCTAGTGGTTGACACTTCTATTAAATCATTTGTCAGTAATAATCATTTTTCAAAAGGGAGAAATATGTGGAGGTCTAGACTAGCTTAGTTTGAACTATGAATTGGCATGTATTTCTGCATTATCCGTTAGTGAAAGACAAATTGTGGTAGACCAGAATGCAAGTATTCCTTCCCTTACCAAACCCCAATTCATAGGTAATAATACTAGGAGAATTGCCCAAGTTATGTGGCATTCTACCAGAGGCGAAGAATTTAGAAAGATTTTTTTCCCCTAATATTGCTTTCAGTTTTAAATTAATGTCCCTTAACTCAAACACTGCTTTAAAATCTTCATTCACTTTTTGCTTTTATTTTATGTTGTTCATCAGCTCATTGCTTGCAGATTAATGACAAAACTCTCCACTCTGTCCCAAAATATATCTTTTACGTGCATTGTTCTTCTGATGCTTTGGACATTATAGCATTTGATCCCTGAGAATGATGTTTTATATGTTTTAAAAAGTTCCCAGGAGAGAAGTTGAGATGTTGTTCACAGAGTAGTTGAATATTTTAAGCATAATCAATACCTCTAATTCTTATCCCTTTTTTGCATTAGCATGGTAACAGTTGACCACCATCTTGGATGTGTCCCTAAATAATTATCTGAGAAATTCCTCACTAAAGTTTAGGGATTGGTAGAATTTAGGATTGCTTATTTGTATTTGCTTGTTTTAATTCACATGTTATTCCCATAGATGAAAGTTCTGTGAAAGCATCATACCTATTTTGTTGTATCTATACAACCTGCTCTTTAAGTTCACTGGTCTATCTTCTTTCTTAATGGGATATTTTAATTTAAGGTTTACTTTTAGCCTATAGAATAATGTTCAGGAAAAAATGATGTTTTAGATTTCCCTTTTGACAGGGGATCATTGAACTAAACATAAGGACTTCCAGTTTTCCTCTTGGACTATTTCCTTTTTTTTCTTTTTTTCTTTTTTTCTTTTTTTTGAGAGAACCTCACTAGTTAAGGAAACTTTAAAGGTTTGTGAGGTCATCCTATACATCTTTGAAAATGATTTTAGAAAAATTGATCAAATGTGATGTAGAAGTTTAAGAAAGAGACTTTCCGGCCCTCTGCGTACTGGAAAGAATTTATAGAGGAAAGGGAGAAAAAACCTGGACACTGTAGCAACATAGGCCAGAGACGTATTTGCTGCATATCTCAAAGATGACCCAGAAGGAAGTGTGACTTTCAATATTCATAGGAATTGCAGCCCCTGGAATATACGTTCGGGGAGAAGGGCTCTCAGTCCATTTTGCTTTGTTGCCGCTTGTGACCATCTATGTATTTGTAACATCATTCATGATCTCCTTTTAATGGTAATTGTCTAAGATTGTACTCTGTATGACTTTGTTTTCTAGGCTTCGGGAGCAAGTTCTGCTTGAACCTAGCCGACCGTTATGGAACCCATTGACATTCCAAAACAATATATACACATAACTATGTATTTGTGTGTGTGGGTGTGTGTATATATGTATATGTATGTGTGTATATATATGTATATGTATATACACACACACACATAATCAGCCAAAATCAGAGAAAAGGAACAGGGATTTAATACCTTTTTTATGCTTATTTTTGTCAAACATGTACTCCTTTCATACGGGTGGCTTTTACAAGGCAACTGCCGTCATTTAATGTTTTCAATTGTAATTGTCTTAATGGAAATGTTAAGATTCATATCTGATTAACATTTTTAATAACTTAGAGGAGATTTTAACTTTAGTTATTTAAATTAGGTAAAATGATTGTACCGAATTCTCTGTCTAAAGTTTATTCAGGGGTGATTTCCCTGATGTGTGCATAAAAATCAAGGTCTTATTTTACTGATGCATAAGTCCTAGCCAGTGAGACTAGGCATATGCTTTCAGATAAATAAGGAGATACTCCAGTCATTTTTCCCCAATCAAAGAAGCCATGTCATTTTACTTTTAGAAACATACTAGTGGACTCAATATGGGAATTTTCATAATAGTTCATGCATTTGTCAGCCGACATTAAAAAGTAACCAACTCCTCAGGTATTTGTGGTTTACCCTAAGCTTCTATAAGAGAGTAGGTTAAAAAGAAAAGGGTAGATAATCTTTCTTATGCAAACTGTGTTCTTATAGTTTGTCTTTCTTTCATTTTTTACTTTAGTAGCATCCTCCACAGATTGGTGTGCCTGATTTGAAGGAAAGCTGGGGCGCCCAGCAACTTTAGCCTTTAAGTTTCCATGTATTGATTTGCAGATTAAGTAATGCTGGGAGGAATAAAAAAAGAAGGGGAGAGAGAAACATGCAAATTCCAGTGCTTGGGCTTCTGCTTCTAAGGAACTGAAGTGGCTTCAGGCTAAGTGGCCATTTTATTCATATGTTTGCTGTAAAATCTGAAAGCATACTGGCAGGTGCTCCTCTCCTTGGCAATTCATTAAGTATCCAGAATTCTACAATGTTTAACTGAAGAATTGGTTATGTTTTGATCCTCAAGTGTTGAATATTCTTTTTGTTTGGGAATGGGTTTGGGGTTTTTTGTTTCTCGTTGTTTTTCTTTTTTATTCCTGAAGCTTACCAGATATGAATGGCTAATATTCCATTGTTCTGCTTATTGTAATGGTGAATGCTTTAAGAAAAAAAAAGTGTAATTTGCTAAGAATAATTCATGATCTGTTTATGCGATAACTCCTTTTTGTTACGATTTTTTTAAAAAAAGCTATTTTTGTTAATGTAAAGTAAATATTTCAGAGCAAATTTTTTAAACTTATTGCACTAAATACAGGCTCTGTACAAAAAAAAAAAAAAGCCTCAGCATTTTATCATTCCATGGAAGAAGAATCTTTTGAAAGAAAGCATTGCCTCTTACCAGAATTAGATAGTGAATTAGACCGGTATTATGGAAATGCATTCAATAATGTCACTAGGGCTTAATAAGCAGCGGTTTGCTCATGTGCTTGCTTTCAAAGGGTTAGACCTTTAAATTGCTGCAAAAGGTAAATTGTATTTTTTCTTCTTTTCTTTTTTTTTTTTTTTTAGTATCCGTGTTCTTTACTCTAGCTAGGCTAAAATTTGCTAAATGCCTTGGTTTCTTTTCAAAGCTCATGTAATATTTCTGATTTTTCAGAATATTTGCAATAAGAGTCTGGATTTAAAAATAAAAAAACACAAAACACACACACACACACAGTTAAGAGCTCATATCTTGGCAAGAACTGGGAAACCAACATTATGAGAATAGCTATTTTGAAACAATAATTCTCCAGAAGTTAACATCTAACATTGCCAGACAATTTCATTGTACTCTTTTTGTATCATTTGAAATGGAATAAATATAATGATGTAACTAACAGGTATCCAAATAGATGAGAGAGCAAATCATGTAAGAAAATTCAGAATACCTTCTGTTTCATAGCCACACAGATTTTGGACATTAAGAAACATTGGGAACTAAATTTAGGATTGGAAAAAGTCTGGAAGATGAGTATCAGAACAGAAGACATTCTATTCTAGGAGCTAGCTATTTTAGGAGATGTCCCTCCAAAGTGACCTGATGGAAGTCTTGAATTTGGAAATTAGGTTCTACTCACTTGGACATCCCAGCATCACGGACTCTTGCTGTTCCCCTGTTCCATTTGCTCGCAATCTCAGCTATTTGGAAGCCACCAGGAATGCTTTCTAATTATCATTTGCAACTAGAACTGTAATCAGAAAGAAATTTTGTATTTTTGTATAACTTGATTGTGTGCCATTTTATATAACAGGTCCTGTTTTACAAATAAATTTTGTTCTACTAACTTTGTGTTTAGAAATTATAATCTATGTGTAACCATGTCATTTGAGTTCCAAATTAATTGCCAGGCTGTTTTCCCTAAGTAAATGTGTGTGCATATATATGTTACAGAGACACACACAGAGAGGTATTTAACATATAGAATATCACTCTCATATGAGCTTCATTCCTTGATACATTTTATAAAGCCTCACAGAGGCTTTTTAACAATATTTCAATGTTTTGAGGTTATGTTTGGATATTCCTGCTGCCTCTTTCATTCATTGCGAGTCATTCTTCAGCTAGCTCTGGGCTGCCTTATTGCTGTTCGCTCACTGCCTCCCATCTTCTGCCCAAGTGAGAAGAATAGGTGAAGAACAAAAATTATCCGTGATACGTGCTGACCTGAATAATTTTATAAGCCATTGACTCTGTGTTGTGGTTTGTGTCTTTTTCTGTGGTGGATCTTCAAAATCGTGTTCAGTACTGACATCTCCAGAGTACAGTTACGGTCCACTAGTGTAAATGGTGATCGTGGTGACCAGAGTATCACTGTGGGTTCTGCCATCAGCAAAAGGCTCTGGCACATGATTAGACTTTGCAGGCTCCTGCCTCAAGAGTCAATGATGCTGTAATATAAAATGGAAGGAAAAAGGTTATATTTCAGTGTAAATCCAAGAGACCTATCTTCTACGGGAGGCCTAACCAGTACGTTAGGTAAACATTAGGAATTTAGCTAGGGCATTGAGATTATATAATCCTTACATGGATGAGCAGAGCTCAAAGCAGGTTGTTCCTTTAAACCATTTAATTCAATGCTTAATGTTTAGGATTAGAGCTTTTATCCTATCCTATAGCATGATTAAGTCCTACGTTACTGCAATGTAAGTAGCTTAACTGTGTTTTGGTCCCCAAACTTTTTCCATAATGGTTGGGGAGGAGGCACTCACTGAGTCTCTTTCAAAATTATGCTGAAGATAAGTTTTTTTCTTTGTAGAGATGTTCCCTTACTCTTGTATTTTCTTTTTTCAGCAAAGAACATTAAGCTGCTGATTTCCAATACCATTGACCTTGGTATCTGCCAAGGGCCCTTGTCTTTCCAGGGCAGTTTCAGGATTTCATCCCAGTACGGGTTAGTGAAGAGATGACCCCTTCCTTTATCCTGGTCCTAAGCTGCTGCTTTATACCAGAGTGATGATGCTTCTCCCACCAAAACTGTGGGCACCAAATATCAGGCCATATCAGTGCCCCCGAAGCTTCAACCATCTCCACCATGCACAGTACTAGCTAATAAAGGCCATTTCCGGAGATCCCCACCCCAACCCACCCCACCTGCAAAATAGGACTATGGGGTCATTTCCAAAACCAGAGCTGCCAGTTATGGTGACCTAAGCATTTTATTTTATCTTTGGTCAGTAACCTTCTCATCTGAATTTCTGGAGTTTCCAGTAGCCTTAACATAGCCTGTGAGAAGTTACCTTCAGAAAAGTCTTTAAGCTTTCACCTTTCAGTAAGTTCTCTACTGCTTTTTTTATTGCTACTTAAAAAAAAAAAAAAATCCTGAGAGTCTGGAGGCTTTCACCTGCCACAGTTAATTTTTGTATTCTTTTCATATATTCCATATGACAGATAGGAATGTGCTATAAGGGCTTGCCTAGAGTTGTTAAGACGTGGTCTGTGAATATATATTGGAAAATTGCAGGTTCATAAGTAAATACACATGAAGCAGAGATTTGCGTATTATAAATTCACAGCATAGACTGCCTTTTGCTTTAAATGCATATTCATGTATCTTTGTGTACTAAGGATGCATATTTGC
Organism: Mirounga leonina; assembly: GCF_011800145.1. Taxonomy (NCBI): domain Eukaryota; kingdom Metazoa; phylum Chordata; class Mammalia; order Carnivora; family Phocidae; genus Mirounga; species Mirounga leonina. The sequence continues at coordinate 26,368,153 of NW_023270433.1, read as the reverse complement.
CCTTTTGAAAAGTAGGCACTGTTCAGATACAGTGACTGCTTTTGGAATTAGCTCATCTTTGATTAGTGGCACATAGCCTAAATTTTGAAAGCAGGACCCTTGTAAGCTTGTAACAAACTTCAAAAACAAAACAAAAAACTAAGTATGTTGTATACATTTGTCAATTTAAAATAGCACATTTTCCCCATCCAGATTTCATAAATGTGAGCCAAATTCTTATTCTCCACATTTTAAGAGGAAAATTTTAATCCAAGATTCAAATCTTTTAAAATATCTTTCTTATAGAAAACTTCAATGCAAAGTTTCTAAATTTGAGAATTCCTGTGGAAAACCTTTCTATAGAAATACTATAGTACCTTTTCTTCCTTCCCATCTTCATGATTTTTATATGCATAAAAAAAAGACAAATGTTTCAGTTTCAGTATTGCATGAACAATGACCACTTTTGTAAATTACATGGACAGGATTTAAGTTTGATATTTTCTAAAGGAATTCATTAGTAAATGTGTGGAAAAGATATGAAATTATTAGGAACCAAAATATTAGGCAATTTTATTCCATTTTGATACTCAGTTTTATAACTAAAATGATTTCCTGAGGAATAAATACTCCAGGCCAGGGCATTCAGAATAATAAAGCTTTTAGGTTACTCAAAGTCTAGTCAAGAAAGATCTAGCTGAATATGAAAACATTGTAATTCCCAAATGTTTCAGAAAATTTTCACTTTTATTTGCTAAGAACTGAATTTAATATTTGATATTCATAAGCAGATTCTTAATCTTTTGAGAGGACTATGGGCCCCTTTGAGAAGCTTATGAAAACAATGGACTCTTTCTCTCATATGCACATAGCACATTTATGAACATTTAAAATGGTAATAGAATTTCAGGGCCAGCCTCCACCCCACCATCCTCTTAGGGTCCAATGCACACAAATCAAAGGCTCCTCTAAAGTTGGTCTGATAACATGTTTTGAAATAAAGTAGTGATTAGGCCTCCACTAAAAATACTTCTAATATGGTACTAACCAACTTCTAACTTGGAATTATTTGTATAACCTGAAGACTTTCATTTAGTACTAGCTTTGGAAATAGAAACCACACTAATATGAAGGAGTAAGAAAATGGTCAACACCAAATCTTCAAGACATTTAAGATTTCATTCCTTGGAGGTGTGATGGTGTGTGTCGGGGAGGGATTTTGGCAAGCTACCAAATTATTTGCAGCGGACAAGAAAATCTAAGAAGTGAATAAGGAAGGAATCCTTACAATTATCCATCTACCAAAACACTTGATTATTTTTTATTGTTGCTCAGATAAGACAAATGTTATCAGTAGATCACTGTCTAAAAATGTATGTCATCATGACCAAGAACAGTTGAAGATGATGAGAAATTAGCAAACTCAGTATAGTTCACAACATTTTAGTGGAACGTTGCAGGGGCAGATATTGGGGGGCGGGGAGAAAGGGAATTCAAAAGTTATTTTTCTCCCTACTTTAATCAGGGAGCTATTTTTTTGTTTTGAGTGTTTTCTAGTCCCCACTACAGCAGACTTTGGCCACTCTGCCCATGAGACTGTGTCTCCACTCCCCCACATCCACCTCAGCTTCTTAGGGAAGCATGTGGATTTTTTCACATCTCAACCTTACTATTAGGTAAGGGTGCCGCATCTACATGGAGGGCCCGCAGGGCCCTTAAAAGAGCAGGCAGAAATCCTTAAAGGAGTTTAAAGGTCTTTTAAGATTTGATTCCAGTGAGTCATGATTTGTAGTCAGACATCAAACCGTTGCCTACATTTTCAAGCTGAAGAAAGCAGTGGGAATCTCATAACTGGCTGGAGAAGAAAGGAGGAAAGTCAGCTCCCTCCCCCACCCCACACCTCCAGAAGAGCTTTAATGAACCTTCCACAGTAGCAAATGGAGAGACCGTGGGTAGAAATTCCCATAACGGGTGAAAAAGGGCCTAAGTCCAGTGTAAGTATCTGCATTTGATATTCCTTTTGTTGTAGACGTGTATAACTTAGAATGTTCTGATCTTCACATCTGAATCTGATCCACCCATCCTGTCCGATTGGAATGTAGTTTGAGTTAGTTATTTTTTTCAGGAATTTGTGTTAAATCATTCTGTGTGAGTAAAAGTAAGGACTGAAAAGAAGACTTGAATAAATGGGCACGGAACTGAGAGGAAGCTCCAGCCAGCATCCCACGGACCATTCTACCTGCCACTAGAAAATGTGAGCACTCTCTCTATTTACCATTGATCATCAGGCCAGGATTCATAAATTGTGTTAGATACCTCACAGGAATGAGACAATAATAGGACAGCGTTGGGGGCTGATGATGTGAGACATAGACTCTTAAGGAAATCTTCCCCATCCTCTGGGTTCCAGTAGTCTGTGATCAGAAGTTCTTTTTGGCTCCTCTTGTTTTTGTGCTAGTTTTGATTTTCGGAGACTTAGCATAGGGAAAGTTACCTTTCTTCTGTGTTGCCTTAGTGCAACAAGATTATGTTGTGTTGCTGAGGTTTCCTGACTTCCTTCTTCCTATAAAAGGGTACTGGGAGCTCCATAATGAAAAGAAGTTTCAATGTTACTGTCTCAGAATATTCTTGACCACTGAATGCACTTCAAACAGGTCTTGTACCCAATGACGTAAGTTCAGTGGGTTGTTAGCTGATTTGATTATAGGAGGAAAAACATTACAACCCACAAACAAAAAAGTAGGGAGAAAAGTATGGAGGGCACCTAACAAAATGACAGGGGCTCTGGGGAAACAACCAAAGACAAAAGCGTATCTTCTGAAGACCAAAGGCCCAACTTTAAGTACGTGCTGGCACAGCCCATCTGAACTTCGGGAGTTTAGAATAGAGCTCCTAGAATAGGCAGCCGAGCTTTAAGATGAGTCAGTGCAACAGGGACCTGCTATTAATCTCTCAGGCTCTGAGCCTTATATCCAGTGTCAGGCCCAGCCCAGTGTATGGGATGATATGAATAGAAAACACACATCAGTGTGTCTCGATTGCTCACTGCTGTGTGATCCAGCATGAGAAATACATCATGGTGCCGCATATTTCTCAACCTGATGCCTTTTTTGTCTTTGTCATTTTCTTTCACCATTTGCATCCTATTTCATAGTGTCAAAATGAATTTTTGTATCATGTCCTGTCTGTCCATTATGAACTGTTAGGATCACAGTTCAGCCTTCCATGAATTCTGTAGTTCGGGATCCTTTACCTTAGCGTTATTGTGAGCTTTTCCTTATCCCAGCATCACTACACTGTATTCAGGTGGGGAAACAAACATGTAGGTGCTTGAACATGCCCCACAGACACGGTTGTAGCCCTACTCTTTGTGACTGTCATTATTGACACAGTGCAGACTTTACAGACAGAGCATTATGCTCTCAGAGGACTTTAAAAATATGTATATTAAGCAATTAACTTTCTGGAATTATCAAATCTTGCTGGGAAATTAACTTCCAAGAGCTCTGAATTGGATGGAATTCCATCTGGCTTCAGAGTACATTGAGCCTATATGAAATGGAGCTTTGAAATGTTTTTCTTGTGCAGAAATATGAACTAGAAAAAAAGTGCTGATCCAATGCTAAGTTTTCTCTGTGTACTGACTCAGTTGCCAGAATTATAATGAAAACTGTATTTTAGTCTAACAAATGTATAGAATTTTTTATGTAATAAATAAAATTTTATAGGAAAGAATGTCATTGTCTACTGTGTTGGAACACTTCCCCATGCCCAGGGTGGTGATTAATAGTAGTGGAAGGGAGGAAAATAATTTGCCCCTACCCTTCTGAGTTCTTAGTTGAGACCCCCCCCCATAACAGAAGACAGATTCATGAGAGAAAAACACGCAAAAATTTATTAACATGTATACCTCATGTGTACATGGGAAAGACCCAAGGAAAATTGAGTAACCCACCAAGACGGGTTAGAATTCAAGCTTAAATACCATCTTACTAGGGAAGGGTAAGGGGCCGTGAGGTAGGTCTGTTAGGGCAGAGGAGATGATTTTTAAGAAAGATGAGTGGGCCCTGAGAAGAATAAAGGAGAGGTAAGATAGTTTGTGAGAGAGTTTTCCTGGGTGTGGTGTTGACTTCTTGTCTCCTGTGATAAATCAGTTCTCCCTGGTTGATGAACCTCCCAAGAAGGGAGTTGATGACAATTGAGTTTCTTTTGGAGGATCTGTCTTCAGGCAGATGAGGAGAGGTCAGAGAAATCCTCTTCCTGCATTTGCTATTTTTCAAGTACCTACAGTTCAAAATGATCAATATACCAAAATGGAATTTTGCAGGTGAAATGTTTTGAAATCCTACAGGTCATATTTTGGGGCAGCATATTCTACTCTTCAATAGAAAGTGATCCTGGGCAACATTTTGCCTTCAGATTAGGTCATTATGCTGCAAGGGTGCCCTAAAATTTCCCAGCTCTTCCTTTCTAGCCCCTCCTAGCATATCCTAGGGTCTTGGAAGTACAAAATATAAAAGGGCTATAGACTAAAGAAGTGCAAAGTTCATCCACTGCCCAACCAGGCTTGAGTCTGAGTTGCCCTGTGAATACTAAGGTTGCAACTGAATTAAGTCATTAGGTAGAGTAGAAAAAAGCCTGTTGGATAAGGTTTACAATGGAAAACATTTTTGCCTGGTACTGTGCCCTGCACGTAACTTGCAGCCTAGATCTGTGCTGAGTTAGTGAGTTTGTGAAACTGTGGTATGCCCTCATTTACGCAGTTGGCTGTGCCCCATTAAAGCTTGGAAAAATCAAGCTTGTTTAAAACGGATTGTATTTTAAATGAGACTGAGGAATAAGGAAGGGGATGTTCATAAGTGGAAGACCTTTTGTAATACCAGTAAACCTCTCCTACTTTGTTTCCTAATTTTGGACTTTGAGAGGCTGCTGTACAGACGGCTTTTCCTTAGTAAATGTGAATAATGCCCAGATCGTAGCCCCAGATGTTTATCTATACCATCTTGCCAAAAGTTGTTATAGAACATTTGTGAGGCATCCTCAAATACTGGAGGTATTTGACATACTGAAGAATATTGATAAGTCTGGACTGTTAATTCTTTTTTTCGGTGGTTCTGATGCAGATTTACACAATTTCTTGTTCTATAGCCCACCTAGTGATTAAAGAGCCTGTGAAAAGCCTCACATCTCCTAAAAGGTACCCAGAATTTTTTTTCTCTGTTTGGCTGTGGAAAGTATACTCTGTATTCGATTTCCAATTTTAGAAAATAATAAGATTTCTTTCAGGAAGAATACTATTTGTGCACTCTAGGTTAATATGTAAGTTAGGATTGAAATCTGAGCTTCAAATAGCTATATAGTTTAAAGCTCGTACAGGCGTTGAAAGATTCAGAAAGAAACCAGTGTCGTACAAGAATCTTTGGCCTTAGATCTCTGATCAAGTGCTGTGAAACTAATCAGTGCCTCTTCACATTATTTTTTTAGTTGTGGCAAGTAGCAATGAAAGCAAGAAGAGCATTGTGCCTTTAATTTGATATTACGCATTTACTGTTCAAATCCTGAGAAAAATAACTTTAGAAGATGCACCTCAATTAAATTTGGGTTTTCAGAAAATGCACAGCTAAGCTATTAGACCATTTCATGGACTTATCAGCAATTTCAATAAAAGTCTTAAAGCTTTCTAGATAGTTATAAGCTCCCTGGCCAAGTATTTCAGTCTAGAGAGGCGAGAGTAAAGAATTGCCTTCAAGGCAAAACAAAAACGTTTTTACTATTAATACTCATCATATAACTTTACACTTGGAGACAGGATACTAGGCATTTGTGTTTGATCTACTGTCCATCTGCCAGGAAGGATTCTCGCAGCTTACAAAATAAAACAACTTAACAACAAAATTAAAATTAAAAATAAAAGGCAAATGAAAATTGAGAAAAGAAGATTAGCTGTATAAGAAACCCAAGGATGAGCATAAGACTGAACTGCTAGTTTTCTGTCAGTCCTCCAAAGAGGAAGTCAAGAAGGTACATAGTTTTACATGTCTAATAAAAGGAAGCATTGACTAGAACTTTAATAGGAGGGACTGGTCAGGTATTAAAAGTGTGTAATATTTAATGACTTGGCATAATGTCTATAGTCAATTTCAAAAAAGGGATAAAGCAGCCTGATCTCATTTACGTAAATCAATATTTTTATACATTTTTAAATGACTGAAAGTACAGTAGATGCAATTCTATAAGAACTGGTAATCGGTTAATTGAAAAATTTGGTGAATGAAGAGAATCATTATTAATGAAAAAAATTTTTAAATACAAGTAGATAGTCATTGGCTAATCTTTGACATAGGTATAGTTCTTTTTTATGATTGAACTCCTCTGTCTTTTTTGCATTAACCACACCAATAATGTAACGACCTAAAAATGTGATAAATGAAATATGGTTTTTAGAAGTGGATCAGGAGTTTAGACATGTTTATGAAGCCAGCTGTGTATGGACTCCCAGATTTTTATAATTTCTTTCCATTGTTTAAAATTCTCACATACACATAATTTGAGAGTAATATTTTTAGTATCTTTATAGTCCTTCCAAAGCATTCAACTTAGTTTTCTTTGCAATTACTCTCTTCATACTCATTGTTTTTATCAATATGTATAATATTAATAATCATACCATTAGAATAAACACTGCACCTGGCATAACATGTTGGAATAAACACACCTGACTCTTGCTAAGCATAGTCCACTGATGGCTGTGAACAGAGTACACATGCCCCCAGGAACATTCAGCCTGCTATGACATCAACCAGTACCTTCTACAGGGGAGTGCAGAATGTCAGTTAATCTGGCAAGGTGGTGAAGTGGAAGTCGGCTAAGAAAGCCACCCATTTTACATCCAAATGATAATTATGGTTATCTCTGTGGGATTGTGGGTAACTTAATTTTTTCTTTGCTTATCTGTATGTTTAAAATATTCCTCTATAATTTCTTAATATGAAAAAACATAGTCACATTAAAAAGCAAATAGCTAGGTAAGTATAATAAAATGATAGGAACTAAACCCATATGGTAATAGATTTAATGGAGTAGAAGAGATAGTTCCCAAAACAAATTATATTTTTATAAGAATTTCATAAAAACTAAGGATATACCTCAAATGAATAAGGAAAGAAAGAGTTCACTTAATAAACGGTGTTTAGGACAATTGGCTTTCAGTTTGAAAACAAATCTAAGTCAAATCCAAATGGATTAAGGATATTTTTTTAATTAGACATGGGAAAGATCAGGGGAAGGAATGGGAGGGACGTAATAAATTTAGAAAGATTAGGTTTAAAAAAAAAAAGAGCATAGACTGCTGGGAGTTGGTGAGATCCATGTCTCACATTTTGTGGAAAATGTAACGAGTGAGGACCATTTCAGATGCATTTACTAATATGCATGTCTACAGCAGTGTGCTAGGTATATTCACTTTAATTCAACAAGCATTTCCTGAGACCTCCTCTGGTCAGCCAGATTTATAATGTTGGAACCCAGTGGTAAATATTCACTCCCTGAGCTTAAGGAGCTCACAGCCTAATGAGGGAGATAGCAGTGAAGGTTAGGATGAGAACAGGGTGTTTTGGGAGCACATAGGCAGGTATTGGGGTCATTAGGAGAAGCTACCTTGAGCCGAGACTTGAAGGATGAGCAGGAATTAGCCAGATGATGATAGGAGAGATCGTGGGAGGGGAGAAGATTCTACTCAGAGGAATAGCAGTGATCATACAGCAACATGAAAGAACACCACTTGTTGAGCATGCCCTAAGCCAAGAACATGTGGATATGCAGTGAGAGGTGACTGTGACCCTGGAGAGGATACAGGAGTCTTGCCTGTGCATTTAGACCTGAACCACAAGCTGTCAGGAGCCTGGGACAGGAAGAGGGAGACCTGGGAGTGAGGAGGAAAGGGAAGAGGAATATTCCAGGGGGAAATCTAACAGGCCTGGTGACCAACTAGATCTGGGGAGAAAGAAAAAGAAATCGTGGAGCTCTACACTCAGAGCATGTCACCTCTGCATTTAAAGATAGGGGCTTGCACCGGATGGTCAAGTTCATCCAGGCTCTGCTTCTCTACTTCACTGAATATCAGAAATATTTACCTTTTCTTCTTAGTGCTATCTGATGTAAAATTTCTGTAATGATAAGAAGGAGTTAGTTGGAGAAGTTTAAGGGTCTGAAAATTCTTCTCTGTGCCAACAAAATATTTAGTTTTTCACTCCCTGATAGATGAAATCCACCCAATTTCTGGTTTCAATTAAGAGATCCCAACCTAAAAATGGCTGTGCAGTTTAGGTAACTGCAGGCAAACTCTGTCTCAGTGGCTGTAACTCTGTTCTACGAATTGTTAATCATCTGCGCACTTCTACACTAACAAGAAATAATGCAATATATTTGGTGTATTTGTATGTTTATATATTCATGCTCTACTTTTTTTCCAAAAAGGCATATATACAATAAGATTATTAAAAATAGAAAAGCAAGGGTGTCCAGCTGGCTCAGTCGGTGGAGCATGCAACTCTTGATCTCAGGGTCGTGAGTTTGAGCCCTGTGTTGGGTATAGAGATTATAAATAAATCAACTCTAAAAAAAAAAAATAGAAGAGCAAAGGATAAGCAAGAAGAAACAAATATGCTAGATTCTAGGACTAATTGTCACAGCATATTAAGGCATTAATATTTTGAGCTTCCTGGCAACCTGAAACGAAAGGAAAGCACCAAGATTTATAGAATATTATTCTTTGATGGAAGTAAGTGTATGCATTATTCAAGTGACTGTGAAAGCAAAATTAATCTGCATATGACTGTCAAATTTGGGTTTGGAGGTGCTGAGCTGATAAAGTCCCAACATGTAACTTCCTGAGTCTTTAACTAAATGTGTGACTTTATCCTTACCCAGATCTTCCTCTGTTAGGACTTAAGAGACACATTCTTAAGTGTTAATAAAACAGAAAGGAGTCTTCGTTTATTCCAAAGACATTTACCAAGTCCTATATTAGCTAAGGATACAGAAATGAGAGATCCAGTCTTTGCCTTCCGAAGTCTCACAGTGTTTAGGAAGGCAAAGGGGTGAATAGATGATTGTAATATAGTGTGCCAGATGCTCTAATGGAATTCACTCAGGAGCAGCATGGAGACTACTTGAATGTGGGAAGGGTAGGGAGATGGGATGTGGTAAGGGAAAGAAACCTTTTGCAAAAGGGAGGTAGTGTCTCTGCTCCAAGCAGAAGGAACAGTGTATATAAAGAAATGATATGTCTGTGAATCTGTCCCAGGGAATGGGTGTGGGGACATGAAATTGGAGAACTCAACAGAAATCAGATCTTGAGGGTCTTGTGTGCCATGCTCAAGGACCTGATTTTATGGTGAAGAAAGTGGAGACTCACTGAAGGATTTTAAGCAGGAGAGTGCTTGATGATTTGAGCATTTTAGGGGGAAAAATCACTGTGGTAGCAGGGGGGGATCTTACCCAACCTGATACAGAGTGTTTATGAAAACCACACAGCTGGGGTGCCTGGGTGGCTCAGTCGTTAAGCGTCTGCCTTCAGTTCAGGTCATGATCCCAGGGTCCTGGGATCGAGCCCCGCATCTGGCTCCCTGCTCAGCGGGAAGCCTGCATCTCCCTCTCCCACTCCCCCTGCTTATGTTCCCTCTCTTGCTGTCTCTTTCTCTGTCAAATAAGTAAATAAAATCTTCAAAAAAAAAAAAAAAGAAAAGAAAAGAAAACCACACAGCTAATATCATACTCAGGGGTGAAAGACTCAAGGTACCGATCCCTAAGATCAGTAACAAGACAAGCATGCCTATTCTTGCCATTTCTTTCCTTTTTTTTTTTTTTTTTTTTAGATTTTATTATTTGACAGATAGAGACAGCAAGAGAGGGAACATAAGCAGGGGGAGTAGGAGAGGGAGAAGCAGGCCTCCCGCTGAGCAGGGAGCCCAACGTGGGGCTTGATCCCAGGACCCCGGGATCATGACCCGAGCCGAAGGCAGACACTTAACGACTGAACCACCCAGGTGCCCCTATTCTTGCCATTTCTATTCAATGTTATACTGAACATTCCAGCCAGGGCAATTCAGTAAAAAAAAAAGGGGGGGGGGAAGGCACCCAAATTAGAAAGAAAGAAGTAAAATTATCTCTCTTCCCAGATGACACAATCTTATATATAGAAAATCATAATGAATTCACACACACACACAATTAGATTTAAACAAATTAAGCATTGTTTGTGGGACATAAGATCAACACATAAAAATTAGTTTTATTTCTAAAGTTTTATTCCTATCTAACACGTAAAAATCAGTTTTATTTCTAATCTAAAAAGGAAATGAAGAAAACAATCCCATTCATAGTAGCATCAAAAAGAATAGAATCCTGAGAAATAAATTTAATCAAGGCTGTGCAAGATGTTTACATTAAAAACTACAAAATACCGTTGAAAGCAATGAAAAGAAGACATAAGTAAATGGGAAGACATCTATGTTCATGGGTTGGAAGGGTTAATTTTTTTTTTTTTTTTTTTAAGTAGACTCCATGCCCAACGTGGTGCTCGAACTCAAAACTCTAAGATCAGGAGTCACATGCTCTACTGACTGAGCCAGTTAGGCACCCCTGGAAGAGTTAATATTGTTAGCATATAATACTACTTAAACTGGTTGACAGATTCAATGCAATCCTTATCAAAATCCCAATGGCCCCCCCCCCTTTTTTTTTTGCAGAAATGGTGATTCACAATTTCATATGGAGTTTTGCAAGGAACTCCATTTTGACAAAACAATCTTGAAAAAGAATAAAGTTGGAGAACTACCACTTCCTGATTCCAAAACTTATTACAAAGTTATGGTAATCAAAACAATGTGGTACTGACACATGGATAGATAATGGAAATCAATGGAATAGGATTAACAGTATAAAAATAAAAGCATGTGTCTATTGTCAACTGTTTTTCAACAAAATTGCCAAGACTATTCAGTGAGGAAATTTATCATTTCCTTATCATTTTCAATAAATGATGCTTGCACAACTTGGTATCTACATGCAAAAAAAAAAAAGAGAGCTAAAGAAAAAGAAATTGGCCCTTTACCTCACATCATATGCAAAAATTTAAGTCAAAATGAATCAAAGACTCAATATAAGAGCTAAAACTGTAAATCCCTTGTAAGAGAACATAGGGGTAAATCTTCATGACCTTGGATCTGGTGATGTTTTCTTGGATATGACACCAAAACCCAAGCAACAGAAGAAAAATAGGTAAATTGGGCTTCATCAAAATTAAAAACTTTTGGCTTCAAGGCATACTATTTTTAAAAGTATGCAAAGGCACCCACATAATTGGAGGAAATACTTGCAAATCATATACCTGATAAGGGTCTAGTATCCAGAATATTTAAAGAACTCTTAATAGTCAACAACAAAAAGACAACCCAATTTAAAAATGAGCAATGCACTTGAATAGACATTTCTCTAAAGAATATATTTTTAAATTTTTTCTTTTTATTTTTTAAGATTTTATTTTTATTTATTTGACACAGAGAGAGAGTACAAGCAGGGAGAGCAGCAGGCAGAGGGAGAGGGAGAAGCAGGTTCCTCGCTGAGCAAGGAGCCTGATGTGGGGCTCGATCCCAGGACCCTGGGATCATGACCTGAGCCAAAGGCAGTTGCTTAACCTACTGAGCCACCCAGGTGCCCCAAGAATATATTTTTTAAATGGCCAAAATACACATGAAAAGATGCTCAGTGTTATTAAGTATTATTAGACAAATGCAAACCAAAACCACAATGAGATATGACTTCATATCCACCAGGATGATTATAATCAGACAGCCAATAGCAAGCATGGATGAGAATGTGCGGAAAATGGAACCCTCATATGTTACTGATGGGAATGCAAATTGATGCAGACCCTATAGAAAATAATTTGGCAGTTTGTCAGTATGTGCTCAAGCATAGAATTACCATATGACCCAGGAATTCCTCTCCTAGATATATATACCCAAAATAATTAAAAACAAACATTGGAACAAAAATTTGTAAACAAATGTTCATCACAGCACTATTCACAATAACCAAAAGGTGGAAACAATCTAATATCCACCGACTGATGGATATGTATGCCCATACAATGGAACATTATCCAGTCATAAAAAGGAGTTAGGTACTGATACATGCTACAGTATAGATGAACCTTGAAAACATTATGCTAAACACAAAAGGCCATATATTGTATGAATACCTGTATATAAAAATATACAGGATAGGCAAATCCATGGAGACAGGAAACAGATACAGTGGTTTTCAGAGGCTAGGGGAAGGGGGGTGGGGGGAAGAGGTTACTTCTTAGTGGATGTGAGGTTTCCTTTTGGGATAATGAAAACATTCTGGATTATATAGTGGTGATGATTGCACAACTTTCTGAATGTACAAATGCCATTGAATTGTGCCCTTTAAAATTATAAAATGTAACATTTTTATGTTATGTGTATTTTAACACAATTAAGAAAAAAACTAATGACACTGGTAGATATTATTCATTTAACTTTATTTTGAAATTTTAGAACTTACAGAAAAGTTGGAAGAATGGTACAAAGAATTCTTATATACCTCACACTCAGATTCCCAAAATGTTAGCATTTTATCACATTTGCTTTATTATTTTCAGTCCCTCTTGCTCTCTCTGTTGCTCTATATTTGTCTCTCTGTTTCTGATTCTGTGTGTGTGTATTCTATAGACTATTTAAATTTTTACAGTTGTCCCATTTATGTCCTTTATGGAAAAAAATTCTGGTCAAGAATCCAATCTAGGATCACACATTACATTTAGTTCCTTGTGTCTTTAATGTCCTTTAATTTAGAACAATTCCTCAGTCTGTGTCATTTATGACCTTGACATTTTTTAAGAGTCAGGCCATTTATTTTGTAGAATGTCCTTCAATTTGGGTTTAAGTTTCCTCATGATTTTTTTTTTTTTTAATTTGACAGAGAGGCAGTGAGAAAGAGAACACAAGCAGAGGCAGAGGGAGAGGGAGAAGCAGGCTTCCCACTGAGCTGGGAGCCCGATGCAGGGCTCGATCCCAGGACCCTGGGATCGTGACCTGAGCTGAAGGCAGTCGCTTAACGACTGAGCCACCCAGGCGCCCCTAAGCTTCCTCATGATTAAATTAAGTTATGCATTATTGGCAGAGATACCACAGAATTCATGTTGTGTTCTTCTTAGTGCCTCATCTCAGGAGGCACATAAGATCTGTTTGTCCATTATTGGTGATGTTAGCTTCCATCATTTGGTTGAGGTGGATTTTCCTGGTCTCTCCACTATAAATTTGCTATTTTTCCCTTTGTAATTAATAAGTATCTTGTGGGGAGATATTTTGAGACTATGTAAAGATCCTGGTTCTCATCAACCAATCATGGCTTTCGCATCTATTCATGATTCTTCTCTGAAACAACTACTACTGTGGTTTTTGCCTTAATGATGATTTTCTAATATCATCATTCCTTCTACATTAGTTGGTGTTCTACTATAAGGAAGAACTTTATCTTCTCTCCCACTTATTTATTCATTGGATAAATATCAAAGTATGAATTTTTTTTCTATCATCATTATCTTTATGCCCCAATTGTCTCACATTTGCCCAATAAGAACACATCCATACTGGCTTCTGTATCCTTTTGACCTGACTCTATGAGCCTTTGAGTACTTCCCTGTTTACTGACACAACCCAGATAGTCCAGGCTCATCTTGGGCTTGCCCTGTCTCAGCTCTATAATCACTAATGTCTTAAAGGAATCTTGGTTCCTTTTAATGGAAATTAGTATTTAGAAACCAAGATTTGGGCACTAGAAGTACTCATTGTGGTAGCTTTTATTGAAAATACAGAATATTGACTTTCTACCTAGTAGCATTTTACAATGCTTTTTTTTGTTGAAAAGGCAATATGAAAATACTGAAAATACTCCATCTTGTGCCAGTTCTATTTTTATTTTGTACACATTATTTCTAGTTCTACATAGGAATGAACATGTGCATATATATGTATATAGTTATAGTTATATATATATATAGTTATATATTCAAAGTTGCAACCTTATGTGTCCTATCACTGTGTCTTCCTTTTTTCACTTACATTAAATCCTGATCCTAAATATGTTGTCATGCTGCTACCAGGGCTCAATCCCTCTCCTTTCAAATGGCTACCCAGAGTTCCACTGAGCAGCTGTGCCCTGTACATTTAAGTTCTTCCTTCTCCAATGTGGGCATGTAGTGGCTTTTCGGTTTTAGCTGTTCTGAGATGGTTCTGAAAATCTAGCATCGATGTTTTTTCTTCAGTTGTATTTGTTCCTCTGGATAAATTCCCAGAAGTCAAAAAAAGATGTTTGGTTTTTTTTTTAAGTATAACACAATCTATTTTCCTCACTATCTTTTCAACCTTTAATCTTTCACATTTCTTTCTCCTTCAAGGACGTCTGGAGCTCCAACAGTGCATTGGAGTTTCACTGGTCTTCATCAAAGTCATAAAGCAAGGGGTACCTGCCGGGTGCCCGATTCTGTGCTATATGGTTTGGAGATGTGTGCTTGTGCACGTGTGTATGTGTATTTGACTCCTCACAACAAATGTGCAAAGTGGGTCTTATCTGAGGAAACTGAGAGACAAAGAGGTTAAGGAGTTTTTCTGGTGGCAAATGGCAGATCCAGGATTCAACCTGAGGTCTTTCTTCCTCCAAAGTCCTTGATCTTTGTTTGCCACACTAAAGCTCTCCATATAGCCGTCATGTGTTTGCTGGGCTACTACACCTGCTCCCTGCATTTAGGTCATATCTCCCATTTTTCTTCAGCATCAGCCTGGTTCTGGGAGTGCTTCCTGTTTATCTAAATTACAAAGGACAAGGCTCTTAGAAGCTAAGCAGACCTGAGAAGAAATATGGGTGGAATAGTCAGTCATTAACTGAAGGACCAACCCTAAGGCTTGCTAATTAATTTCAACCCAAAGGAGGGCTCCGAGAGAGGAGGCAGACGCCAGATGTGAGTAACAAAAAACCCCGAAATAACAGTTGCTGAAATAAAACAGAAGTTTATATTTCTCACACATTGCCCTAAGGCAATGCGTTACAGTGATTAATTAGGAGCATGAGCTCCAATTCAAGCACACCTGTATCTCTTAGGAGCTAGATGATCTTGGGCTCCAGCCTCTCGAGGCCTCTGTTTTCTACCTATGTAGTAGAGTAATAGTGTCCAATGTAAGAGAGTTTTTATGATTATTAACTACATTATTACATGTAAAATGCATAGAGCAGTTCCTGGTACATAGTGAATGTTCAATAAATATTAACTCTTGTTGTTGGTCTTTTGCCTTAGTCTTGGGCAGTTTAATATTTTTCCCACTGATGTGGATGAAGAAATGGAAAGAGGGGCGCCTGGCTGGCTCAGCATGTGACTCTTGATCTTGGGTTTGTGAGTTCAAGCCCCATGTTGCGCATGGAGCTTACTTAAAAAAAAAAAAAGAAGGAAGGGAGGGAGGGAAGGAGGGCAGGCGGGCAGGCAGGAGAAGGGAGGGAGGAAAGGAGTGGCCAAGACTACAAGTTGTCTCCCCATATCCTTTCAGTCTTTAATGGTGACATTTACCTGATTTTTAGATGGACCATACAGCCATTCTGAACAAAGACTACATTTCCCAGCTACCCTTGCAGTTAAGTTATGACTATGTGACTCAGTTCTGGCCAGTGGGATGTAAGTGGAAATGAAATGTAATTACCAGGAAATGTCTAAACGAAGGGCCATTGCCTCTTCCTTGATTTCCTCTTCCCTGCTGGCTGGAATCCAGACATGATGGCTAGAAGTCCAGCAGCCATCCTGGACAATGCAGTGACCTTGAAACTGGCAGAACTTCATAATAGAGTAACAAGGTAGAAGGTGCCTACATCCCTGATACTTTGGCACATCATATCAGCCCTGGGCTGACACCTCCAGACTGTGTGTGTGTGTGTGTGTGTGTGTGAGGAGACAGAGAGAAAGTGAGTCGGGCGGGGGGACGGTGGGGAGGGTTGTGGAGGGGCATAGGGAAAGAGAGAGAATCTTAAGCAGGCTCCTCAACCAGTGTGGAGCCCGACACGGGGCTTGATCTCATGACCTTGAGATCCTGACCTGAGCCAAAATCAAGTCAGACTCTTAACAGACTGAGCCACCCAGGCGCCCCCAACCTCCACACTTCTTGAATAAACCTGTTCTATGTCAGTTACTGTTATTTGGTTGGGTTTGTTTTTTGTGGTTTTTTGGGGGGTTTTTTTGTCCATTACAGCTGAACACAATCCTAACTAATACTAAAGATAGATCATATTTTAAGGTGACTTAGAGCTAAAAATGCTACCTGTGTAGTTCACTGGGTAACAACCAGAGCTCAGGAGCAATGGACTAAATCTGGCAGCATGGAGTTTAGCAATGATTATGTAAAGTGCTTCCTTGGATCCATAAAATCAGGCTTGCAATGGCCTGAATGAGGTTGATATGGCCTTGGGGTCTTCTGAATGGTATGTCTTATAAAGGAGATGGCAGAGTGCCTTTCAGAGAGTATGTGTTCAGTGGTGTGTGTCCCCATTGCCCCACCTCTTCCCCACAAGCGTCAGAGTTCAAGGCGTGCTCTGTATAAATTGACAGTAGGATGTTTCAGTTCAAGGGATTTGGGGCTCTGTTAATAGCACGGTGTACAGCAGGAAGAAGGCGATGACTCTGCATTAGTTTTTATAGGTCAGTCTGCACCTGGAATATAAACAAATGGGAGTGTTTTCAAAGACAAGCCTGGAAAAGACATCTACTTGGAAAAGAGACATCTTGGGGTAGGGGAAGTGAAAAGAAATGATCACTGTATTCAATTATCTGAAGGGATGTTACAGAGAAAGAAGAGTTTCTATAATCTTGTTCTAAGCCCCTGAAGGGTTCTAATGGTTAGAAAGACAGACTTTATCAGCCAATTAACATGTTAATCACCTATTACTATCTGGCTCTGGCAGTGACTGCTAATTGTCCTACCCAGTATCTGTTCTGCCCTTCTTCCTCATGACTTTAACCCAGATGTTCTGGTCAACAAAGTGCCCAACTAAAATACCCACCTTCTCATACTGAAGTTTGAGGTGGTCATGTGACATCGTTCTTGCCAACGAGACACAAGATGAAATATAAGGGGGAATTCCAAGGAAGTGTTGCCTTCTTGATATAGGTGCCCCCCATCCTCCTGGCTTGCCCTTCCCTCTGCCTGTCTGGAATGCAGATGCAATGCCCGGAGAAGCAGCAGTAATCTTCAAGCAGGAGCAAGAACCACAGGTAAAAGATGGCAGAGCAGAAAGATAGAAGGAGCCTAGCTCCTGGAGGACATTCTTACATCCTTCATTTGGGCTTGCTGTCTGCTGGGCTTCCTGTTGTATAAGAAAGATGAACGGCTTCCTTGTTTAGGCCACCGTAACAGGTTTCTTGCCCATGCAACTGAGGAGACACTGGCTTTTCCTGCCTGTTGGTCAGGATGTGAGGAGGAAGTTCCTAAAAACTGGAACATTCCCAAGATGGGCTGAGCTCTGGGGAAGGAAGTGATCCTCTTGACCTTAGAGGAATGCATCAGAGGATGGGAAGCACTTTGGCCGCTGCGATGTTGTAAAGCAGTATTGAATGTGGAGTGAAAAGTTGGATTCAATGACCTTTCAAGTCCATTCTAGAACAAAAACTTTTCAAAAGTCAGAAAGGTAGTTAAAAAAAAATAGGGGGGCTCAGGGCATTTTAAGTGTAGGTCACTGAACAGATGGTGTGTTTCAGCCGTAGACTGCCCTGGAATACACATTTTCCATTGTTTCTAAGAAAGCACTCTCCCTGAATCCCCCCATGGGTAACCATGTCATGCCAATTTTAAGTTTCTAATGGAATTTTAGTTTATGTTTTCTTTGTAGTAACGTAATTTATCCCACTCTTTTACTACTAGGGTTTTTATTTATCTTGGATTTGCGAAGTTAACATGACAGTAGGACCTATACTCAGCAACATTTTGATTTTCATTATTTTTGTCTTTGTTTTAAAATAATGGATTTATTATTGTCTGTGTTTTAAAGAATGGATCTTGGTAACAAGATTCCTTTTCAACTATATGTCCTATAAAGTAACCATTAGGAATCCGTTAATTGGCAGAATTTCTGTAAACATGGGAAAGGAGGACTCTGTTCTTTATGGGAAAGGAGGACTTTTTTTCCTCTCATGATGGAAGCCAGGTTCTTTGATGGGGTAAATAGAAGAAAGGATAATTTCAGTCTTGACTGGATGCTATGTCAGATCCCTCAGTGGTGATCTCAAGCCTGAGGATGTGCTGCCTGACTTTGTGAGGGCACCCAGGGAGGACTGGCAAGCTGTAAGGGCTCAGTACATGTTTGGTGAATGAATGAACCAATGAGTCCCTTTCCAGCCTGACTATCTGAGTCAGGGCTCTGAGATGATATTGTGCAGTGTATGCGGGTGCAAATCAGTGTTTCTCAAAGCGCCTCACAATGGAGGGTTGAGGGAGGATAGGAAGGTGGTGCTTAAAATGGAAATTGTTTATTCAAGGCTCTACTCCATACCTACTGAATGAGATATCTGCAGCTGGAGCTCAGGAATTTGCATTTTAACAATCCCTGCCCTCCAAGTGACTCTCCTGGGCAATGAACTTTAGAACCCCGGGTGTGTATATTGGCTGTACCAGTTGAAGCTTCCACAGAGGGATGGGACTTTAGAGAGCCGCAGGAATTCCAGCTGGAGCGGGGTTTGGCGTGGTCATCCTCGAGAAGGCAGCCCTAGCAGATGTGCTTGTCTCTGGCGACACCTGTTGGTTGACAGTAACAATTAGCAAGCACGCAACCCCTCTCTACACAGGTGTTTTTTCTTATGGGGCCCACAATACTGTGGGTGCTACATTTTAGTGTTTGAATTCCAACAGCAATGAATAATATACCCAAGCCCTAGGTATCGGGGTGGGGGGCACCTGCTTTCACATTTCTCTCCTCTTTTTACTAGCTTTGGGTAGAATCAATGGATTCTTGAAGAATATTGTCCTTCAATTATCTTCCATGTTTCTTAGAACAAATATTCTTATGTCACGTCCATATGAAACGCTGACAACTTCTGGATGTCCTCTGAAAGGATTTACTGAAATTTCAGCTAGGGAACTTATTCTTTTGGTTGTTTGAGGAAATAACGAGAAGCCAACTTTTATCTCTCATTGAAGACTCCAGGCAAGATATAGAAAAAATGTTTCAAGATATCTTAGAGCAATTGATTCCTTTCCTTACTGAGCACCTACTCTACGCCAGTCCTCCTCTCAGGGAGCTCACAGTTCGGGGATGGAGAGGGGATGGGTGTGGTCAGGGCCGTGGAAGCGTATGGGATGTGTGGAAGCAGCAAGGGGATAGAGATGGAATCCAGGAATAAGATGAAGCCTGGGGAAAATTCATTCTTCCAAATCTTACATAGACATTCCCAGGGAAGAAGTTCCCAGAATAGAGACAGGCATGTGCTAAAACATAGAGGTAGGAAGTGGTATTTGGGGTGTCTGCACTGGGAGAGAGGTAACCTCCAAAGAATTTGTTCTTGTGAAGTGTGAGGCTGCAAAGGATGGGTGATGGGGCCAAGGAGGTAGGCCAGGCCTCATCCACCTGCTAAGAAGGTTCGATTTCATCTAGTAGGTGTGAGTGACCACTGAAAAGTTCAAATCTAAGATTTGCTTTTTATCG
The DNA here is from genome assembly GCF_011800145.1 of Mirounga leonina. Taxonomy (NCBI): domain Eukaryota; kingdom Metazoa; phylum Chordata; class Mammalia; order Carnivora; family Phocidae; genus Mirounga; species Mirounga leonina. Next base: position 26,348,413 of record NW_023270433.1, on the reverse strand, counting down.
TATTATTTACTCCATTGGAATATCAATGCAGTAAGTACAGGACTTCCTTTGTAACTAACAGTGGTCAAATCTGAGTCCAAATTCCTCATTAAGACTATAGGTGGTAGTTGAGAATTTTGTGCAGATTCAACACAAAAAGTCCCAGTCCCTTTGGAAAGTCTCTTAGTATTCTGGTAATTAGATTTAACCTGTATGTTTTAACAGGGGATTCTTTTTATGCAGGTATGTGGCAGCGGTGGATTTCGGCGCCTTAAAAAAAAAAAAAAGATTGGATTTATTTATTTATTTATTTATTTATTTATTTATTTATTTATTTATTTATTTATTTATTTA